>NC_052670.1:17799140-18399140 GCF_016802725.1 Solenopsis invicta | reverse complement strand
ATTCTTGCAATTAGTTTTAATTAATCAAGATTACGTTTATAAAGGGGGGGGGGGTTATTGCAAAACTGCACATGACGTTGTCGTTGTCGATCAGTAGTGGGATGATTGTCCTCCTTCAAGGCAGTCGTCAATCCTCCGCTCCAGTTTAGTCAAAGATTTAGAGGTTGCTGTCATCTCGTTGTACAGAGAGGAACTGAATAGCCGAGTACTGGCCGTGGATTGGCGAGCTCTAACTGACTTGCAACTAGGTATTGTGCAGTTGCAGGTTCGGTTGTGTAGTAACACCGAACGAGGCAATCGACTTGAATTAATGGCCTCGATGTGGCAGGCCGGCGAGAGTTTTGGCATTCTCGCAGCAGAGTTTCTTGGTTTGAAGCATTGCCATATTATAATTAGGCAGATTGTTGCACCAATGATTCGGACGAGTCCATGTATGATAGAGGCTGTAATCTTGCGAGGAAAACTGTCTCGCTGTGCAGTCGTGGCATTGTCGCTTGACGTACTGTCTGACATAATGGCAGGGGTACTTCCCCATGAGTGCTCGTAAGGGTTGAGCACGAAAGGCGCAGTTATATTTTTCGGATGCGGTTGGTGTTGCATCCAGACATTTCTGAGTCGGAATATGGCTGCTGTGTTTGGTCCGCAAGCGATCTCCGTACCAGTAGATGAAATTATTCGATTTCTTGGTGTCAAGTATTTTGGTTCGCCACCAACTAAGATTGGTAGTTCGAGAAAACAGTTTTCAGTTGCCCTCTCCTGTACTGGCACCGGAATGCACGGAAGGATTTCGGCAGCTTCCCCTCGAATGCGGGCGGAATACCCTGGTCCGCCAGTCAGGATGTAGGCCAACTGATTTGTGTCCAGATGTGCAGTTTGCATTACAATTTGTAATTCGGGTCTTCTGTTTGTACATTTAATTAACAATAATTCCGAATATAGCTGTCTAGTATCAGTCTCGATATAGTTAAAGACATGATAATATGGGGATACGGAATCTATCATATGACGTAACTGATTTAACGGCGGGGTTTCGCTTGGGATTTTCTCTAATTCCTTGATGAGCAAGCGCGGATGCTCTGTCTGTAACAGAGTTGCATTGCATACGCTATGCGGAGTGCTAGCGAATATAATGATATTATTATTTTTATATATCAACGAATAAGCAGTGGGATTTTTGTCAGATTTTATTTTTTTCGCTACACCGCGATATTTAATAGTGTGTGCAGCAGTGTTACATCCCGAATGGAATATAGGTGACCAATAATTATGGTATCCGTCTTCGTCGATGCAATGCAATCCCGTGTATTTACAAGTACCGCCAGGTAAGATTATTTTATCTTTCAATGTATTTACTTTGATATAATTTTGCTTGAATGATATATGTAAATAATTTTTAGTAATGATGTCTGTTAAATTTTCAGCTATCTGTGACAGTGGAGTGGAAGCATTGCCAATGGGTAGCAATCTGCTGTTGACGACGTTTAATTTTAAATCAATAAAGGTAACATTTTTAATTGTGACTTGTTTATAGTTATGCATGTGAATGCATTCGTGTAAGTTAATCGGTAGATAAGATCTGTGTGTTTTGATGGGATTATTATATTGTAGACTTCTACTGTCATAGATGACATTTTCTGACTCTATTCTGCAAGATAGTACGCTAACATTAGCGTCTTTAGGTAATTGGATTAAGTCGATGTTTATTCCATGGAGTATGATCCTCCCCTCGGGCGTATTACAATCGTCCATTTCGAGTAGTGAGACGAGGGTGCCATTTGGGTGAGGCCCATTGCAATCATAGCCCATGAGTGCATCGATAGGACTGATCAGGATGATCACCGTGAAAATTATAGAAATCATCTGTAACATAAAGGTTGGTCATCCTGATTCGCTTAAATAAGCCTTTTTTAGCTTATTAGAGTGCACTATCCGAGTAGTGCCTCTTATCTCAAGAGTTACATTTCGATCCATCACTTCCAGTACCCGATAAGGCCCAAGATATTCAGAAGTGAATTTGCTCGTTTTTACATCGTTTAGCAGGAAGACATTGTCACCAGGTTGAAAAATTACTGGTTTAACGCGTTTGTCGTAATTTTGCTTGGATTTTTGCTTAGCTTTTTCTAAGTTTAATTTAGCTTTGTGTTGTAATCCTCGAATCTCGTGAAATAAATTGTTAAGTTGGTGGGAATAAGTTTCTTGAGCAGGCTCAGTATTATAGCTAGATGGGATTCGTGCTGGTGTACCAAAAATTAATTCGTGTGGGGTATACCCAGTACCTTCGTGCACAGAGGTATTGTACGAGAAACTAGCTCTTTCAATGTGTATATCCCATTCATTTTCTTTTTGTACAAAGCATTTTAAGTACTCAATTAGCACGGAATGTGATCTTTCGAGCGATCCGTTAGATTGAGGATAATACGCGGTGGTTCTGAAATGCTGGATTCGAAACTTTTTAGTAATACTTTTCATTACTTGACTCATAAAGTTACGGCCTTGGTCTGTTAGAATACTGCGTGGACAACCAAATCGGCAGATAAAATAATTGATAAAGGCTGTAGCTGTTGCTTCGGCGCTAATACTTGACAGAGGTGCATAGACAGAATATTTAGTCAATAGGTCTTGCATTGTTAAGATATAAGTATTGCCAGAATCAGTGGTTTTAAGAGGTCCTACAATATCGAGAGCAACTTTGTCGAATGCTTGACCAGGTGTATCGGTCAGCATCATTGGTTGTCTCGTTTTTTGTCTAACAAGTTTTCGTGTTTGGCAAGTAAGGCATTGTTTAACGAAATTTTGAATTTGATTTTTCATATCGGGCCAAAAATAACGTTTTCTAATAAGTCTGTAAGTTTTAGTGATGCCTTTATGTCCACCAATTGCTGATTCATGGTGTTCTTTTATTATGTTAATTCTATCTTCTACTAAAGGAGTAGTTAAGCCGTGACAAATATTAATAATGATAGGTTGTTCTGCTACCGCAGTTGTTAAACTTTCGAGTACTAGTCTCCATGGAGTTGAATCTAATATTTCAGTTTTCCTCACGCTAATTGACTGTAAATTTAATTCAGTGATTACATCGAGAAGCGAAGCGAAACATTCTTTTAAAATTTCAATATCCATCTGAATGGTTTTTCGTTCTTTTACAGCTAAGATAATTACGTGTTTGTCATTACAATGACTCAGCAAGTAGACGCGGGCTCTTCCGAGCATCAAATTGTCAAGAATTGGCAATTTCTCTGCATCGTGGAGTTCAATTGCTCCATTATCAAAAGGTCGCGTATCAACAGTGGTTAATACAACGAGATGATCGTTTCTTTCGAGCAATGATGACGGATTGTCTAGAATTTTACACAGGGCGTTAGGAATAGGTAACGATTCAAGATCTGGTTTATGCTCATGCTCACTATCTGAGAGTTCGAAATCGGAAGGTGGAGGCTCTGGTGGGATATCAGGTTGAGGTGGCGTTTCCTCAAAGTCTGAAATTCGCGCGTCTTCGTCCACGCTAGAGATCTCGATTATGTTTTTCTGCTTTCGCGGTCTCAATTTGTATCGCGACGGTATAGACGTAAGTGGCTGTGAGACCGTTTGGTCTGATGATTCGAGGCGGATCATCTCTTCTTGAAATGATGCCTCTGGGTTGAAGCTGAATTCGCGATTAGATGACTGCGGGATCGGTTGTTTAATATGAGACGGTTCTTCACAAATAATTAGCGAGGCGTTCGATTCTTCAGAATCCGGGGGAGAGCCCAATTCCACACCGGAGCCAGACCTTAATATAGGCCTTTTTCGTGGACGCTCATCATCAGAATCGTTGTCGCCAGTAAACAGTGTACTTAATGCACGGCGAACTTCGTGAGTTTGTGACTCAAATCGCGGTTTTTTCCTAATAGGCATTACCGAATAAAAGATTGGCTCAGGAATAACGGGATTTCTAGACAGTGCATCCGCGTTATTGTTACTGGTGCCTTTCTTATAAACGATATCATAATCATACTCTTCCAATTTTAAACGCCATCGCGCGAGCCTGGACGTAGGGTCCTTGACGCGATGTAGCCAGGTCAATGGCTGGTGATCAGATTTCTTTGGTACAATCCAAACAGGTGAATTATATGGAGAGTTGGAAGGTACTATAATGTCGTTTGAGCGAAGTTGGTTTACTTGTCGATTTATCTCGTCTTTATGTATAGGAGGAAATCGATACTGTTTTGTGTGTATTGGTACATCATCTGTAGTCGTTATTTTATGCGTTACTACGTGAGTTTGACCGAGATAGTCGTTAGGTATGTAAAATCTATCTGAGTTACTTTTAACTAGTGTGACAATGTGTTCCTGCTCGAGAGAAGTCAAATGTTCAAGTCGGAGTGATTGTAATATTATAGATACTCTATCAGGATTTATTTTAAAATTATTTAATTCAGAATTCTCAAATTTTTCGTTGGGTTTTATCGTGCGACTTTGAGTGATGGTGATATTTCTACGCGTAATTTTTTTATTTTTAGTAACGGCAATTTCCTTTGTATTTATAATAGAAATTGCTTGATTATTATTCATGTTATGAATCGCTTTTTCTTGTGGGAGTGCTCTGCATGGCACAAGGGAGGGAGCTGGTGCACTCTGTGGTGCCAGCGTAGGATTAGAGTAGATGCCGCTTGGGCTAGATTTGTGAGAAAAAGAAGGTCCCATGAGGGCAGTCGCGCTTTCTTTTTTGTGAAAGGGGCCCGTCTGGGCTCGCATGCTTTCCGCATGGAGTAGAGTATTTTGAGTAATAGAAGTGCATTCGAAAGATGCATTGTAGAAATTAGGAGGATTGGTAAGAGAGAGCGATTCATCGTTATTAGTATTAGTATTAGTGTTTGCGGCGTTATCACCAGTGTTATTTATATCGTCACTGTTATCACCATTAGTGTTAATAGGAACATTTGTTTGGTTAGTGTAGTTGTTTGCATTAGTAGTAGTATTAATTATGTTATTTTTAGAGGATTGTAGTAATTTATGATTTTCATTTTTAGGAGAATTCTGGTTTAATAATGGAGTGTTTTCGATCTCCGTAGAGGTCGGTAGTTTGTCAGCAATTTGAGCAACTTCTTCGATTCGCAGGCTAGGTATCAGAACTTCGATCTCGTGATCGAGCGTATTAATTATTCGTATGTAAGCCTTGTCATTAATACAGGTTACAAGTGAATCTCCGGCGTATACTCCTTCGCAAATTTTTAGACGAGGAATATACCCTGTTTTAATTTCCGGGTTTGAGATTAGAACTACAAATCCCGTGTTAGTACGCGGAGGTACGACAATAGTTTCATATTTCTTAAACGGAAAATAGCAATTACGCCAAGTCAGGTTTCTTTGTGCGTAATCGATACAGGCGTCGTGTTCTTTGAAGAATGACGTGCCTAGAATACCTTGTTGCGTCATTGGAAATTCATCTGGCACGACGTGAATTTTTACTGGAGTTTCTAATATATGGGCTTCGATAGAGCCTAGCGTGCTAACGGCATTTTCAGTTATGCCTGTTAGTTGTAAAATCTCTTGATTGTTAATAGTGATGTCACCGTGAACACATCCTTTCTTAATGATATTAGGGTGCGCTCCGGTGTCCACCATAAAGGCGATCGGTCCGCGAAAAGAGGAGGACTCGACCTCTACGGAGGGAATATCTCCGGTGTAATTCCTGATGACGTAGAAGGGCGGTTTTCCACCGTGAGGATGGGACGAGGATTTCCTGGGCCTCGGGATGTCCCGTTGGCCGAGGCCTCTGTTTGGTTTCCCGAAAAATTGCCGGCTTTATGTGCCGTGGGATCATTAGTGTTACTGTTTTGATTAGCGCGATAATTATTATTTCCGTCACCAGTGTTATTATTATTTACTTTAATATGGTACTGTCGAGTACGACATTCGTTAATCAGGTGCCCGAAACGCTTACAATAGCTACAAATTTTCTGTTCGGTGCTACCTAGAGTTCCAGAAGAGGAACCAAAATCATTGCTTTGCGGGTTCGCCGCATTTTTACCTTGATTTTGATTTGTACGCGAAGCACGCGCTTGCTTTTCCCTAGCCTCCTCTCTCTCCAATCGTTTACTAATAATAATTACTTTAGCACAAGCGTCTGCAAAATTAGTATAGCCTTCGGCTCTAAGTTCTACCCGATATTCTCGTGGCAACCCCTCGTAAAAAGATTCTAACGCAAGGGCATCGATTGAAGCTATTTCGCTTTCCATTAATTGACGGTCGAAATTTGTTTGATCTCCTTCTATGATCGCAGTTCTCAAATCTTTGATACGCCCGATGTAGTCTAGTATATGTTCGGCGGGCTTTTTGTGAATAATGCTGAGTTGACCGCGGTAATAATTAGCAGTTCTACCGGAACCGAATGTGCGCTTCAAGGTGTCTAAAAATTTATCCATTGTTAAGTGAACCTCATCCTCCACAGCAAGGTAAGCGTGTCCTGTTAACTTGTTTCTTAGTGAGCGAACGAGATGGGCTTCGTCGAGAAGAGGGACTGATTCTTTCGCTCTTTTACAGGCACGAGCAAATTGCCAAACCGCGATATTGTGTCCATCGTATTTAGGCACTAATTCGAGCGCGTCTCTTATGTACGATCGCGAGTACGGCGTGTTGGATGGATAGGTAAATGCGCTTGGCATTGACGAAGCGGAGGGGATATCTCCTAGCGCTCCTGGAGACCAAAGAGGCACATGTTCGGGCTGTCCGGTAGATGTAAAAGTAGGAGGAGGTCTACTGCCTGCGAGAGTTTGGGTAAATATCTTCATCATGCTTTCTATATTGTCGGCTTTTCGCGTAAGCTCTTTTTCGCGTTTCTTGAGAGCTTTCATTTGCTTTTTAAAGTCGATGGGGTCATTGTATTCCCCCTCATCCTCGGAGGAACTCATTTTGAAATTGAAAATATGTGTATTTAATTAAACGCTTGATTTATTTTTAGGTGCGTCCAGTTTGACGAAATAATTGAAAGGAGAGTATCGTGCGGAGGGTTTGAAAGGAGAGGAAAGGTGAGCAATAGCTGCTTCTTAATTTTATTTAATTGTATATATGTATATTTTACTCATAGTTAATATTGTATCTTCATTTTTCAGAACTGTGCTTTAAGGAGCATATCGCGTGCCATCAGATGGATCATACATCGTTGTGTATGCCGTATCATCATGCAGCATCGACGCAATGGACTCGATTTAAGAATTAAAATCTGCATGTAAGCTGTTAATTAGCGATGTAATTTACTAATTAGTAATGTAACTTATTGATTATGTAACGTTACACCACGCTGTCATTAGTAATTATATTATATTTTATGTAAGGCGTAAAAGACTTCTTACCAAATAACTTTTAATTGATTTTATCAATTTTGAAATAATTAATTTTCCATAATCTTTTATAGTATTCTATAGCCTGTAGTTTTTAACGATTGGATTTATTGCATTCTGAATATAATTTTATTGTTCTTTAGAACGATTCCTTTGATATCTTATCGATTATTTAAAACAAGTCTCATTGCTCTGTCAATTCTTTTTGTAATTTATTTGAATGTATTCGATGTATTCGATTTTACAATTTTCTTGAGGCAATTAATTTTTCGTAACATTTTGTAGTATTTTATTGGCAATTACGTTTATAATTTAGCGATTGGATTTTCGTAATCCCACCGCTGTCACCAGTTGTTGCGTCCGCGGATTCGCGAGGGTTGCGATTCCGGGACGTAGATCTGGTTGATTGGTTAAGTTTGGAGTTAAGGCAGCTGTCACCAGTCGCGGCTCCGAATCGTGTGATAACACGGCCGGATACGCGACAAATTCCTTGTATGGGAAGTAGGAGGTATTGTAGGAAGATATATTATTAGGTGATTTATGAGTAGGTTTAGGAAATGTAGTAGCGTTTTATTAACGCTACTGGAGTAGTAGCGTGCGTGCTCGAGCTTGGCGTGGGATTAAATGAATGACAGAGCGAGTAATGGTTGAATATAAATGTGTATGTATTTTCGTGATTATGGAATAGTAGATGGTTACATATGGGGGCTGCGGGTAAAACGTCATCTTGCGAAAGAAGCGCTTTCTGCCGCCGGGATACGCGCGGTGAGCCCTTCGTTTGCCCATAGGTGCTTCGAGCGAGACATGGTAAATTTAAGACGGGTGAAGGATTGCCACGCTAATGCGTATATAAACAGGTAACTTACCGATCTTAACGCGAGAGAGAGAGAGAGAACTCGGTATAGAAGATCTACGAAATTTAGTGAAATAGATTAGTGATCGAGTATATGTAACGAGTGACGAATCCGCTGGGTCGGAGTGGTTACCCGTTAGAACGCCTCCCTTAAAGGTGGAAATTATATGGAAGAAGAGGGGACGGTGAGAGCGTCGAGGAGTCGCGCTAGCGAATCTTCCTCGACGGGTTGGGAATAGAAGAAGGACGATGTCGAAGAGTCGCGTTAGCGAGTCTTCTTCGACGCCGCAGGAAAGGGAGGGAGGCAGAGAAACGAGTGAGGCCACACTCTAGCTGGTGCTAGGTGAGGTTCAACCCTCAGGATCTCTGGCGGAAAGGAGGGAGAGGAAAAGAGGCGATCCGACCGGGGCCACCCCGAAGACCAACGTCTTCGTCAGGAGTAAAACCCTCCCGTCGCTGAGATCGTACCTGGAGGTCTGAATGTTGGTGGTCGCCGATGGCAGCGAATCTCACTCGACCAACAAGACTGATCTGAATTTCGAGCTCCGATTTCGCTCCTTATATAGGCAAGGATATGGGCAAGAGGTGTCGCGGGACGATTCCTCAGGTTCGCGGAAAATTCGGAGCGATAGTTTTTCGTAACGTGTGGCCCTTAGAAGCCCGCCCCGTTCCGCGACCGCGCGGCTTGCGCCTATATCGCGCGAGCGCTTGTAGACTTCTCCGGGGATCGCGACTCGCGGGGGCACCGCATACCAAGCCCCGACGCGAAATCCAGTGCCCAGGAAATTAATAGAATTTAATAGAATTTATATTGAGAGTGTGCGAGGCGATAGCGCCAAGCACATGCAATAGTTTTATGTATAAAAAGTTAAGGTTTAATTATCGTTCGTAGGAGATTGATTGATTCAAAATTATTTGGCATTTTTATTGGCCGTGATTTTAGAGCTGTTTCGATCTGAGTTGCATGGCACAGCAGTGGGAAGCGTCCATGAGTGGATCACGCTTAGATAATAATAAATTTGCCATTCTTAATATTTCGTATTAAATTGGAAAGATGAATAGAATTCCAACGCGCGGAGCTTGTCGGTATCAGAGGGGGCCGCGAGCCGAGGGGTCGGCGCGCACGATGTTTGTCTCGCGCCGATGGACGCTCGCGGGTGTTGCGCGTCGAGGGGCGGCACGAGGTAGCCAAGCCGTATGAAATTTGAAATCGAGCGATATCGACTGATGCGGGATTTATCTAATTGCTCGGAGGATGTTTCCGAATTCTGATTAGGATATTATTAGTACGGATGGCGCAGAAAAATAAAAATTTTCTCGCCAGACGTAACACTGAATATTTCTAAATATTTTTTAAAAATGTTTTAATTTGTATAAAAATTATGGCATAAATTTTCACTAAGAAAGTGGTGATGCTAACTATGATGTTTATTTTTCAGCCGATTATACAACAGTACGAGAGAAATTAAAGTGGTCAGAGCGATTGTTAGATATAAATTCGTGCACTGATGAAGCGGACGTGTATAAAAAGTCCCGAAAATTTAGAGCAGCTAAAGAACATAAATTAAGTTTTTATGATTATTCTGATGATGAAGACGGCGATTCTGACGAAGAAGTCATATTAAATCCTCCAAAACCTTCAATTTGCAAGCAGACAAATATTTGTAAAGAGACAGCGAAAAAAAATACTCATACATATAAAGGTAAGAATACAATAAAACTTTAACAGAATTTGGTACTTTTCCAAGTAAGAAAATATAAAAAACAAAAAAAAATTTATTTTTTGAATAAGAATTTATTTTATATTTAAATATACATTTATTCACTTATTTCCGATAACATATCTCTAATGAAAATTATATTTTATGATTAATGTGTAATTTCAATTAATTTTTAATTCTAACAAAATATTTAAATAAAAAACGTTTATTTTATTTGAAAAATTTTTTATTATAATGAAAAGTTATTTTTTATTTGTTGTTCTCTATTCGGATAATTACCAAACTTTGATTTTATTCTTTGAGGTTAGCGAAAGATTTTGCATAACTACAATTCTTATTCTTGCTACAATTCTTATTCAGATTTCGTCTGTTGTGTCAATTAACATTAAAATTAAGTATGATTTATGAATTTTTAAACTTTTTTTGTTAATATCAATAGCAATTAATTTATTAAGAAAGTGTTAATAAAATGTTTATGAAAGTAATAAAAGTTACAAATAAAAAGTAAAAGATATTACTATTAAAGATTGATGTAATAATTATTGCAAATAACGATTTATTTCTACAAATAAAAAATAACGACTAATGCTAATAATAAACAATATGAGTAACGAGTAATAGCCTCTAACACAAATATAAATTATATAAATTATATAAATAATTAATAACTTTAAGGATTTTGATGCCTTGGCCGAGCACTCTACGTTGACGATAATGACGTATTAATACTAATAGGCGTTAAACGTGACAGATTGACGATAAAATTTTGTTTTACATGTTATTTCATTATGTGTTTCATTGTGAAAGTGGGACTTGTCTTGTATCTATCAAATTTTTTAAAATAGACTGCAAGTAAAGTTTCTTTGAATGTTATACATAAAAGTATATTTTTTACTCTTTCTGAGAGTTATCCGTGTGTTTTCCTAATTGAATAAGCTTCACTTTACGTGCCTTTTATGACTATTTACTGACTGTTACTTATGCGGAAGGATAGTCAAGGTCCATTTTTACAAGTATTCTAAACGATTTTGTGACTGTTTTATTCAAATTTTCTTTATTTACAAATACTATGGTAAAAAAGATTATGTGTGATTTCTCGCCTGTAACGTTACTACCCAGTCGGCACACAGATTCAAAAAGAATTAAAAAAGAATTCAGACGTATGTCATCAATTTAGTGTTTATTTTAAAATGCAGAAAGAATTCTTTTTTTTTGAAAAGAAATCTTTTTGGGTTTGAAAATAAATTTTGAATGATGACATAAGTCTGAATTTTTTTTTAATTCTCTGTGCCGACTGGATACTTTAATAGGGCCGCGGCGAATAGACAGAAGCCTTAAAAGTGATTGCAAATAGAATATAAGATAAGGAAGGCTAATGGGAATGTTGCATTAGCCTTCCTTACTTTTTATTGTATTTAATCTCGAAAATCCTTACTAATTTGTTGGTAAAATATAAGGGGCAGTCATATGAAAACGAGACAGATGCACCATGCTCGTTATACAATCTGTCTCGTTTTCATTTGACTGCCTCTTATACAATTGTATTTATTAAAATTTAAATACGTTTTTCAATAAAGAATTAATACATTGAAATAATAACAGTAAGCATTTTATGAATTACAGATACAAAAAATGTTAAAAATTTTGATACATTTGGAACAAAATCAGCAAATATTGCATCTTGCAGTACCTATTACGTTGAAGAAGACAATTTTCAAAGTAAGTAATTTTATGTACAGTTAGGAGCTAAAAGGTAGCAACACATTTTCTTCGATGGTTTCTGGAATGTGGATTTGTTCATCGAACAGCGAACATAATTAGTTCTTACTTATGGAGCCAACCAATTACGTTCACCGATTGATGAGCAAGTCTACATTCCAAAAAACATCGAAAAAGAAATATTGCAACCTTTTAGCTCCTAACTGTACAGTCGTGAGCTAAAAGGTTGCAACACATTTTCTTCGATGGTTTTTGGAATGTAGACTTGCTCATCGAACGGCGAACGTCATTGGTTTTTACCTGTGGATTCAACCAATTAAGCATCGAACCATCTAACCATCGAAGAAAATGTGTTGCAACCTTTTAGCTCACGACTGTACACCTAAGGACTTTGATTCTGTCCATGGGGAAATTTTCTAAACTGAGAAGTCACCACTTTCTACATACTCGCAGTTTATAGCCTATATAGTTTACACCGAGCACCATAGAACTTATACTAATGGAAGGGGAATAGCCTACTCTGGCAATAGGTGGAGAGTGTGAGCATCATCTGAGAGACAGAAGATATATTTCTATCCTGCTCAGGGACTTTTCTTCTTTCTGCGCATGTGCCAAATGAGGCGCCATGTGTTACTAAGTTCTCTCTAATTCTACGTTATAAAATAAAATAATAATAATAATAATTAAAAATTTCTAGAAAAATACTTTATATATAATTTATTGATGGTAGAAATGTATAAGTTTTGAATATTTGTGGCGTATATATTGTTTCTTTTCAGCGTCACCTGAAAATTTCGCTTCGTGATACAAACGTATTTTAATATAAATTTCGATAATGCATTTTATTAGCTGTACTTTATGATTGTCAAAGATATCTTGGCTTCTTACATGCTCAAACATAGCATCTTGCGTAAAACTGTAATTACTCACAGCGTTAAAAATTTTTAACGCCAAGATATCTTTTATATTTTTTTTAACAAAAATTAAATGACTATTTTGTCTTATAATTTTTTCGCAGTGGTTTGTAATTCTTACTACGTCTTCCGAAGGAATACTCAATTTTCCTCTATTTTTTAATGTGATTAAGTGTGAGGTATTATTCGTGGATATTAAGAAAGAGGCACACGTCTTACACATTTTTTTATCACGAGTCAATTTTTTTACGACAAATCCACTAATATATTTTACAACATCTTCCACGTACGGACTGAGAGACCACAACGAATCTAAATAATCGTGATCAAATTGTATATCGGCAACTGTTCCAAAATCATGCGATTCGTCGTATATAGGATCGGAGTATTTTTTGCTTGTTGAAGGTACATGTAATATATGAATATCATTAATTAGGCAATTACCCCTTTCCGACGCATTAATTTCATGCCTAATCATCAATCTTTTGTATGCTGCTTCAAACTGTTGAGCGTTAGGATTGTTGTTAAATCCTCCCCGACTTCTCAGGGCACTAAAAAAAGTTTCTAAATGATCTTGGATTAGTTTAAATGTCAATAAATACTTTAATTTTAATTGTTTTAAAACATTCCATAATTCAAACATATTTTGTAAACAAATAACAAACCCTAAAAAGCCAGTTTTTCTAGTACATTCTAAAATTGATTGATTTTTTACAGTTTTTAAATCGCTAATGTATTCTATAATTTTATCAGCCTGACTTTTTAAGCTGTCATAGCTTTCATCTGTTAGAGGTATTTTACAATATGACCTCTTTGAAAATTGACTACGTACATTTAAAATATCAAATGCATTATTAAATACCGAGCAAAATTCGGCCGTTTTTTCGGGAGAATAAAATTGCTTATATTGCTTGCTTTCGTGTATAAACTTGAGAGCAGAACAAACACTTTCACTCAGAGTTTGAGCAGCTATTTTGACATTCATTCTGTTATTTACATATAAAATATGTTTCTTGGTCAATTTTGTGCCAGCACGTAACCCTTCTTCTTCCTCCATTTTTTGTAAAAGCACAATATCCTGCCAATAGATATTTGCATCTTTATGTTTTATTATTTTGTGATCGCCCAAAGTGTTTCGCACTAGTTTCAACATATGACATGGGTCAAAGAAACAGAAAACTTTTTTTTTCGTTTTGGGATTAATAAAATATGGCTTAAAAGCAGTCCCTAATTCAAAATTTGCCCCTAAACATTTACACATATTTATGTTTACGCTAGCTCCATCGAAAGTAAGGGAATGCACTTCTACTCTTGTCATTTCTATTAACTCTAGGCATTTTTCTAATAAACTTGCTCTCTCAACTCCATTTAATGAGTTCAATAGAAAATATCCTACAGGAATTTTCCAGTGGCCATTAATTGCGACAAGCATGAACACTAAGGCATTTGTTGCTTTACACGAATAATCTATATCGAAAGCATTATTATGATCAATCCCAAAATCAACAAGTCCGTAGTATCTTTTTCCATCATAAGTTACTTGTTGTCGAATGGCTACTTCATCTATTACGAGATTGCATAGAACCGGATTGTCATTTTTTTTAACCTGACACTTTAGAGCTTCAAATGCTTCAGCGGTGAATCCAGGGCGTCCATTCAATACTGAATACCACTTTCGAATGGTAGAGGGTTCAGGTAGAAGGTTACAAAAACTTTTCCGTACGTAATTGTAGGCTTTCGCAGAATAAAAGTTTAATGTAAGTGCGAATGCTCTTAATTCGGGAGAATATTTTTGTTTTACGGATTTCCTGCGTTTTATGATTTCTTGGATAGGATCAGGTAATTGGATCTGAAAAAATCACCATAATTTTAAAAAATATACGTGATCTTATTATATAATACTCATGTACAATTGAAAATCGATCTTATTATTTCTAATTTTTTTGATCCATCTTATTATTATGTACCGGATTGTATACCAATTAGCCCGGTTGTTCCACCTTTTGGTAAGTATCAAGTAACGTTAACTGTTAGGTAAACCCTTGCGATCCGCAAAGATTTACCTAACAATTAAATTTACCAAAAGGTGGAACAACCTTAATAATGTTTTCCAATCACTCCAATAGGAGCTTATTTTAAAAAACAAGCTCTTATTGGAGCGGTTTTTTGAAACAACTTTCTGTTGGAGCCGATAGAAATTTATATATAAATGATAAACATAAAATGATATAAATCCGAATACATGGTCGATTTTCTAAATCGACTATGAATTCGGACCATAACGTTTTCGAATAAAGCAGTTAACCCGCTTTGATTAATTGCTTCAATTGGAGAGCTTTATAATACAAAAATGTACAAAATTTCAAACTCTTCTGAAACTGAATAAAAATGTTCTGCCGTCAAATATACACGAATCTCGATATTGAATGTTTTTGATATTGTAAATATAAAGTATATAAAATCATACAAGTACACAAAAGCACTAAGATCCAGCTACGACCGTACGAAAGGCCTTCTTGTTTTGATTTGTATTTACATTATCGATCGAATATCTCTCTAAATTAAAATTGAATTATTTAGTAACATTTCCTCGGAAGATGTAATAAAAGTTCCAAACATGTCAAAAAACTTATAAAACAGATTAACCTTTTAAAATATTTTTGTTTAAAAAAAATACAAAAGATTTCTTGGCGTAAATAATCTTTAATGCTATGATTGATTATATATAGTTGTATATATAGTTGATAGATTATATATAGTTAGATTATACACAGATTGTATATAGATTATATATATAGTTGATTGATTATATACAGTATACAGTTAATTGATTATATATAATTATTCATGATGCTATGTTTAAACATACAAGCAATAAAATTCAAAGCGAGTGAGCCTGCTTTATCTGAAAATGCTATCGCTTTACGTTTAATTATTATATAGAAACTTCTTGATATACCATTAAATGATCCACAGCATTCTCCGATATAAAATTCTTCTTCTTAAGATGATCTATCAAGTCTTTCATAGTTTTAACACGGTTTTTCAGTCTCGTAGTTTGTTGTTGTAATGTTAAAATTTTTCTCCTTTGTTTTTTTACTACCAGCTTTGCTATATTTAATGCTCTTTTAGCTCTCCGTGGGGTGGCTAAATGTGGTGTTCTAATATCACCAATATATCGTGCTTCACGCGGAGAATTTGGAGGAGTTACATTTATCGGCAATACTGCATCAGTACCTAATAAACAATAATAATAATTAGTGATGCTTTTATTTAGCAAATATATATAATTAAGATTCCCATTCATAATTATGAATAAGTATTTAATATACACATTGAAGAATAAACAGTGAAATGATACTTTGATAAGTTGACTAATATTTTCAAAAACTCACCATAATGAATTTCTCTGGAGTTTTTTAAATTTTCATTTTCTGGAGTTTTGTTTACATTGTTATCAACTGGATGCTGAATTATAGTTGAACACGATTCTTCATGAGTTGGTTCATTGCCGATATTGTTATCTGCTGGATGCTGGATGATAGTTGAACACAATTCCTTTTCATGAGTTGGTTCATCGCTGATATTGTTATCTGCTGTATGCTGGATGATAGTTGAACACGATTCCTTTTCATGAGTTGGTTCATCGCTGATATTGTTATCTGTTGGATGCTGAATTACAGTTGAACATGATTCCTCTTCATGTATATTTAGTAAGCATTCACTTTTCTTACGTTTAGCAATTTCCTTATTATGCTTGCAGTCTTTATCATTATCATCTAGACTCCTAAAATTATTTTGTATTTAGATACATAGAAATATGTGGATATATATAAAATTAAAAATTATATATATATAATCAAATAACTGTCTTACATATATTATAGTTTTCCTCTTTAGATACATACCGTTTTTTACGTTTAATATGATAAACGGATGGTATGCTTTTATTTTTTAAAATTTTATTTGTTGCTGTAAGAAGGTAATCTTCTTTTGTAAAGTGATTGGAGCATAAAAAAGTGGAAGTTCTAAGAATAGCTTCATCCAAGTTACAAAATTTTAACCATTTTGTTTTTATTTGTACATCTTGTGGAAATCTGCAAGAATAAAAATATGATTTACTTAACCTAAAATACCATGCAAACGTAGAACATATATATATACTATTATGTACATATTAATATTAGAAGCTGTAATACATTTACTTACTTGTGATAAGATGCTGTTTTATCCCGATTATCACACAAAACACAATATTTAACCATTTTATATAAAAATAAAATCTCACTCTACGTACAGAAAATATCTTCCCGTTAAAAGTGATAGATATAAACAATCTGAAACAATCCTCCGATATCTACAAATTTTGATTGGTGAAGCGTGATCATGCGCAGAGAGAAGAAAAGTCCCTGAGAAGGACAGAAAGATAGTTCTGTCCTTTAGATCTTGCTCACAGCTCGTCGGCCGTATTCTCCTTCCATTACTATAAGTTCTATGCCGAGCACTTGATACGCGTACTAACTAGTAATTTTCTATTAAAATATCTTAATTTCGGCAATAAATTTACAAAATAGTATATTAAGTTGATACAATATGAATCAAGATAATTAAATATATGTATCTTGTATATACGCATCGTCGAAAGTAAGATAAATTAATAGAAAGTTACGAGTTAGTACGCGTATCAAGTGCTCGGTGTAAACTAGGCCTATGATTAATGTAACGACTAGAG
The DNA here is from genome assembly GCF_016802725.1 of Solenopsis invicta. Taxonomy (NCBI): domain Eukaryota; kingdom Metazoa; phylum Arthropoda; class Insecta; order Hymenoptera; family Formicidae; genus Solenopsis; species Solenopsis invicta. Next base: position 18,381,882 of record NC_052670.1, on the reverse strand, counting down.
CTTATTGGTCGTTACGTTAATCATGAACTGTAAGTATGTAGAAAGATAACTATTTCTTAGTTGAATAGCTTTATGAGCGATGCTTTTTTTGTGTGCAAGGCTATTTTGTTTAGTGATATTGTTTATATTTTGAACAGCACATATTGATTATTTGAAGCTTGTGTTTGCGATTTTTTGATTTTGAAGTCCAGAAATTTTTCTTGAGCACAAGTACTGTTCATAAACATGATCGCTAAACAGAATAGTCCTGCAAATAAAGTCGTTATATCGTTTTATCATTTGTTATTTTATTATTTTGTGAAGATTTATATCAATAACTTATCATCTTCTTTTGTGATAAAAAAATATTACATAAAATCACATTTGATATTAGATCATGTTTTATATCGCACATTAAATGTATATTATTTATTTAGACTAAAGCAATATTGTAATTTTATTAGACAGTTATACTTTTTTAATGATTGTTATACTTTTTTTTTATTTTAGCTTCACAACGCAGTGCAACTTTCAATGTTAAATCTCACGGAAAAAATGACCGACGTAGTCCTACAAATTTAGATTTAAATACTAATCGAGGTTTTTATGCAAATAATTTCCATATATTTTATTATATCAACACTACTAATTTTAATTTTATTTATGCGAGTAAGATTCTATTTTATGTATAAAGAAATTAATATTAACAATAAACTTAAAAATAAGCGAGCGAATTGGATGGAAATTATATATTCAATTATTTTGACATGGACACAGTTTTATGTTTATTTTTGAAACGCTTTAGCTTTACTTAGCCTTTTTCAATCGACAAATAGAAAACCGCGTATTACATCTTTTGTATTCATGTATTTAATCAAAACAATATAATTTGTACAATTTTAATCGGTCATTATAATAATTTTCGCAATGCGTCAGATCTCTCTCATGAAACACGAACGCTGTTCCCCATACAGCACATGATATCATTCGAATGTTCTGTACTCGTACTGTAGATGTACGTACCGTATATAATATACCTGGAACATTTCTATAACATCTCTAGCAGTACATTATTTTTTGTAAATTCTCAGGATGTACTTGTAATATCTCACAGTAGTACATTATTTTTCGTAAATTCTCAGGATGTACTAGTAATATTTCACAGTAGTATATTATTTTCCGTCCATTCTTGTATACTACTCAGAATATATACATTAATATACGGATCAGAATAGTCCGGCGCGGCGTGTTGCTTTCACGGACGACGTCGAATCGCGGCTAAGTCCGAAGGCGGCGTGTTGATGCGCGCGCATAGGCGAGCCGAAGTCCGCCCCGATGAGAGTCGAGCGGGCACAAAGCGCACGAAGCCACGAACAAGTCGGACTAGGGACCCTCAAGAGAGGGATCGGACAATCCGCCGCCATTATAGGGATACAGGCAGTGTATTTAACTAACGCGGCAGTATTTAAATGCATTTGTATTACATTAAAATTCCTATTCACTTTCTAATTCCGACAACTATATCTTTTTCGTAAAGAAATAAAATTATTTACCATTAATATTGCGATTCTGCTTCATTAATATTTTTAAAAACATGTTTCGTTCATCTTTCTAGAATTCCAATGGACAAACCTTTCGGTTAGCTCTAACCGTGATTGGCCGAAAGAGGCCCTAACAGGAAGTCTCCTTCTAATGGCGGCAGCCAATCCGCATCCTGCACTGCGTTGTCCGATCCCTCTCTTGAGGGTCGCTAAGTCGGACGTCGGCGATCGGACATTTTGTGTGGAGTTACACAAAAAAGAAGAAGAATCTTGTGGAGTTGTCGAAGTTGTTAGTGTACGTGCACGCAAGCGAGGACAAGAAACATTTGTAAAGAACGGAAAATATTGGTAAGTTTATTATCATAATTCGTAAATAGTGAATCGAGCGAGAATCGGCACAAATTAATGTCACTGTTGTTAATATATATTTTTCAGAGTCGACGACCGGCGTTGTAAATTTATGAATTATCCAAGTTTTAACACGTAACCTCGTGGCGTTATGGAAAAAAGTGTACCCAAAATCGAAAACATTACCCAAGTAAGTACATCACAGTCAACTCTCTAAATCTGAATCAGTGAATATTATAGTCACTGATTATCTAGTGGCATACTTTGCACTGATAAATCAGTGATTTTTGTAACCTAAAAGTCAATGAAAAGTTACTGGTAATCATTGAAAAGTTCTAATTGATCAGTGTATTAATAAATACATTCTTAAATCGTAATAAATACGCAATAGTCATTAATAAATACACGATAAATTTATTGATTTTTTCAGTTTAAATAATCACTGATTGTCACTGATTATCCAGTGGCATTGATTTAGCATACTTTGCACTGATTGGCAGTGATATCCACTGATTCAGATTTAGAGAGAAAATGACATCATGTTGACAAAAAAATGACGTAATATTGGGTCAATATGACGTCAAAATGATATCATTTTGACTGCACTGTGTAATTTGGGTAAAAAATGTTACTAATATAATGAAATTTTACATACAAGTAGATCATCAACAAAAACAAAAATATAACATTTGAAACAATTTACAAACATTTTTTTCTACATTTCTTTGGAAAAGAAATAGTAGTAACAGTTATTTAGGTCGGTTGTACAATCAGTCGTGTGTCATATGTCACGTTCTGTCAAAATTAAGTTAATTCGTCCGTTTTGGGGTCAAAACATTTAAGTTATTTACCCGGGATTTGGACCAGGTTGTGCGATTAATCCAGTCCGAAGAGATAACGAATTTTATATGTTTTATAACGAGGGTCATATTTGTTTATTAAATTAAAATTTGGAAAATCGTTCCGACATTCGATTACATATGACTGATCGTAGAATCAGCCTTACAGTTAATCTATGTCTTTTACGTTCTATTAGATTTGCTATTTGTATACATTTTTTTGTCTTTGTATCCCTGGAGAATTAATATCAATGTTTTAAATATTTTTTGCATACTTTTGATTGGGACGGTGCCTTCAGAACATCCTTAAAAAAACATTTTTAAAATATTACATTTGTATATATTTTTTAATTTTAATATTTTTATCGTTATTTAAAATAACAATGCATAATTTTAATAGAATTTATACTAATTAATAATATATTATGTACAATATAATATGAAAATTATAAAACAGTATAATAATATCAACTAAAAATAAGATATAAAACTCTGAAAGTATTAATACTCTCCCTCTGTCTCCGTCTTCAAATAATGATTAATATAACATTATTTAACAGATAATGAAACGAAATTTGCCCAGAAAAGACATTGCATGTGTATCAAAAAGTCGCTTGTGTCAATTAGCTGCACAAGAATCAGAACTTATATATGATAGTTTCTTCAATACAACTGTATCATCACATAGTGATAATGATGAAAAATCAAAATATTTAAATAATGATTCTAGAATATATTCACATACGATACATAAACGTACAGAAACGCATGCAATTGAAAATGGCACTATTAATGAACAAAATGAGAATAATATATGTGCAGCATATGAAGATGACGAATGTCGACAGTTAAACGAATCGGATTCAGAACAATCTCCTATAAACATTTCTTGTGACTCAATACCTTATGTGGCATCTGAAAATACAAATACAAGAGATAGCGATTTTAAAGATATCCTTGCTGTCTGGGCTACAGAGCATCAAGTCTCACATACTGCTCTGAGAACATTACTTCAAATATTAAAACAACACTCTTGTTCAAGCTTTTGTCTCAACAAAATTGTCGACAGATGCACGATCACTTTTAAGAACACCGAGAGAACAAGAGATACGCACAGTAACTCCGGGAATATATCACCATTTTGGATTACTTAAATCTGTATTAAATATATTGACATCCGCAAAGGATAATATTGATTGTGTGAAAATAACTATCAATGTTGATGGATTACCACTGTCGAAATCGTCATCACAACAGTTCTGGCCCATATTAGGTTCAGTTCTTCCATATGATAATGTATTTGTAATTGGACTTTATTATGGATATGAAAAACCGACAAATGCCAATGATTTTTTGAAGCAATTTGTTGACGAGGCTAAAGATATGTGCGAAAACGGTATTACCATTAATGGTCGTAATATAAATTGCAGGCTTGAGGCTTTAATTTGTGATACTCCGGCGAAAGCATTTGTTATGTGTGTAAAAGGACATTCCGGTTATTCCAGCTGTACTAAGTGTCAAACAGAAGGAGAATATGTAGGAAACCGAATATGTTTCCCACAAATCAATGCACCACCTAGAACAGATAACAATTTCATTCGAAAGACTGACGATAATTATCACAAGCCAGATATCACCTGCAGTTTGTTAGAAATACCACATTTTAAACCAATGTTCCGTTAGATCCTATGCACTTGGTGTTCTTAGGTACTATGCGCAAAATAATATATTTATGGCTTTCTGGGAAATTGGATTATCGGCTACAAAATAGAGCTGTTGAAGAAATTTCTACACGTTTAACAACACTGTTGAAGCCTGCAATACCTGTAGAATTTGCAAGAAAGCCACGAGCACTAAATTGTGTGAAATTATGGAAAGCTACAGAATATCGACTGATATTATTATACACGGGTCCACTGGCTTTTAAATATTAAAGAAAAACGTATATATCAATTTTATGACGCTACATGTGGTTATTTGCATTCTTTCTTCACCAGATTTAAATCAATACATAAATTATGCGCAAGATTTGATATTTTTCTTTATTGAAACATTTAAGAAACTATATGGTACTGAGAATATGTCACATAATATTCACAGTTTTGTGCATCTTGTTGATGACGTTAAAAGATTTGGACCGCTTGACAACTTTACTGCATTTAAATTTGAAAATTATATGAAAACATTGAAGAAATATATTAGGAAAACAGAAAGACCTTTACAACAAGTTGTGCGGAGATATTTTGAAGAAGAAATAAACTAGGATTTATCACTATCAACTTCTCTTTCATCACGTTCTGCTTTGGTACACCCAAATTTAACAAATTTGCATTATGATGGTCCACTTGTTTCCAATTGTAACAATCCACAATGTAAAATAGTGAAGTATAACGGAATTACATTGAAAGCTGGGACACTCGCGGATAGTTGTTGCGGCTTAAATTGTGGTGCCATTGTATGTATAGAAAATATAGCACACTGTTCAAAGCGAAATGTTCCAGTCATTATAGGTCGCGAATTTTTAGAAAGAAACGACTTATATAATATTCCTTGTCCATCATCATTACTTGAAATTTATAGTGTGCACTCATGCTCAGAATTGAAATCGTGGCCATTAAAAAATGTTGTTAGAAAATATGTGAAGTTGCCGTATGAAAATGACAAATATGCAGTTTTTCCATTGATACATAGCAAAATGTAATATGTATTGAGACAGAATCGCTGGCACGTTGAAGATGTACGCAGTCGTTGAATTTGAAGATGGACTCTCAGTAGTTCCATACAAATGGTTAACTCAAGATCTGAAGGAAGCTTTTTGGCCTATTTACACTAGTACTGCTAGATACGACAAAGCAGTTAAACGTATGGAGGAGCCGGAATCTACATGGTCAAAATGTTCTATTCGAAAAATATATGGGACATATAGTAAGTAATATTATATTTGTTTCTGAAATATATGTGTATTATTATTTGTTTTACACAGGCAATATTAATGTTTGTTGATGTCTATTAATAATTATAGGACAATGGTACATGTTTTTATTCCCATTATGTTATTTTGTTGCAGTGACTTATGATGTGGCAAGACAAAAGTGTAAACGAGCCGAAGAAGAGTCTGATCTACATCAAATACCGAGAAAGATGAATCTCGCAAGAGAACAAGAAAAAATAGAGCTAAAAAAGATATGAACTCCTCAGCGAGCAGCAATGAACTGTCAGATGACACTAGTATATTAGACAGTATGCCAAAAGTACCAAAATTTTTAAACAAAGTTACACATTTGAAAAATACCGGAAATGCACAAAAAAGTAAGAACTTTATAAAGCACTAGCTTAAACGGAAAAATATACTCCCCGAATTTCCTGTTTCTAAGTTTAGGGGTTTGCGTTGGGCGTTTATGAGTCAGTCGGGACATTTGCTTTTATATATATATATATACACATATACATATATATATATATATATATATATATATATATATATATACATATATAAATGAGAAGTCAGGGCAGTAAGGGTCAAGACGCCGATCCTGGGGCATAAATTCAATAGAATTTATTATTTCTCTTCACATTCCAAACAGTATGCGTACGTTTCGGCTCAGCTATGAGCCATCTTCAGCCGTTGCAATAATTAGAGCGTTCTCACTTCCCTATGGCGAGACCGATTGATATGGATCTTTTAGTCTGTGTTTCTGACTATTGAATTATGAAACTCGCCATAGGAAAGTGAGAACTCTCTAATTATTGCAACGGTTGAAGATGGCTCAAAGCTGAGCCGAAACGTACGAATACTGTTTGGAATGTGAAGAAAAATAATAAATTCTATTGAATTTATTCCCCATGATCGGCGTCTTGACCCTTACTGTCCTGACGTCTCATTTATTGAACTTTTGAAGGTCCTTATCTATGATTTAATTATACATATATATATACTAATACACTAAAAAATAATAGAATAATGTTTCAGTAACGTATTGTTGTATGATTTTCAGGTTTTGATGACAGATCATATAAGAGACAGAGTACAAAGACAATGAAAAATACTGCATCAAACAATCAGTCCAATGTAGGAAAGAACGATTTTCGTAAGTATAATTTTTGTTGAAATGAGATTTACACAAAAAATTTATAAGTGGCTATCTTGGGTTTATAACTGAGTATATCTATATTTTGGATATCTATGGCTACGTTCAGCGGAAAAGCAGCTCAGTGAGCCCTCAGTGAGCTGCTTTTTTCGCTGAATACAGCCTATCTATCTGAAAACTGTATAAATAATATATACAATGGTTACATTGTTTCATTACTTTCAGATCCATCACCAGTTGTTAGTTCTGGTTACATTAGACCCGGTGGGTCTAGGAATTATCAAATAGAAGAAGAAGAACAAGACGATCTAGTAAGTATTGAAAGTTCTGAGCGAGATGAAGATAATGATGTTGTATTAAGTCCGAGCTTGACCTCTAATGAAGGTTAGTATACAAGTAATTTTTATTTTACTTTTTATTTTACAATTATTCATAAATTTATATATTGTACAGTAGGGAGCATTAATGAATTCCGTTCGCGGTGTAGATGAGCGCATTATTTCTACCTTCCAGCCAATTGCGAGCTTAGAAGTAGTGCACTCATCTACAACGAAAGGGAACCCATTATTGTTCCCCATTGTACGTAACGTTATTCTGTGCAATTTATTTTGCAACAATTTTTTGTGATATCTTTTTTAACTGACTGAAAACAACCTTTACTTCAAAATGTTGTCAATATAATGGCAAAATCATTTATTATAAGTTTTATCATAAATTTCCTGTTCTACCTAGGGATAGATTGTGTGCTTAAAAACTTGTTGAAAATTACAAAAGTGAGGGAATATACTAGAATATTAACAATTTCATTTTTTAACACCTGATGAATTTGGTCACTTTTGTAATTTTTACTAAGTTTTGAAGTACAATTGATCCTCTGGAATGTAAATAAAATTTATTCTTATTTATATGCAAACATTTTAATTTTATTGTAGATAATTTTATGCTATTCGGATTTGAATGTTAAGGCTTTGTTTCATCCATGTTATTGCTTTTTTGAAATTCATATTCATAATGTTAACTTATCTGTGAAATTGTTGTACCGTATGTAATGTATTTTGTCTTTATTTTACTCTTATTTAATATAATTTAATTTTAATCGTGCATTTATATTCCTGTACAGGCTGACTGTCATCTTGACGTCAAACAGATGTCAAAATGACAGTTAAAATCACCATTACGGTATGGGACGATATGCAGTCATATTGCCATCATTTTAATCATTCATTTTGACATGATACTCCTCATCAATTTCATGTCAATCTGACATCATTTTGACTAGATTGTTTTCACTGGGTTTTTTCATATTTTTATTCTAGTATTTGTAGTTGTATATGTAGGTAAATGTGAGATCAATGTGTTAAAATTGTATTGAAATAGTAATAATATTTTATTGCATTTAGATGCACGAGATAAAAATGTTTCGAAAGATGAAGAATCATGTAATGATGACGATAATTATAATGTTAATGCTTCAGTCATGTCATTAGCAGGAATAAAGAAGACTAAAGTACTAGGACCAAATTACAATGATGGTGAACGAAGTAAGTATGCAAATAGTTTCTATTTTACTTAGGATTATTATATATATTAGAGTTATAATGTTATTAATGTACTTATTATGAAAAAATTTTGCGTTCTATTTTTTATTTGCAGTTCGATAAACTTACATTTTTCATATTTTTAATCTTTAGAATTTTTGAAAATGTTATCTTCTTTTTATACATAAATGGAATCTGTTTCGAATGTTTTTTAGAATCAAACGATTCTACACGATATGTAATTCGAAAACTAACGAATATGGAAATGAAAATGAATGTCATGCACACGGACATAAAAAATATGAAAAAGCAGGTTGCAAAACTTTCAACTGGTACTTTCGAAACGAAAGAAAGACAAAAAATTGATATTTTTCAAGATCTGCCATTGAAGGATGAAAACGATCTTGAAGCGATGGAAACAAAATTAAAAAATAATTCATCTTATCGAAGTGAAATGGTAAGTTTGGATTTAAAATGTTATAGACTTCCATCTCTTAATACATATTATAGGCCAGTCATATTAGACATTGAACCTTCCAATTAATTTTCCCAGGTTGCAACCACCATGAATCGCTTTGATTTGAGGTGCTATAAGTGGGATTTATTTGTGTAATATGACTGACCTATTACACTTGTGTTTATTTCCATACATTCTATACTTTGTACGTTTTTTTATTGTTTCAAATATTTGCAAATCTTTCAGACGACACAATTGGCATTTGTATTGTGTCAAAACATGAAAACATCATGTTTGCGACTGATGAGACTAATGGTCTCTAATGACTTGGCGATAAAGTACAGTTGGTACGGTGCAAAAAAGGAACAAATATTTTCCAAATTAGAAATTTGCAAAATAATTACAAGTAAGTAAAATATTTAAAAACAATTTGTATTTTTTTATTAATGAATACTATAAATCCTGTAAAAGTTGAAAGATATGTTCTTAAATATTTTGTAATAATTTATTAATTTATTAATTAATAAAAACATATATTCATCAATATATTGATATTAAAGTATGTTTTGTGTATATTAGAGATAGAGCATATAATTATTTGTAACTGAATTTAAATTATTAAAAATTTAATAATATTATACAAAAATTAAATTAGCATAGACATATTTGTTCTACTATTTAGAAATAATAAACGATAAAAATGTTCTTTTTTCAGATGTGATACGAAAATCATTTGTTGATGTGACAGACGACCAAATTTCAGCTCCGATTAAAATATGGCTAGCCCATGCCAAGGAACGCATGACGAGAAACAAAGAACAAGAAAACAAGGACAAGAAAACGTGCCTTTGGAAAACGTGCCTTTGGAAAACGTTAGATTGTAAATCGGCAATGAATATGAATATTTATCTTTTTGCGCAAGAGTCAGATTAGTAGCAACATGTTTTCTTTCTTAAAAGTTTTATTTTTTAAATGTTGGTCTTTTTTGCAATATTGTCGAGATGCTGTAGCACCATGTTTCCTTTCTTAAAAGTTTATTTTAAATTTTGGTCTGCAATATTAGTTTTCCGTGTATAGGAATTAAGTGAAAGTGATTGATGGTATATTACCAATTGTGTATTTGTGCAATACGTACCAATAGCTCAACGAATTTTGCTTCGTTTTCTTGTTTTGTAATAACATAACAATGCACATATAAATAAATATAAATTTATAAAATATAAAAGTACCAATTATTTAATCCTAATCGAACGTAATAAGTGTATACCGTGCATATTCTATCCGTGGTTCTATATTGATACCTGAGATATTCTTGGTATTTACTGCGGGATATTCTCAGTAGATACCCCCGATTTGGACAGGGCGATAATAGGAATGTTCTGAGTACGTTCGCAGTAAATCATAGTACGTATCTCGAACGTTCTGAGAATTTACGCAATCTACTGCTGCGATATCCTTCGAACATTCTCAGTATCTACTTGTGCTGTATGGGTCACCAGATTTTTTGTTTGAAGAATGTTTCCGAGATGTTATACGCGGTTTTCAATGTATACTTATCGATTGAGAAAGGCTAAGTAAACCGAAATGGTTCGAAAATAAACATAAAACTGTGTCTATGTAAAAATAATTAAATATATAATTTCGCTCTCTATAATTTCTAATTCGCTCGGTTATTTTTGACCTTATTGTTAACATTAATTGCGGTTAGCACACACAAGTCTATTTATTATTTATTAATTATAAAGAAATTTAATTTATTATATAACATCAAATTTTGTACACGTTAGGTTAGGTTTATACCATATTTTATATCGCACATTAAATTAATATTGAATGCATGTACATACTAGAGCAATATTAAAATTTTGTTGAAATACTAATTATATACTTTATTTATTATTTTTAGTTTCACAATACAGTGCAGTTTTGAAGTCTCGTGATGAAACTGTCCGACGTAGTCCTACAAATTTGGATTTAAATACTAACCAAAGTTTGTGTGCAAATAATTTCTATACATTTTATTTTATTAACATTAATAATTTGAATTTTATTTAAGAGTACGAGTTTATTTATACAAAAAAATTAAATTTATTATATAATATTAAATTCTGTATTATATAATATTAAATTCTGTTCTAAATATTAGGTTTATATCATATTTTATGTTGCACATTAAATTAATATTATTTACATACGCTAAAACAATGTATTTTTATTAGAATAATGATTGTTATATTTTTTGTATTATTTTAGCTTTACAACGCAGTGCGATTTTAAATGTTAAATCTCATGAGAAAAATGTTCGACGTAGTCCTACAAATTTGGATTTAAATACTAACCGAGGTTTGTATGCAAATAATTTCCATACATTTTATCTTTTCAATGATAATAATTCTAATTTTATTTATGAATAGAATTCTATTTTATTTGTAAAGAAATTAAATTTATTATATAATATCAAATTCTCTATACGTAAGGTTTATACTATATTTTATATCGCACATTAAATTAATATTGAATGCATGTACATACTAGAGTAATATTAAAATTTTGTTGAAATACTAATTATATACTTTATTTATTATTTTTAGTTTCACAATACAGTGCACTTTTGAAGTCTCGTGACGAAAATGTCCGACGTAGTCTTACAAAAATTGTAACAAAGATTTTATAAGTAATTACGTCTCGCATCATACAAATTTAGATGTAACTTCTGACCAAGGTTAGTAATGTCTATTTGCTTTTTTATTTGCATACAATTATGTGTGCACATGCGCGTGCAACTCATACAAACATATGTGTGTGTATATATACATACATATATATATATATATGTATGTATATATATGTATATATATACATACATATATACATATATATATACAGGGTGTAACAAAACAAAAGGACCTGGAGTATACCATGAGTTAAAGGACACAAATCCAAGTCAAAAAGTCCTGAGTCATTTTTTGATCTGAGCCTTCTGTTCCATGCTATATGATGTTAAAGTTAGCGAATGAGCGAGCGTCTATAGAGAGAAAGCAGTGACGGACAATAGACGGGCGGAGCGGAGGTGACAAACTACGAGGCGGGAGAACAACGATGAGCAGCGAAACGACTGTAATCAAAAACACACACACACACACACACACTCTCTCTCTCTCCATCTCCATTTCTCCACCTTGTTTAAAAAAATCTTAAAGATCTTACTTGTTTGTAGAAAATATTATTTCTTTAAAGTATTATTTATTTTTTTTAAGTAATATTTATTTGTGTGAAGTAAATAATTTTCTTGAATGGCCCTAATAACATATTTACTTAAACTACGAAAATTTTTTTCACGGTGTACATACATAGAATAACTTGCTTTTATACAATGATTTCTCGTTAATTAGATTAATTAAAATTAGTATTAAAAACATATCGTTTGTTTGAGACAAACTTTATATTCAAGTGTAATTATCCATAATTGTAATGTAATTAAACTACTTTTAATATCAACTTCAATAAATCTTATTTAAAGGTATAGTTCGCCGTTGTCTCGATGAAACTTTTTCCCAATGGTTCAGAAGAGATTCGATAACTCCGTGGCCTGCTCGATTTCTGGATTACAATCCGTGTGATTTTTTTCTTCGGGAAGCAATAACAGAAAAAATATTTATGCACACCAACATCGAGACGGCTGACGAGATGACGAAATTAATATTCCGCACTATTGAGGGAATTAGTAATGTTCAAGTTCGAAGAGCTACGCGAAATGTACAGAAAAGAGCAAGAACGTGTATCGAAGTAGGAGGAGCACACTTCGAATATTTATTATAATTATAAGAAAATAAATAATTAATTCACGTTGAATTGATAAATTACAATAACACCAAAACGTTTATTTTAGTTATGCACCTTAGGATCTTTAAGGTTTTTTTTAAACAAGGTGGAGAGAGAGAGAGAGAGAGAGAGAGAGAGTGTGTGTGTGTGTGTGTGTGTGTGTGTGTGTGTGTGTGTGTGCGTGTGTGTATTTTTGATTACAGCCGTTTCGTTGCTTATCGTTGTTCTTCCGCCGCGTAGTTTGTCACCTCCGATCCGCCCGTCTATTGTCCGTCACTGCTTTCTTTCTATAGACGGGCACTCATTCGTTAATTTTAACATCATATAGCATGGAACAGAAGGCTCAGATCAAAAAATGACTCAGGACTTTTCAACTTGGATTCGTGCCCTCTAACTCGTGTCCTCTATACTCCAGGTCCCTTTGTTTTGTTACACCCTGTATATATATATATATATATATATATATATATATATATACTCGTATATACTCGTATATACTCGTATATATTCGTATATACATATATACACACATACATACATACATACATACATACATACATACATACATACATACATACATACATATATAGTTATGTTATAAAGTTACATGAACATATATGTATGTTTATGTATCTTTATATGCATACGAATTTAAATAGTTTAAATAAATTGAAATTAGGCTTGGAAGAATTACATCAGAAATAAATAATGAAATAATGCCAATACAAGGCCGACTGGATGTTTGTATGTGTTTAATAATTGTATTACAATCTCTTATTAGCACAAAATATTAAATTACTTGTTAAATAAATATTAAATTGCAGATTTTAGTTTTGTGTAAAGATTATGGTTTAAGAACCGAAAAAGTAATGGACGCACAGTTCATATAGGAGCTAGAGATTGTAATAACATGTTCGATTTGTATTAGCTTTATTTTATTATATAAATCAGTTTAAATTGAAAATATTAATGGTAGTATTGCATTGATTACTTTTAGATGCTCAATTTGCAGAAGATTTGGATGTTGAACATTTTCAGTGTAAAAATCTTCCCGATAACCGAATCTTGAATTATACTGGGGGTAAGTGTACTTGTACAATTTTTAATCTTAAGAACTCCGAACATTGAAGTATCAACGAAGCCTTTGAAGTGCATTACCAACACTTATTTTACAGTTATTGAAATGTTAAAGATAAATATATAATATAGAATTTATTAACGAATAATGGCATATCGGTCGAAAGTAGTTCTTATTACTCAATAATTGTATATGTAATTTTACAAACATTTACAAGATTCCTCAAACTGTGCGCCGAATTATTATTCCGGGCTTAATCCTTTTGAGACTCCAGGTACACATGTGTACCATCTATTTAATGTAACCGTCTTGAAAGGATTAAAATACATTTTTAAGGAAAACCTCGAATGTAATATTATAAAATTAAAGTGCCAATTAATTAAATTATCTTTTTGATGCTTGTACACATCTCTACTATCCTCCCTAAGTTCAGTCAGTAAATTTCACGATTGTAGCATCCCCTTATATTCTAAATTTATCAAATTTTGTATTGTGTAACAAAAAATATTAAATCTTAACGATACAAAAATTTGGTTTATATGTTTATATACACACACGTAACAAATGTATATAAAATTTGTTGCAGGATATGATTTTGAGCGATATGTTATTAAAAAATTCCAGCATTTGGAAATCAAAATAAGCAACGTTCTAAAAAAAAAACCAAAAAATTCTTGATAAACTGTCTAATACAGCTAAACCAGAAGAAAAGAAAAAAATTGATATTTTCAAACATCTGCCTGTGAAAACGGAAAATGAATTGCAAGCTATGGAATCAAAACTGTCAAATAATGTTTCCTATCGTACTGAAATGGTAAATATAATTACTACAATATTAATAAATATTTATTAACGAGGAAGATAACAGTTAATAATTATAGTTAAAAAATTGTTAAATAAAATAATATAATTTGTTATTTTGGGGTGTATAAGTGACGTCTACAAACAATTATTTAAAAAACTACATTTTGATTGCCTACGTTGGAAAATAATAATTTCAATTTATTCTAGATCAAACAGTTAGCGCGCATAATTGGAGGGGCTTAAGACACTCGTGTCTATCTCTGATGAGGCAAACAATCTCAAACGAAGTAGCTGTACTGTACAGTTGGCACGGTGCCAAAAAAAGGAAATTTTTCGAAACTATATTTATCTGAAGTAATTTTATGTAAGTAAAAATACACTACTCAAAAAAAAATAGGGAATACTTTCCAGACACCAAAAATTAGGTTATCTTCAAATGACTGTAACTCGGTGAAAAATCATCGTAGATAAAAAATAAAAAAGCATTTTGAAGCTTGAAGATCCAACTTTAACGGTCTATCACCAGATTTTCAAAATTCTTTTAACTTCCTTGTCTTATGCTGTAAAAAAGCACACCCTGTTTTGTTTCTTAAAATTTCGTATCTTTGATACTTTGCAACTCGACCAACAAATTTTTTTCGAATAATTCAAGTAAAGCTTCATAAACTACAACATTTTGCCTACAAAATGCTTTTTTTAAAATTTCTCTACGATTTTTTTTGACCGAGTTACGCAACTTTGAAGCTAAACCTGCATTTTTTACAAATGATATCCGTACTCCGTGAAAAATCATCGTAGATAAAAAATTAAAAAACCATTTTAAAGCTCGAAGTTTCAGCTTTAACATGTTATTAATGGTTTTCAAAAAATTTTTCAATTTTTTAGTACTATGCTCCAAAAAGGATACACTGTTTTTTCCTTGAAATTACGTATTTTAAGCCTGTAGCTCAATAAAAAATTTTTTCCCGACAAATCCAATGCAAGTGTCATAAAGTATGATATTTTTTCTACAAAATGCTTTATTAAAAATTTTTTCTATGATTTTTTTTGACCGAGTTACAAGACTTCGAAGAAACACATTTTTTACAGTACATTTTTCTGAAAAATGACGTCTACCGCTGATATTAGCATTACCCAATATGCACCACGTGGAGGTTGCCAGTCGGATATTTGCACATCGTGTGTGTGTGTGTGTGTGTGTGTATGTATCACAGCAGAGATAAGGACCCCACAGTTCGTCACTTCTGCGGTATTCAATGACTCTAAATCCTCTCTGCTGTGTGTGTGTGTGTATGCACGCGCGCGCATGAGTGTTCAATAGTGTGTATTTCCTTCTCTCTGATCAATTACTGCTTGCAAGCGTTCTCGCATATTTATACATCGTGGTGCATATTGGGTAATGCTAATATCGGCGGTAGACGTCATTTTTCAGAAAAATGTACTGTAAAAAATGTGTTTCTTCGAAGTCTTGTAACTTGGTCAAAAAAAATCGTAGAAAAAATTAAAAAAAAAGCATTTTGTAGAAAAAATGTCATACTTTATGGCACTTGCATTGGATTTGTCGAGAAAAAATTTTTTATTGAGCTACAGGCTGTTAAAAATACGTAATTTTAAGGAAAAAACAGTGTATCTTTTTTGGGGCATAGTACTAAGAAATTGAAAAAATTTTTGAAAACCATTAATAACATGTTAAAGCTGAAACTTCGAGCTTTAAAATGGTTTTTTGATTTTTTGTCTACGATGATTTTTTACGGAGTACGGATATCATTTGTAAAAAATGCAGGTTTAGTTTCAAAGTTGCGTAACTCGGTCAAAAAAAATCATAGAGAAATTTTAAGAAAAGCATTTTGTAGGCAAAATGTTGTAGTTTATGAAGTTTTACTTGAATTATTCAAAAAAAATTTGTTGGTTGAGCTGCAAAGTGTCAAAAATACGAAATTTTAAAGAACAAAACAGAGTGTGCTTTTTTACTGCATAAGACAAGGAAGTTAAAAGAATTTTGAAAATCTGCTGATAGAGCGTTAAAGTTGGATCTTCAAGCTTTAAAATACTTTTTTTATTTTTTATCTACGATGATTTTTCACCGAGTTACAGTCATTTGAAAATAGCCTAATTTTTGGTGTCTGGAAAGTGTTCCCTATTTTTTTTTGAGTAGTGTATATGCAATTTTTTTTTTAAATATACTAAATGATTTCAAGTAATTCTAAAATTTAAAGATTTGCTGGAAAAATTTATATCATGTTTTTATTTTTTATGTAAAATTTATGTTAAAACTTGTGATAAAAATGTATTTATTCACGTTGAAATAATAAAGTAATTTTAAAATATGTTTCAGCTACTGTAAGAAACGCACATAATGCACTTAAGGATGATGAGATAATAACACCCATTAAAACTTGGTTAGCTCACGTTAGTGAGCGTATTGTTATGGGTTCTTTTCTCGGAGTCGTTGGTAGGAGCCCGTCGATTGGAGACGATTGAATCAAACACTCGTGTACGGTTAATAATAAAGTTTTTTATTATACAGGGTGTCAGGTAACGATCGCCCGTGGTTTCGTGGATTGATAAATCAAGTAAAACTGAGCAGAAAAGTCCTTTACCATTTTTTAATATTTGCCATAGTTAACGAAATAAAAATTAATAAAGTCTGCGAAGGACAGCTACTGCTTTTCCTTCCTCACCGCACAGCGCCACGCCTATAGCCGCGGCTGCCTACGTCTCGGCGATCGGCGGGCGGTCCTTGCGCGCGGTGATACGCGCTTATTCGCAGACTTTATTAATTTTTTTTTCGTTAACTATGGCAAATATTAAAAAATGGTACAGGACTTTTCTGCTCAGTTTTACTTGATCTATCAATCCACGAAACCACGGGCGATCGTTACCTGACACCCTGTAGACGGTTACACTGTCTGTTATTCGAGATAGATACGATGGTACCGGACGCGACGCGGTACTGTCGCGTGCTTTAGCCTGAGTCCTCTCATTACGTCGTTGATTCTCTATTTATTGGAGAGCCGGCCGATCTGGCCTTGCCGACTCGGCAGATCTGTTGTCTACTCGCAAAGGTCGCCTATTCGGCGTTCCCGGTATCGGTTACTGTGTCGTGATGTCAGCGTTACCGACACCGGTGGTGTAATATAAACAAGTTGTGTTTGGTAATTAGCTGTTTCGTCAGCGGTGGCTTTCGCCACTCGTGACATTCCTCCCCCTTGAGTGGAAGGGAACGTGGGGTACGTTCCCGTTTTTTTTTTGCTTAAACTTAATTTTATTGCTTTATTGCCTAATACATTATTACGTCGTCTTGACGGCGTTTTTCTTCTCGTTTTTTCCGTTGGTTTGTTGTCTCGCGTCAGCGTCTTACAAACCATGAGCTCGCCATTACTATAGCTACTATTATTATTATTGTTCCGGTGCCTAGGGGGTACATAACATATTTGTTAGTTACTAAGCTATCGTCGCCTTTGTCCAACAGGTTGTCTATTTCCTCTATACTTAATTTAAGTTTATCTAGGTCGTTGGAGCTTCTGATTATCGGTCGTAAGCCTGACCTAGTTTAGCTTCACTAATTTTTTCGCTATCGCTTCTGGTCTGTAATGTCAGATTGTATTCGGGTAGGTACGTCTGTATTGTGTTTGTTCCTACGGTCTTTCGGGTCGTTAGTGTTACGTACGTGGTTGTCAGTTTGCAGTTTCCTGTCATTTTTAGTTTACCTGTTCGTTTGATTGTGGTTTTTTCCTCCGCCTTATTTTCGCACTTAATGCTAACTTCCTGAGGTTGCGGTGCGGAATATAGCCATGCGTTTTTTTCGGTTAATGCGATCCAGAGCGTGTGATTCGAGACTAAGAACTGTTTCTTGCAGTATGTTTCCTGCCCCGGCGCTTGCGTGTACATTTGCACTTCGCATGGTGCTGTGTTTCCTGCGTAGTAAGTCGGGAAACTTGTAGGGCATGTGTAAGTATCGCCTTCCTTCACGCACTTGTTGGCTTCCTCCTTGTCTAGTAGTATGTAGTGATGGTTTTCTTTATCTATTGCCAGCAGTGGTCGATTTTTACGTATGCGAACACATTGTCATGCATTGACGTCGGTAGCGCCACTGCTTTTATTAGTTTGTATGTTGGGTACGCTACTACTGGAAAACGCAGTACCGTGTGTATATATGGTTCGTCGTAGTACGCGTTTACCGTAAGGTAGTTCTGGATTGTTTCCCAGTTTTCGACCATTATGTTGAATGGGAAGTGAAGCCCTTTTGTTAGCTGTGTCGCTGCCTCCCTGAGTGCGGCTACTATCGCTTCCGTGGGGCACAATCTTGTTATTATTATTTTGTCCTTGGCGAAGGTCAAGTAGTCGAGTATATTTTCGGTGTCCCTGATCAGATCATTTAATATGGTCGTCAAGATCAACAAATGTTCGTTCATGTCTTCTTGCAATGTGAATTTTGTTAATTGCTGTTCCATCCTCTTCGTGGTATTTGTCAATAATTGCTCGTTAAACGTCAGCACATTTTCGAGATCGCCGATGTGTGCAATCGTCGAGTTCAATACCCTGAGTTGGTGTTTCACTGCATGCTGCAATTTTTTGTCGTCATTGTGCAGCAGTTTCAGTTGCTCGTCTATTATTTTAGCATCTTCGGCATCCATGGTGCCAAAGAGCGCCTTGCCGAATATTCCGATTGCGTTGACCAAGCCACGTCTCGGGTTTCGTGCCTTGTATATGGTTTGCAGCTGTTTCAGCAGCGCTGTTAATTTTGAGTGGTCTCTCTCCACTATCTTCAGGATGTTTTTACAGGTCTGCCTTGCATTGTTGACTATCACTCCGCACTTTTTCTCGGTATCCTTTAAATATTCTTGGAATTGATGGTACCTTACTTCGAAGCCCCGGATATTCAGATTTATCACTAGTTTCCAAGTCGATTCTACCTGGTTCATGCGACCTATTTCTTGGAAATACAGTCCGGGCTCATGGCTGAACGTTTTCCAACTTATGTCCGATTGTGAATTTGCGAACTCCGCCAGGCATGCTCTTGCGGTAATTAACCTGCAAGGTGAAGGTCTGCGTTATCGTTCTGCGAATTCTTATACTGCAAATATTTTTTTTTCTGTGTTCTTCTTCTGCGGCTTAACGTTAGTTGCCGCCCGGCAGTCGCGTGGTTCGCTGCCGTTCATGCTCTTATTTATTTGGTATTATGTACTGCGACGGGTGTCACGATTTTTTTCTTTCCCCTACGCATTGCTGGGCGTGTCTTCGTTCGCAGTGGTTGAGGGAATTTCGTCGTCTGCCCACGGGGGTAGGGTTGCATCTTCGCCTTTACTTCCCTGAGGATGAAGTGGACGAGCCTCCTGTCGAAGTGGTGCGTCCCTCCATCCGAGAGCTCCCTCGGGTTGTTGTGGTGCCTGACACGGTACCCTCTTCCGATCGTCCGTCGCCTTTGCTTTGGGGCCCGGGGGTCGAGGTCCGTGTTCTTCGCCTTCTAACGGTTGAGGTAAATACCACCACTGGCCAAAGAGTGGTGCGGTCTAGGACACTCCCTTGACGATCTTGAGGTGAGTAAGGACATAGCTCCTTCTGGTATGCTTTATTTCTACAGCGCTTATCTTCTACTAAATTTATTGCTTATTCTAATGATTTTCGACACACTTGATTTAATGTATTCTTTAGTTTTCAATGAAATGTTTTAATCTATTTGCGTGAACGCGAATGGTTCGTTTGCCTCGCTTAATCGTGTGATTCCCTCGTGATTTTCCATTACTACGTACGACCCTATCCATTGTGAGTTCAGTTTTTTTGATCTTCCTCGGAGCGCCGTTTCATCGTGAAGCAACACCTGATCTCCTACCCTGAACTCTTTTTTATTCGCGGTCTTGTCGTACTGTATTTTCGCTTGCGTTTTAGCCTTCTGTACGTTTTTCTTTGCGATCTGGTTAGTTGCGCGTATTCTCTCTCGAAGTTCCTGTGCGTAATCTTCGTAAGAGTATGTTTCTTTCGGTGGCCTTGTCAGTGCTGTCGGTATTGTGGCGCGATGCCCGTACATCAGCTCGAAGGGTGTAAACCCTGTGGCTGTACGTGGCGTCGTGTTATAAGCGAACATCGCGTACGGGAGCCACTCGTCCCAATCTGTCTGTGTCTCATTTATATAATGTTGCAGGTACTCGGCGAGCGTCCTAGCGACCTTTCTAGCGCGCCGTTACTCTCGGGATGATACGCGGTCGTCTGTATTTTCTCTATCTTTAAGAGCTTGCAAGTAGTTTTGAATACTGCACTCGTAAAATTCGTCCCCTGATCCGTGAGGATCTTCTCCGGTATTCCATGTTCGGTGACGATTCTCGTTACGAAGGCCTTTGCTACCGTGGCTGCCTCCTGGTTTTCTAACGGAATGGCCTTGCTGAATTTGGTTAAACTATCCTGGAAGGTTAGGATGTATTTATTTCCGCGGGTCGTTATTGTTAATGGCCCCACTATGTCCAGTGCGCATTTTTCAAAAGGCTTCTCGGGCGTGTCTGTGACCACCATAGGCATTTTTGTTCTCTTTCTTAGTTTATTTTTCTGGCGGTACTGGCATTGGCTTCACGTATTCCTCCACGTCTTTTGTTATGCCCCGCCAGTTGTGGTTTAATCTGAGTCTATTTAGAGTCTCGCGACTCCTTGGTGCCCTCCTAAAGGGGCATCGTGGTATTCAAATAGTATCTGGCATTTTTCTTCCTCAGTATATTCTTTATGCTCTATTTCGTCATTTTCGTCTCTGAGATTATTCACTGCTTTATCACCAATAACCGGATACCTGCTCAGGGCATCGGCATTGACATTGCCTTTACCCGCCCGGTGCACGATTTCGTAATCGTACTCCTCGAGTTTCAAACGCCACCGAATAAGTCTTGAGCCTGGATCTGTGACATTGAAAAGCCACACTAAAGGCCTGTGATCCGTTATTATCTTAAATTTGATTCCATAGACGTATGGGCGAAAGTATTTGACTGCCCATACTATCGCCAGTAGCTCTTTTTCCGTAGTATTATAATTTCTCTCCGCTTTATTCAGTATCCTGCTGGCGTAGGCTATCGGTCGGTCTTGTCTCATTACGCCTTGTGAGAGTACCGCTCCGATTGAATAGTCAGACGCGTCTGTTGTTACCAGGAACTCGCGTTGGAAATCTGGGTAATTTAATACCGGCACGGTTGTTAACCTTTCTTTTAGTGTTTGAAATGCATTTTGCTGCTCCGCGCCCCAGATGAATTTCTCACTCTTTTTTGTCAGAGTGGTTAAAGGCTTAGCGATTTTTGAAAAGTCGGGTATAAATTTTCGATAATACCCTGCTAGCCCTATGAAGGATTGAATATCCTTAACCTTTTGTGGTATCGGGAACTCCCTTACCGCTTTCAATTTCATTGGATCTGGTCGTATCCCATCTTCTGTAATGACGTGCCCTAGGTACATCACCTCTTTACGCAGAAACTCATGTTTGTTTGGCTGCAGCTTTAAATTGTTACGCCTCAGTCTTCGGAATACCGCTGTCAACCGTTCGTTATGTTCCTTTAAATTTGCTCCGTATATCACAATATCATCTAAATAAACGAGGCATTGCAGTCCTTGTAACCCTGTTAGTACCGTATTCATCAACCTCTGGAACGTGGCGGGCGCGTTTTTTAACCCGAACGGCATTCGATTGAATTCGTAATGTCCGTGGGGCGTTGAAAATGCCGTTCTATTTTTATGTTCCTCCTTCATTGGTATTTGATGGGACCCCGACGCTAGGTCGAGGGTGGAGAAGTATTTTGCGTTTCCCAGCTGGTCTAGAATCTCCGTAATGTTAGGTAGAGGAAACGAGTCATCGATAGTTAAGTCGTTTAATTTGTGAAAATCTATGACTATTCTTAGTTTCTTTTGTCCTGAGGCGTCTGCTTTTTTAGGAACGACTAGTAGTGGTGCGTTCCACTGACTAGTACTTGGGCGGATGATGTCGTCGGCCAGCATTTTTTTTACTTATCGGTTCACTTCCTCCTTATGTTTTGCTGGTAATCTATACGGTCTCACATTTACTGGTGCACTGTCTGTGCGTATAGGTAGCTCGCCACTGCCTCCGTGTGAGTTAGTGCATCTCCTTCCAGATGGAAGATGTCGCAGAATTCTTCGCAAATTTTTCGAAGAGTTCTTTCCTCTTCCGCATTTAAATGTTCTGTTCTTAGTTGCTTAGACAGCCGTTCTTTTCTTTCTTGCGCCGGTTCGTTGCTACTCTCGGCTGCTTCCCGTAACATGAGCGCGTGCTCCGTGTCTTCCGTCTTTATCTCTTCTACAGTGACACTCGGCATTGTAATCTCTACGGTGTCTCCGGTCGTATTCATTACACTGACTGGGCAAGTATTGTCCGCTGGGCATACGAGACAACTCCCGATAAATACTCCGGGTCTCGTTTCCTCAGGTTTGACAATTCCTATTCGATTACTCTCGGTCACTGCCTGTATTATTGTTTCGCTACGGGGGTTTAGCGTAAATTTTTTATGTGGGTGCAACTTAAAAATTGCTTTTCCTATTCGTACTTGTTTTTTACCGTGGTCGCATTTTGCACCTTGTTTGTTTAGGAAATCTATTCTTAGAATGCCCTCATAGTCTATGGGAAAGTCATCTTTTACAACGTGCATCGTGTGCCGTATTTTTTGGTTTCCAATATTTATTGTAGCTCGTATCTTTCCAATCGTGTGGATTTTATGTCCTGTCAAGCCGGTGAGTGTCATGCGTTCCTCACGCATTTTGGTTTCTCTCTTCAAGGATCCTACCTTTATTAAGGTGATAGTTGCACCTGTATCTAGTAGTATGTATCTAGTAGTAGTCTTAATTTTTCTTTCTTGGCCTCTCGTACTGGTAGTGTTATTAGGTCTAGGCCGTTATGATTACGTTGCTTGTATGTCACTTGTGTAACTTGATGCTCGCGCACGGTGCGCTCTCTTGCCCTCTTTTTTCCTCTTTCTTCTTTGCTGTCACTGCTACTGTATGATGACTTGTCGCTTTCTTTATTGCGGTGCGGCTTACCTGTTCGGTTTACCGCGGCAGTGTTTATTCTTTTTTCTTTTCTTGGTAGCCTCGGTTTATCTTTTCGTGGCTTACCGTGTAATAGCCAGCATTCTTCGCACTTATGCCCCGTCCTTTTACAGTGCGTGCAATATTTTTCCACTGTGTTAGCGCTAGCCGTTTTTTCCGGCCGGGGCAAGTGGTATCGGTTTTGGCCTGTTCTGCATTCGCGCCCGTGATGGCCTATCTTACCGCATTTAAAACACTTTGGTTCCTTGTACTCGTGCTGTCCTTCTCTGTAGCGGTCAATAGGTTTATCTGACTTTACGTTTACTCCTTTCAGTTTTTCTTCGTTGGACGCGCCTTGTATCGCGTCCATTAACGTTGCGTAGTTTCGGGATCGCACTATTAATTTTATCTCTTCCCGCAGTCCTAGCTGATAATTTTCTAGTGCTAATCCTTGGATCGTATCCAGGATCCCCTTTCTCTGCTCGGGCGTCTGTCTTTTCCCCTCGATCATGGACTGATAGAGCTCCATGGCGAGCTTATCTACGCGAAGACCGTACTTCTGTGCGCTTTCGCCGGGCTTTTGGCGAGCTTGATTGAATTCGTTTGTAATATGCGCGGTGCCGCGTTTTGCTAAATAGCACGTCTCTATTTCCTGTTTTAATTGAGCGTATGTGCGTATATCGCGCGTTTGGAAATCATGTAGGGCTTTGCCTTTCAGCTTTGTGCATAAGATTGCTCTCAACAGCGAGTCTTTGTCTTGCGGATTTATTTCCTTTACCGCATATGAGCTGGCGTTTAAGAATTCTATTACCTCGTTTCGAACCGTTCCGTCCATTGTGGGGATCATGTCGCGTGCCTCTTTCAGCTTCATATACGTATATACGGGTCCACGTGAATTTCTAGTGTCCGCTGTCGTGCGACCGTATGCTATTTCTGGCGGTTCCGGAGGTTCTGGATTTTCGCGTAAGTCCAACGCGTTTTGATTTCCGTAGTGTGCAATTTCTACTCTACTCATTCGATCTTGTAAAGCTCGCATTCCGTTGATCACCTGGTCTAACACATCTAGTATGTTTCGTTGCTCCTCCTGCGGTTCGGGTTGCTCTTGTCTGGTGGGTCTACGTGCGCTCGCGGTTCTCAACCGAATTATCTCTGCATCTATCTCGGCGTTTGATACCTCTCTTTCGTCACTCGCGTCCGGACGCGGTGTGAGTTCTGGTTGGCTCGCCATTCTTCTCGGATTACGCGCCGCAATATAGAACTCTTCCGGGTTGAATACGCTGCTATCATACGATGACAGAGAGAATTCCCTCCGTAGGATAATACTGATATTTGAGTCTATACGAGGTGTGATCAAAAAGTAAGGTGACTTTTCATTTTCATAAAAAAATATTCATTTATTCATCCAAAATTATGTTATCCCCTTCAAAATAATCCTCCTCTGATACAATGCATTTGTGCCAGCGCTTTTTCCAGTCGTCAAAACATTTCTGAAATGCACTTTTGGGTATTGCCTTGAGCTCCTCCAGCGATGCAGCCTTAATGTCCTCAATCGTCGCAAATCTTCGTCCTTTCATAGGCCTTTTCAATTTTGGGAAGAGGAAAAAGTCGCAGGGGGCCAAGTCTTGTGAATACGGTGGCTGAGGCATGATGATAGTATTGTTTTTGGCCAAAAAAATACTCACTAGTAATGACGTGTGCGCAGGTGCATTATCATGGTGCAGAATCCATGAATTTTCTTTCCACACTTCCGGACGTTTTTTTCTTATTGATTCACGCAAACGCCGCATAACCTCAAGGTAATACTTTTTGTTTACCGTACGACCTTGTGGTAGGAATTCTTGATGCACAACGCCATGGTAATCAAAGAAAACTGTGAGCAAAACCTTCACATTCGAACGAACTTGGCGTGCCTTTTTCGGTCTTGGCTCTCCTGGGCTCTTCCACTGGGATGATTGGGCTTTGGTTTCGACGTCATAACCATATACCCATGTTTCGTCACCAGTTATAACCCTTTTGAGCAGATCAGGATCATCATTGACGTCGTTCAACATGTCTTGGACGATGTTCATGCGACGCTGCTTCTGATCAAAATTAAGCACTTTTGGAATGAATTTCGCTGACACACGTGTCATACCCAAAACCGTTAAAATTGATTGGCATGAGCCAAACGATATATTAAAATCATCAGCTATTTCTCTAATCGTGATTCGACGATTTTTCAACACAATTTCTTTCACTTCCTGAACATTTTCGTCGGTTTTTGACATGCTGAGGCGTCCAGAGCGAGATTCATCGTTAACATTTTCTCGGCCCTCTTGGAATAACTTATACCATTTATAAACATTTTTTTGCTCAAAGTTGACTCACCGTACGCCACTGTCAACATTTCAAGAGTTTTTGAACACTTAATACCATTTTTTACACAAAAATTAATACAAACTCTCTGCTCCATTATTTTCAACAGCCAAAAATCGCCGAGCATGCAAACACGAGTCTAACCCTTATGCCTCTCACATAAAAACAACACATGCTATATAGTCAAAACTGTGAACATATGATCGTGACGAGTGTATCAACACACAAAAAAAAAATTGTGAAATTAGAGTGTACAAAGCGCGCGAAATTCAAAAAGCCACCTTACTTTTTGATCACACCTCGTACTTTCGACTGATTGGTCGTCCGTCGGCGGTATTGGGCTTCCGTCCTGTCCGTTTTGTATTATGCTCGGGTCTAGTTCGTTAAATTCCCGTTCGACGACTACGTTCGGCGGTAATTCTGTTTCGGACGCGGAATCGCTCGAGTAATGGCGTTCTAAATTTCGGCGTACGCTGTTGTGAATATCCTGCACGGCTTCGGCTATTACGCGTACGGGGCTCAGTGCGTCTGGTCTACGTGCTCGAGCGCCCGGTTCACTATGTAACCACGAAGTATTTCGTTCGGGATTGTGTGGGCTACTCGGCTCGCTTCTCGACATTGACTACGCGCTGATACAATGCCTTTTACGCTTACAATTATGTGTTACAATTGACTTACATAACTATCGCAAGTCGTCGCATGGTGTTGTCTCCTTGCCGTGTTGTGGATCGTCCGGTGCCTCTTCGTGTGCTGTCCGGGAGTAGCGTCTGCTTGCCGCCGGGTCACCTTTTCGGATCCGCTCTTTTTTGGGACGCTTGTTGATCCTCGGCTGGTTCTCTTGCAGGTTACCACAGTCTGGCTTCTACGACGGGTCACCGCAGCCACCACTTTTGTTATGGGTTCTCTTCTCGGAGTCGTTGGTAGAAGCCCGTCGATTGAAGACGATTGAATCAAACACTCGTGTACGGTTAATAATAAAGTTTTTTATTATAGATGGTTACACTGTCTGTTATTCGAGATAGATACAATGGTACCGGACGCGACGCGGTACTGTCGCGTCCGGTACCATTGTATCTATCTCGAATGTCTATCTCGAATATCTATCTGTTTTAGCCTGAGTCCTCTCATCACGTCGTTGATTCTCTATTTATTGGAGAGTCGGCCGATCTGGCCTTGCCGACTCGGCAGATCTGTTGTCTACTCGCAAAGGTCGCCTATTCGGCGTTCCCGGTATCGGTTACTGTGTCGTGATGTCAGGGTTACCGATACCGGTGGTGTAATATAAACAACTTGTGTTTGGTAATTAGCTGTTTCGTCAGCGGTGGCTTTCGCCACTCGTTGCAGTATGTTTAGAGAGAGAGAGAGAAAAACGGACGAGATCAAAGGAATCGAAATAATGAAAAACACGAGCAACGCGAACAACTTGATGAAAAAGTTAGAGAACATTAATTTATACGTTTGGGATCTTTCAATGAGAATTGCAATCTTATAATTATATGCATAATTTATATAATTTTACGCGCGCTCGCGCACGCACACGCACACACGCACGCACGCACGCGCGCACACACACACACACACACACACACACACACACACACACACACATTTTCTAATATATATATATTGTTCTTAAAAGTGTTGATGTTACAATATTAAATTTATAACATTTTGTGTGCATTTCCAATATGTTTGTTATATCATTAATTCATACGTTTTGGATCTTCTCTCGAGAATTGCAACCTTATATATTATAATTATATACATAATTTTTACATAATTTTACGCACACACACACAAACACAAACACATTTTCTGATATATATATGCATTTCCAATATGTTTGTTATCTCTATTGCATTTTGCAATGATGTACATACGCAACTAGTTTACATAAATTTAAAATAAATTTGATTTACTTGATACTATATGTATATTAATGACTTAACCCTAATCTAACATAACCTTTTTTTTTATAGTTGGGAAACGCCTTTATGGGTCCCCGGTCCTGTGGGGACAGGAACGCGGGGTATGTGAGACTCGTCGACCTGACTAGCCGACATACTCACTAAAACCCTACTTTTTCCGGCGTCTGGGCTCGGAACGGACCACGGGATCGAACTAAGCATGCACCGCGATCCGTCCTAGCCCAAACGGGTCCCCGCCCGTGAGCAGGAACCCCCCTCCGGAGTTAGCAGCCAGAGCTCGACCGAAGTCTAGCCCCAGCCGCCCGAACCGGGATGCCGGGTGTGCGCCGGACCCCCCTGGAAGAGGGTCCTAGGTACGCACTCCCGCATCCCAAGCCCCGAGACGGGTCAGCCGGGCAACTACCCCGCCGCTGATTCCGTCCGTGGCGTACCTCCTCAACAGTGGAGGATAGGGTTCTCTGTCCGGCCTAGCCGGCGCTGTGAGAGTCCCCCGTTCCCACTGTTCCTTCTCGGCCGTCTCTCCTTCACCCTTCCCTGAGGAAGAGAGGAGGAGGGAAATTCAGCCGCGCCAGTAGGGTTGACCTCGGCGGCGACCGAACCGTCGCCGCCAGAACACTGGCGCTCTTTAATTAATTAGGGCAGGGAGAGGGCGACGAACTCACCCTCTTCCTGCCCACTTCTCGCTCGCATTTATTTCCGTTAAGGGGGAGGAGGAGGTCCCTGCTGATGTTGTTGCAGGAACCTTCTGCGCCTCCCCCCCCCTTCGCCTTCTCTCTGCCGGCGCGTCGGGAGCCTCCTCCCGCGCCCGCTCTGCCGCCTCCTTCTGCGACATGACAGTGCCGCCCACTCGTCGACACCGACGAGCATTCGCCCCAGCACCGTGGGGAGGTCGAGACCGGCCCCTATCCTATCAACGAGGGCACGGCGCTCGACAGTCCAAGCCGGGCATATTTCTAAAATATGTTTCGCCGTGTCCCTCGCCTCTGGGCAGTGGTGGCACTTCGTGGTGGCCTCCCGTCCAACCTTCTCATGCACGTACTCTCCAAAGCAACCATGCCCGGAGAGAACCTGCGCTACGTGGAACGAGAGACCCCCGTGCCCTCTGCCCACTCATTCCCTAAGGACGGGGCCAACGGCCTCGACCACCCTCAAGCCATTCCTGGTGTGGGGCAGACGTTCCCGCCAGTGCTCGACCACCTCTCGGCGAGCCTCGTTCCGCCGAGCTTCCAGCATCCGCTGGGTAGCAGGCTCGCCCCCGCGGGCAAGCTCCTCCTTCCACTCGTGGGTGTTTGCGAGGAAACACGCCACATACGCCCACGGAGGCGAACCCGCCAGCAGACACACCGTCTCCCAGGAGATGGTGCGGTACGACCGCGTGACCCTGATGGCCATCTTGCGTTGCTCCCTTTGGAGCAACCTTATGTTGTAATTGTTGGCCACCAGGGCCCCGCACCACACAGGTACCCCGTACATCGCCATCGACCGCACCACCCCCATATAGAGGCGGCGTACCCTCTCGGAAGGACCGCGCAGGTTGGGCATTAGCCGACTGAATCCAGAGACAGCGACACCCAACCTGGCGGCCATCCACTCAAAGTGGGGCTGAAAGCCCCATTTCGAGTCGAGGATCAGTTCCAGATATTTCATCTGGGACTTCACCTCGACCCGAGTGCCCTCAACCAAGAGGCTTCTAAAGCCCGGGCCTTTCTCTCCCCGCCCCCCGAGCCAGAGCACCTCCGTTTTACTGAGAGCCACTCTTAGGCCCAGGCGGCGGATTCTCCTCAGCATTATGCCGCGCCCGTCCCTCTCGGTGCGTCTCGCCTCGCCCCAGGTGCTACCCGAGACGACGACCAGGGTGTCCTCGGCGTAACATATCAACGACACCCCCGCAGGGAGGCGGTGATCTAGGGCACGGTCGTACCCTACATCCCACAGGAGTGGTCCCAGGACCGACCCCTGTGGCACCCCCCTGCTGACCACTCTGCTCATGGTGACGCCGTCTCGGCCCCTGCAGGCGACCACTCGGTCGCCGAGGTAGGCCCCGACAACCTCCTCTAGGTAGGGAGGAACCCCCTTTCTTCGGAGGCCCTCCCTAATCTTTTCCCAGGGCAGGGTGTTGAAAGCGTTGGCAATATCTAAGCTTATCGCCAACACCACCCTGCCCCGGTTCACCGCGCGATCGACCAGGAATTTCAACCGTTGGATCGCTCCAACGGTCGATCTCCCCGGCCGATATGTATAAGCCATACTGGGTATGGCGACTCCAAGTCGGGCTCACCGTTGACATGTGCGTCGCGAGGCGAGACGCTATGATCCTCTGGAACAGCTTGCCCACCTCGCCTATCAGACAGATAGGCCGGTGGGCAGAGGGGTCATCCGCGGGCTTCCCCTGTTTGGGGATAAGGACGAGCCCGGCTTCCTTCCATGGTGTGGGGAACCGCCCCAGCTGCAGGCATCTGTCAAAAAGGTGCCTGAGGCGGTCCCCCAACACGCTGAGGGCAATAGCCCACACGCGCCCCGGTACCCCATCGGGCTCGGGGGCAGCATTTTTCCTCCTCATGCGTTTTACGGCCCTGGCCAGTTCCTCCTCGGTGACCCTCAGGTCATCAGACCACTGAGTGCGTTCCCTGACCAGGGCCGGGTCCTCTCGGGGGCGGGCCTCTTCTTCCGGCTCCGTCGGGAAGAGGGCGGCAACAACCTCTCTAAAGAGCCCCGGATCGAGCGATTCCGTTGTAGGGGACGCCGCTTGTCGGAGCTTGTTCCTGACAAGGCGGTACGGGCGCCCCCACGAATCCCCGTCCAGGGTTTCCAACAACTCCCCCCAGGCGTTGGCCTTGGACTCAGCAATGGCTGCCTGGAGGGCCTTTCTCGCGGCCCGGTATATCTGGTAGAGCCGGGCCGCTTATTCCTCCGCCGCCCTTCTTCGACGGTACCTCGTGTACTGGCGACGCGCGAAGTTGCACTCCTGTCTAAGAGATGCAATCTCCGGCGTCCACCAGTACACGGCCTTCTTTTTTGGAGGTCCGCCCACACGGCGCCGGGGCATGGCGACGTCGCAAAACTGCGACATCGCCTCCCGGAACCACTCCGCCTCCTTCTCAACGTCGCCTTCCTCAGGGGGAACTTCCCAGGACTTGGCGATGGCAGCGACCATCGCCAAGTCCACGTCCAAGTATTTTAGGGACCATCGCGGGGGGGTTTTAGGGACCATCGCGGGGGGAATCTAACATAACCTAACCTAACCCTGACCTGGCGTATCCTACGCGAGCACGCGCGCACCTAGCTATCTATGTGTGCGTGTATATCGGTCCGACTGTAGCCATCTCGTTCCTATCCTTTTCGGAGACTGTCCTGAAACCATAGACATTCGCGGCGAATGTCTATGGGACGAGTCACCCCAGACATTCGATCATTCGCAGAACATACTACGTCTATCGCAGTACGTTTGAGAATGTTCTGAGATTATCTTAATTGTACTTTTGCGAGAGACTCAGGATATCCTCAAGACGTCAGTGTGCTGTTAGTGTCTTAATCATTTTTTTCAATTGATTATCAGTCAAAACCTTACATATTTTTATGTATCATATGAGAGTAATTGGCCTAGTTTACACCGAGCATTTGATACGTGTACTAACTCGTAACTTTTTATTAAATTATCTTACTTTCGACAATGCGTGTATACATGATACATATATTTAATTATCTCGATTTATATTGTACCAGCTTAGTATACTATTCTTTAAATTTATTGCCGAAATTAAGATAATTTAATAAAAAATTACTAGTTAGTACGTGTATCAAGTACTCGGTGTAAATTAGGCCATTATTAATCATTTATATTACTAATCGGTCAAATCCTTACCTATTTTGGTACGGGTAGCGCGGGGCTGCAGACTGTCCACAAGTACGAAACGATGCGCCGAACACGTTATGACATGTCTTTTTCAACATTTACTGTGCCTTTGAGGTAAATCCTAAGATTTATCAAGTGAATGGTGGTAAAAGTTGGTGGTTCAATGAACGATGATCACAGAACTGTTCGGACTTTTACCATTAATGCCCATTTCCACCAATGTAGATTAACTTTGATCTCAGTTCAACTTACTCTTTATCTTTTTCCAATTCTTAGAACTAAACAAAGATAAAGAGTAAGTTAAACTGAGATCAAAGTTAATCTGCGTTGGTGAAAATAGGCATAAAAGTTGGTAAATTTTAAGTTTTACTGGAAAAACTTAGGATTTACTGTAGTTTAGACTTTTACAGTAACATATATATTTCACATTCCGGCGATATCCCCTCTATGAAATAGATTTCATTACATGAATTATAATAAACATATGCAATTACATATTGTTTATACAATCTTTATTTATTTTTATTTTATCTTTACTTATTCTATATATGCTTTAACTATTCTATTTTAGCTTAGCTATTGACACGTTACATGTTACATTTAAAACATTCATACTATTTATTTTATTTATTACATTATATTAAAAAATTTTTCACTCAGTCTTTATACATATATTTTTCTAACCTCTTAAGTGCCTCGCACATGAAATGCATAATATAACATAAGCACAACATAAAACCGATGGACCATCCAGCATAAAGTCGCCATATTGATTTACATAAGATTCCCATTAGTCCTTAGATTCCGGTGTATGTACAGTCGTGAGCTAAAAGGTTGCAACACATTTTCTTTGATGGTTTTTGGAATGTAGACTTGCTCATCGATCAGCCAACGTAATTGGTTCTTACCTGTGGATCCAACTAATTACATTCGCCGATCGATGAGCAAGTCTACATTCCAAAAACCATCGAAGAAAATGGGTGCGTTCGTTTATGCAGTCACTGCCGCAGATGTTGTTCGTTTACTCCGTCTGCAAAAGCGACTGCAGCGCAGTTTGTCGTTCGTTTACGCAGGGATGCATCCCATCTGCTATCTACGAGGTCCTGCTCTGGATGCTCTGCTTGCAGTACTGCGTAAACGAATATTCGTTGGTTATGTGACTGGAAACTAGCCGTGTTGTTTCCGCACTGCCATAGACAGCATCTGCGCATTTTGTGTAAAATGGCTTTCAACAATGAAAAGAAAAAATTGATAAAAATTGATCCCAATAAAATAAAAATAATGCAAGGTAAGTTATATAATGCAAAAATTCATTAATTCATGTTAGCAATTAGCTTAACCTAAAAATGCCTATCTCATGAATTTAGATTAAAAACGTGAACACATAAAATTTCTAAATTTCTGTAAAATTTTGTTTTTTTTATCTATTTTTACGTACATGTACATTACTGTTATTTTACATACATGAGTACATTACTGCTGTGTAATATTTTTTTAATCTTAATAAATGTATATTTTTTGTAATCTTAATAAATGTCGAACTGCCTATTTATTTCTTTGTATCACAATTCATAGTTGCCATGAATTGTCAAGCATTCAATGTTTTGAATACTATTACAGCTTCTAGACCTACATTTAATGTACCACAATTTGTAGAGGTCATGAATCATCAAGATTTCAATGTTTCAAATGCTATCACAACCTCTGGATCTACATTTACTGTACCACAATTTCTGAATGTTACGAATCGTCAAGATTTCAATGCTTCAAATGCTATCACAACCTCTGGACTTACATTTATTGTACCACAATTCGTGGATGTTATGAATAATCAAGATTTCAATGTTTCATATATACACACAACTTTTTTACATATAATACATTAACTATTATTTTTATAATCATTTAAAATGTTAAATAAACGATACCGTTTCATCTATCAATAGCAGTTCTTCATCTGAACTATCTGACCATAAGTCAGAGTCTGATGACCTATCGATCAGATCCATAGCCCAATCCATTATTGCATTGATTTCCATTGTGATTTCTGAAAATTGAATTTTTTAATAAAATGAGCTCAAAAATAAAATTTACGAAGAATTAAAACACCTTGAAATAAACTTTATAGATTAAATATTTTTAAGATATTTATTGCTTATTATTACTAAAATTTAATAATTTTAATAAAAACATAATCTTTTATATAATTAAAAAAATTACATTATAATTGTTTGAATATAAAGTTGTGTTAAAAACATTTTCTTTACTTACACTTACTGCAAACAGTTTTTAATTAATTATTAGGAGTACAAATTGAAAACCGCCGTTTTTTGTCAAAATTTGAGGATTGATTGTTGAAAAATGGTTACATACTTATTCTTGAAAGTATTGTCCATCGCTGGCCACTACTTTCTCCCACCTTTCGGGCAGCATACGAATCCCGTGTCGAAAAAACTGCTCGTCTTTTGCGGCGATCCACGAATCGACCCAGTTTTTGGCCTCTTCGTAATAATGGAAGTGCTGCTCAGCCAGGCCATGCGCCATTGATCGGAACAAGTGGTAATCTGAAGGGGCGATGTCAGGAGAATACGGCGGATGAGGTAAGACGTCCCATTTCAATGTTTCCAGATAGGTTTTAACGACCTGAGCAACATGTGGCCGAGCGTTGTCGTGCAGCAACATCACTTTTTCGTGTCTTTGCTCGTATTGTGGCCGTTTTTCCTGCAATGCTCCGCTCAAATGCATTAGTTGTGTTCGGTAGCGAGCTCCTGTGATGGTTTCACCCGGTTGCAACAGCTCATAATAAATCACGCCGAGCTGGTCCCACCAAATACACAGCATGAGCTTCGAGCCATGGATGTTTGGCTTGGCCGTCGATGTTGATGCATGGCCGCGGTAGCCCCTCGATTTTTTTCGCTTTGGATTATCATAATGGATCCACTTTTCATCGCCGGTTACAATACGATGCAGAAAACCCTTCCGTTTTTGCCGTTGGAGCAGCTGTTCGCACGCGAAAAAACGCCGTTCGACGTCTCTCGGTTTTAATTCGTATGGCACCCGGTGTCCATGCTTTTGGATCATTCCTATGGTTTTCAAACGATGTGAAATAGCTTGTTGAGTCACGCCTAATGAATCTGCAAGCTCCTGTTGCGTTTGAGATGAATCTTCATTCAGTAATGTTTCCAATTGTGCGTCTTCAAACTTTTTCACCTGTCCGGGACGCTCCTTGTCTTCTACGCCGAAATCACCACTTTTGAAGCGTTGGAACCATTCTCGACACGTTCTTTCACTAATGGAAGCCTCACCATAAGTTTTTACAATCATTCGACGCGCCTCAGCCGCAGATTTTTTCGAATTGAAGGCAAAAAGCAAAACTTCCCGCAAATGACGCTTATTGGGCACAAATTTCGACATTTTCGATCACAAAAAAATATATAACGCCGATAAAAATTCACAACTGCAATGATAAGGAATTGTTGCCAGATGCCCAACCTTACATTTAAAATTTTTGATCTAACGTTTGGCGCCAGCATTTACCGCTGGCGCCATCTACTGGAAAACGGCGGTTTTCAATTTGTACTCCTAATAATAGCAAATTCGGTTGTACGCACTAATGCACACTGGTGGACATTAAAACCGCCGTACACTAATCAATGAAGGATAAGTATTTAATATTAATATATAAATAGATTAAATTGTGAAATTTTCAATCAATATTTTATTGTGCTGTTTCGTAAAATATGTATTTTACCATTCAACGTACTTATATTTTATTTTTAAATGAGATTACATAAATGTACAGCGGCTTTAATATGCACCAGTACGCACTAGTGCAGTTCAACCAAATTCGCTATTAGATTTGCTCATTTTCTATTGGCACATATCCGATTAATCCGGTCCGAGCAGCCATTTACGCAGGCATCCGTTCGGTAAATTTAAGTCACGTGACCAGCAGATGAAAGAGCAGTGGCTGTGTTGACCACTGCATAAACGAATGCACCTAATGTGTTGCAACCTTTCACCACTGTACACGGAATTTGATTCTGTCCATGGGAAAATTTTCTAAATTGAGATGTCACCACTTTTTACATACTCGCAATTTATGATTAATGTAACGATTAGATTTTATTGGTCGTTACGTTAATCATAAACTGTAAGTATGTAGAAAGATAGCGTCTTCTTAGTTTAGAAAATTTCCCCATGGACAGAATCAAATTCTATGGGTGTATAGTCGTGAGCTAAAAGGTAGCAACATTTTTTTCTTGATGAGTTTCTGAACGCGCACTTTTAACGAGAGATGAGAACGACTGTGTTACGTCCTGCGGAGTAACGATTCTTTCCTTCGCAACCAGCGGATATTCTAATTAACGGGCGAGTGACGGTGATCTCACCCCGATCCCAAGAATACGGTGACTCTCACGGCAATAACCGGATGTCACGAATTAAGTATTTATAAATTCATCAATTAAGGAGATCTGAAGTGACACCGTTGCTCGATACCGGAAACACCCAAGATAGTAAAATCAGGGAGCTGGAAGACGCACGTGTGCATCCCTTTGAGTTCTGATGCCCGACACCCGCATAGCAACAAATCAAAGAATTTTTTGACATTTAATGCTTCTGAGAGTTCAATTGTCAAACCTGTCGCTTTCTCGGATAACAATTACCGAGGAATATAAAAAAGTCGTAAAAGTAAATATTGCACGTGGGTGTATTAATGAATAAAGTGGTGCACACGGCCCTCGAAGGGAATCATAGATGAAAAATAGTATAAATAGGTGCGTCTTCTAGCGGAGTGCACAGTTCACAGTTCACTTCAGACAGTTCAGTTCAGAGCAGTCAAGTCCGAATCGCAGTTCCGTG
This sequence comes from Solenopsis invicta, assembly GCF_016802725.1. Lineage (NCBI taxonomy): Eukaryota > Metazoa > Arthropoda > Insecta > Hymenoptera > Formicidae > Solenopsis > Solenopsis invicta. The sequence goes on along the minus strand of NC_052670.1, from coordinate 18,345,383 downwards.
GTATCTTGCATGCCCGAGTTCTGCGACTCTCGGATCCGCGGCCTCTAAACTCGTGCGGAGCACAAATCTCGGTCGGGAAGGTGCTATAGTGAAAACCGGCATATCCGGGATCTGGCGACCGTTCCCCATCGCACTCGCAATTTGGCTGACTGGAAAGTGCTATAGTGAGAGCGGGCATATTTGAGATCTGCCAACCATTCTCCATCGCACCTGCAATCCTTTTGGCTGAATTGTTCGTCTCCCGCTGAGTCCGGCCCCAGTTTGGAGGTCTGCGGCCCGAGAGTACCACATTTGTCAACTCTAACAGTTTAACCAACAAGTAGTAAGTTTCAATCATAAGTTTATCTTTCCTGACGGGCTTTTCTCTCTTACAGGTGATTTATACATATTCCCATTACAATTTCCCCTCCAAATCGAATCAAACTCTGTTTGATTCGATTCAACCTTGATTTCTATTCTGGATTAAATCGAGTTTCGGCTCGTTTTGATTCAACGAAATTCATACTCTTATTCTTCTGGATTGAATCAAACTCTGTTTGATTCGATTCAATCTTGATTTCCATTCTGGATTAAATCGAGTTTTGGCTCGTTTGATTCAAAGGAAATTATTACTCTTATTCTTCTGGATTGAATCAAACTTTGTTTGGTTCGATTCAACCTTGATTTCCATTTTGGATTAAATCGAGTTTCGGCTCGATTTGATTCAAAGAAATTAAGACTTTCTGGATTCGAGTCGCCCTCTTCCGATTCGATTTAGACTCACATTATTTTCTAATTCAACTACCTTCCCATCCCCTCTCCCCAGCTAAAAATCTTTTTTTTATTTATTTTTTTTCTTCTTTCTCTTTCGTATATTAGAGAGAAAAGGGGGTCAAACATTTTTGTTATTTTCGTTCTAGTGAATAACCATATTCCTTCCAAAATACACAAAAATAAGTCTCGCGCCGGAGCCCGCCACCGTCGGAATCGCAGAAACCGGAGAGCAAGAAAGCTTGCTGCGTCGCTCAATCTCCCTTCTGAAGCAATACCGTTTATCGCTAACTTATTTAAATTAAGAACCTTACATAACAAACAATTCAATATCTCGATAACTTCCGGTAACACACACACCAATTTATTCGCTGAACCAGTCGCTTTCGACGAAAAGGAACCGTCGACCTTCTCCGAACACGTAAATTCACCCGCTGAACCCTCTTACTCTCCAGTCGCTCTCGACGAAGAGGAACCGTCAACCCCCTCCGAACACGCAAACTCCCCCGCCTCTATTTCGAGTCAACTTACGTATAGGATCTTCCCCGATTCCCCTATCTCCCTGTCTCCACCTCCAAACCCCGAGGTTCCGGACTTCGGGGAGGACGGATTTCTGCGGAGATCTCCGAGCCCCGAGTTCCTCGATCTCGAGGAGGAGGAAGAAGCTCCCTTAGAGCCTCCGATCTTCGGATCCCACGATCTCGAGAATCCACCTCCTCCCCCTTCTCCTGTCCCCAGCGTGGAATATCTAGACGAGCTTCCACCACTTCCACCTCGTTCGTTTTTCGCTCCTGGCCCCCTCCGGTCGTTAAACGCTATCCTGTCTGTCCTCCCTTTGTGTTCCAATCCCCTCCCTCCTGGCGCATTTTCAGTCGGGCCTGATCAGTTCGATCTGGAAACCGTTCTCGCCTACCTTCCCCACCTCTCTCCTGACGGAACTATTGCCGTCTTCTTCCCCCATACGTACCCAAATTATTATTTAGTCCCGAAATTAATGTTCCTTAATCATTTTCGCCCCAATTTCGCTACTGTAAGTGAAATTAGCGAATAATGTTTCTAGATAATATGGACACAATTACACATACACGTGCGCATACCCTGTTCGTTACACTAGTATAGAATATTATAAATGTAAATATATATATATATATATATATATATATATATGAAAAATATATATATGTATGTATATGTATATATAAATGTGTATAATCGTAATTGTTAACCTCGAGCTTTGTATCACGAGTATGCGGATTTTTTCGTTTTTTTTTATTTTTTACTAAATTGTGTTCTTTAACAGCTCTAATCTGTAATAAATTACTTTTACATAGAATTAAATTCTTTTTTTTCTCATATATACATATATATATATTTTTTTTTTTTTAAATAAATCGATGATTGATTATAAGGAACTTGATTAATTTCTCAACCTGACTCATCATCCCTCGCTCTATTAAGCCAAGCACTAGGTCCGATCCCGAGGTAAAGCATTTAAATTTGCTGCCTCAAAACAGGACCGAGGGACGCGGAACACCCTGAATGTTTGTCATTGGGTCCCCCGCTGTGGACTCATTGACCCATATATTCTGGGTTGTGTCGACGCGGCCTGCCTGGGCCTCGTGGGCACATTCTCAAGTTGTTACGTCTCTCCTTCCCCCCTCCATGTCTTACCTATCCTACTTCAACTCTGGACGTAACAACTGCATCCATCGAGTTTTGCACGCAACGTCAAACCATGTCAAACGTTCGTATCCAAGGTGTACACGCACCGACATAAATGGTGTTTCTCCGCGCTGACGCTCGGCTGTCGCACACACGCGAGCTACGCGAGGCGCGCACACACGTGTCTCACGGCAGCGCGGCGGAAGTCGGGGTGCTGGCAGAAAGTTGTGGGGAGCGTTTCGATACCGCATCTTCCTCGTTCGACGCTGGATCGAGAGAGAAGACATGGAATCGAGGCGCTCGAGAAACTGAGAGAAATGGTATCCCTTGCGCCTATACGGCCGGTATGCCGCGGTTCGTCGCACACTGTTGTAATTTTTAATTGCATAAAGAAATTTACTCGGATACGAATATTCGTTTGAAAAATAATGTTAATAGAATTACGATTTTTAATAATAAATTAAAATTATGTCATCACGGCAATATATTTCAGCTTCAATTTGTAGGACTATTACTTTACATAGCGACATAATTTTAATTAATTAATGAATGTAAATCTCTTTAATTACTTATTAAAATAATCTGTATTAGAAAATAATTTTAATTCGATTAATTTATAGATATTGTTACGGCCGTGAATGTTGTAAAGTGTAGATCGATTAAATGAAGAGACTATCGCTTGTTAGCCTGTTGTTGTTATGTTCGGACTTTTGGTTTTGACAGTTTGTCTTGCCAATAAAGTCGTTTTTTCTAATAAAAACCTGTTCTTTTATTAGTGTGCGCGAATGTTACTGAGGTGTGCGAGTGCGAGAGTACGAGGCGATTTACCCGGTCGTAACAATATATAAACATTATCGGGCAAACTAGTTTACTTTGGAATTGGCGTAAAACAATACTCTGAGAGAGGCCCCTAATAAACGTTTGATTTTTCGTAAATTTTGTACAGTAATTTGTAACGTCAAAATATAGAGAAGTCTGTCACTTCTCCGAGTACTGTTTTATCTCAATTACAAAGTAAACTGGCTTGCCCAATAATGTTAACATATCTATAAATTAATCGAATTAAAATTATTTTCTAATACAGATTATTTTAATAAGTAATTAAAGAGATTTATATTCATTAATTAATTAAAATTATCTCTCTATTTAAAGTAATAGTCCCACAAATTGAAGCTAAAATATATTGCCGTGATGACATAATTTTAATTTATTACTGTACAGAAAAAAATTAAATGTCAACTCAACAATTCATTGTTTCATATATAAGCAACAATATAAAATTTTTTTGGAAGAATTTATGATCTTAAACAAACATAATTTGCTTAGATGAAAAAAATTTTTTTCTTCGTGTAAGTGCTGTATTACCGTGATGACATAATTTTAATTTATTATTAAAAATCGTAATTCTATTTACATTATTTTTCAAACGAATATTCGTATCCGAGTAAATTTCTTTATGCAATTAAAAATTACAACAGCGCGCGACAAACCACGGTATCCCCTATACCACCCGTATAGGCGCAAGGGACACCATTTCTGTCAGTTTCTCGAGAGTCTCGATTCGTGTCTTCTCTCACGATTCAACGTCGAGCGAGAAAGATGCGGTATCAAAACGACCCCACTACTTTTTGCCGGCACCCTGATCTCCGCTGCGGTGCCACAAAACATGTATGTGCGCGCCTTGCATGTGTGCGGCAGCTGAGCGTCAGCGCGGAGAGACACCATTTATGCCGGTGCGTGTACGACATAAGATTCGATCGGCTTTGGTCTAATTAATAATTTAAGCTTGATTAGACCAAATAATAAAGTCATATAATAAACTCCGTATAAATCTCAAGGCAATTTATGAATGCAGCGAAAGATTTGGATTTGCATAAGCTTGTTACAGAAAAAACCAAACTTGAATATATTAAGCTCGTGTGTCAAATGAAAATGACTGAAACAATTCGTAAGCAATAAGTGAATTTTCTAAAATCTAGTAGAAAGATATATTGTTTGCTTTAACTATTTGTTTAATTACGTTTTTACGTTCTACGTTATTTTTATACTTTAAATCTTCCTCACTACAGGTTAAATGTATTCTTGGAAGGCTTTTATGATATTATACCTAAACGACTGATTTCCATATTTAATGAATAAGAATTTGAATTATTGGTCATCGTGCCTTATGTAGATATCGAGAATCTTGTAGCAAATACCGAACATCATAAATACACTGCTATGTCTTTACAGGTACTACATTTTGATATTTTGTATTATCTCAAGTTTGAAAGAATTGAATTATACTACATTTTATTATTATTTTTTTTCACTCACAGATTCAATGGTTCTAGTGCATTACATAGTTTTGATCAAGGATCGTGCAAAGTTCTTACAATTCGTTACGTCCAAAGTGTCGTTACAAGATTTTGCTGTGTTAGAAGGCATGAATTGCATACAAAAGTTCCAAATTCACAGAGAAGATAGGTCAACAGACAAACTTCCATACTTGATAAATATCTGAAGAAAGAAATTTTTGTAATACTTTCTCATATGCGTGTATAAGCTGAAATTAAATCGATATAAAAGTGGGCTAAAACTGTATTCTCTAATTGCAGTTTCACTCAATTGGATCTGCCAGTGTACGAGACGTATGATAAACTTTATACAAATCTACTTATGAATGCAGCGAAAGATTTGGATTTGCATAAGCTTGTTGGAACGCTATTGTCGTATAATATGTAGACGTAATAATAAGTATGAGTATAATAATAACTTATTCCACAAATAACTTTATTATTAAATAATATGATATTGACAATAGAAATACAAACTAATACTAAATTTTTTTCAAATTATAAAAAAAATTATTTAACACTTAAAAAAATAATCTAAAAATATAAATATACATTACAATGCAAGTGTGTTATGTAATTTTTACATATATAATTTATTTTATTCTTATTAGATAACAGTATTCTGTTGTCGGATATTCTTTAGGACTGTTTACATAAATTTTCGATATAAGTATAATACATTAAAAATATTGATACACTTTTATAATACATTTCCGTAATAATATATCTCCAAAATTAAAAAATTTGAGTATTAGAATGCTAGAACATATTTCAAGTTTTGTTTTTTTCAATAAAGTGAAATATTAGAAAGTTGGTATTACATTTCTTAAATGTATTTTTTGAATAATAAATATTATTTGTTAATATTCACAAAGTGTGTGTGTCTATGTATATAATTTTTGCTTATTTTTCTACAATTCAACATTTCCGTTGTTACGTTCTTTTCATCATTACATATTTCATTGTTTTACAATAATTCATCATTACAATATATTCTCTAACAGCACAAATCTCCCATCTTCTAAGGATGTTCCTGAGACGTTCTCTGGATGAAGTATGCTGTTAGGGTTAACTTATTAATATTGTTCGATCGCTGAGAAATATTTTTCGTTATATTTAAAGATATAAAGGAACGAAATATTACATCTATACTTTATCTACAATTTATAGGAAATTAGATATGTATTGCGCATTAGGTTGAGCAATGATAGTTTTTCTAATTTATTCATGTTTAAAAATATACAATACTACATTAAATCTTATAACAAAATGTTTTATTACCTAAAATACCTAAAAACAATCAATATGAAGAACACACTGCGCTTTTATTGTAACTTACAACATAAATGGACCAGAATTTCTTTGGATATGAGGTAAGTATCATTGATCAAAGATTATAACAATAGTTTCTATGTATCTAAAGTAGATTTGTACATTAAATAGCTGTCTTTTACATGGTAAATATCACAAGATTATGAAATTAAATAATGTAATGTTGTGACAGATATTTAGATTTTACCTATCTAAATGACATTGCTCTTTCTTATTTTGAGCTAAAATAAGAAATGCATCTAATGATTACAGTCTAACTCTTATCAATAACATAACTATACATTACATATTATTTTTTATATATACATACATATATCAACAGTAAACTGATTATCACTGTTGTCGTCATTGCTATCATGCTGTTGAAAAAATGTGTTTAAGTGAGAGCATATAGTACTGTGCTACATTAGGTCCGAAACGCGTGATCTGTGAAATAAAGTCAATTAAGAAACAATGAAAATCATTGATCCTAGTGGCCTCGGCGTAGCCAACGTTGAAAAGCTTGGCGCGATTGAACTTACGCATCGGATTCTGCTCAATTGCGAATATTCCGGTAGTCCAAGTTCTGTGACTGCAGGAAAGGAAGTATGTAATTCACGAATATGAAGAGTTGACACTGCCGATTGCAGTAAGGTAGAATAATGGCCACGTTGAAAAGAAGATGGCAATTGAGAGGTTTCCACTGGCCACCCGGTAAGATATCGAGTCGATTAGGCTGCTCCTCTGGCCCCTCCGGGTAGAGTAGTTGAGAGGACCGCCTATCGCTGATAGAGATCACGCAGGGGTTGTTCCTTGGCGGGTACGATTTCTCAATCTCATCGTAGATATTCTCAGTCTTGAAGGTGTAGTGAGAAGCGAATCGCGCCGGATGAAGACAGCTAGTAGCATAATAAGAGAGTGATCGTCACGGTGTAGAATAGCCCGCGCGCGTAATTCTGTAAGAGTATTTTCAAAATACCGATGAGGTCCTTCATTTTGCTAATTTTAAAAAACATTTTCTATTTAAAATTTTAAAAAATAATTTATTATTTTACGTAAAATTAATAAAAATGATTACTTCTTGGAAACCGGTGGTAAAGATGACGATAGTGGAAATGGGAAAAAATTATTCACATCTTCATAATTACCCTCGGATGGCTTTTACCTTATATCACTGTCATTCAATATTCATTCCTTCATTCATTCATTTGTTCTATTCACATTCAGTATTATAATTTAAAAATATATTTCTGTATTTCTAACTTATAATATTTTGTTCAAGTTACACAATCATTCAACTTTCAAACATTTATTCATGGAAGGTTACATGTAGTATTAATACCGTGTAACACTTTCATGGTTCTCTATCACCGCAGTTAATCTTTGGGGCATAGATTGCACTAAATTTTGGAATAACATGGGATTTGCGCGGTAACCTTCTCATACTTCCAGCACGTGCTGCTCAAGGACTTCGTGTTCGTGAAAGCCGTGGATTCCAATTTTGTACAATTATGATGTACCCTAAAGATTTTCTATTACGTTCAGATCAGGGGATTTGGCTGGTCAGTCCAACGTCCTAATGTTGGGTTGTGTAGCCAACCAATTCTGAACTACTCTCGATCGATACACTCCAGAATTATCCTGAACAAAATTCACACGAGGTACAGCAGGAAATGTTTCTGCTACGAATGGCATCATCACATCAGACAATATGTTGATTCCTGCCGTTCATGTGCGGTGTAGTACGAACTAATGGCCCAGGTCCGTGCGAGGTCATACACCCCCAAAATGATAATGTAATGCGGCCACTTCGTTCGCGGAAAAGTACATTATCCTCATCGTACCTCGTTTCTTGTTCTCCACAATGTTACCTAGATTCATCTGTTGAGAATACCTTTTCATCTGAGAAAATGGTATTGCTCCATTCATCCCTCCAATGCAAATGTTCTCTAGCAAAAACCATCCGTTGATTCTTATGCTGTTGCGTTAACAATTGGTTTTGAGCAGGGATACGATGATAATATCCCTGTTCATGCCATCTACGCATAACAGTGAATCTGGAACAATTTAATCCCATTTCCGCTACCGTCTCTTTTGCAGATCGGAATCTGCTTTCTTGAACCAGATTTGAAAGTTGATGGTCTTCATCAGCTGTAGTACAGCGGGGTCGACCTGTTGGTCGTGGATCTACATTCCCTTCTTCTTCCAATTGTTTTAATAATCGGTAAATTGTACTCCTCTGCAAAAGAAACGTTTTAAAAAACATTTTAAACTTTGATAATGATGAGGTGTCACCATAGTATGTATAACATTTTTTGAATCTTTTCAATTAATTTTTTACCCCTGAGAAAAAAACCGAAAAAATTCGCGGAAAAAAAACAGGTTTTTTCCAAAGCCTTTAAAACTATACATTATTAGGTACAGAATTGTAATAATATTTATAGATATATGTAAGTATACTTTACATTTACGTGACATAATCTTGAAACTTCTGTCACTGTCATTCCTGCGTTTATATATGCAAGTATTTTGCCTCTAACGAGCTGAGAAATATGGCCAGGCATTTTGATGTGATGTTGATAATATATTACATACACACACACACATATACATATATATATATATATATATATATATATATATATACAAAAAATTACATTAGAGTCAATATATATTAGGTTTTTGCCTAAAGTTATATTTAAACAGAAGAAAATAGATATATATAAACTATCTGATGTTATCTATAACTACAACGTAGTTGTTTAACGAATCGATTAACGAATCGATTCGTGTATATATACATATATTCCTATATATATTTTTTTAATGCAAAAATTTTTCTCATAATTTTTCATAACTTTTCAGAATACCTGTAATTTGGAAAAAAAAATAAACTTCTTAAGTTGTTTCAGAGTATTTCTTATAAATGTTCCAATTTGTACATACACAAAATCTGAAAAGTTAATAAAACTACAGGTATTCTGAAAAATTACGAAAAATTATATGAAAAATTGAGAAAAATTTTTGCATTAAAAAAATATATATAGGAATATATATATACATACACGAATCGATTCGTTAATCGATTCGTTAAACAATTACATTGGAGTTATAGATAACATCAGATTGTTTATATATATATATCTATTTTCTTCTGTTTAAATATAATTTTAGACAAAAACCTAATACATATTAACTCCAATGTAATTATATGTATACGTATACGTATAAATATATATATATATATATATATATATATATATATATATATATATATGTAATATATTATCAACTTCACATCAAAATGCTTGGCCCTATTTCTCAGCTCGTTAGAGGCAAAATACTTGCATACGAGGTGTGATCAAAAAGTAAGGTGACTTTTTGAATTTCGCGCGCTCTGTACACTCTAATTTCAAATTTTTTTTTTTTTTTGTTGGTACACTCGTCACGATTATATGTTCACAGTTTTGACTATATAGCATGTGTTGTTTTTATGTGAGAGGCATAAAGGTTAGACTCGTGTTTGCGTGCTCGGCGATTTTTTGCTGTTGAAAATAATGGAGCAGAGAGTTTGTATTAATTTTTGTGTAAAAATTTTTTACACAAAAAATTAAGTGTTATTAAGTGGTATTAAGTGTTCAAAAACTCTTGAAATGTTGACAGTGGCGTACGGTGAGTCAACTTTGAGCAAAAAAAATGTTTATAAATGGTATAAATTATTCCAAGAGAGCCGAGAAAATGTTAACGATGAATCTCGCTCTGGACGCCTCAGCATGTCAAAAACCGACGAAAATGTTCAGGAAGTGAAAGAAATTGTGTTGAAAAATCGTCGAATCACGATTAGAGAAATAGCTGATGATCTTAACATATCGATTGGCTCATGCCAATCAATTTTAACGGATGTTTTGGGTATGACACGTGTGTCAGCGAAATTTGTTCCAAAACTGCGTAATTTTGATCAGAAGCAGCGTCGCATGAACATCGCCCAAGACATGTTGAACGACGTCAATAATGATCCTGATCTGCTCAAAAGGGTTATAACTGGTGACGAAACATGGGTATATGGTTATGACGTCGAAACCAAAGCCCAATCATCCCAGTGGAAGAGCGCAGGAGAGCCAAGACCGAAAAAGGCACGCCAAGTTCGTTCGAATGTGAAGGTTTTGCTCACAGTTTTCTTTGATTACCATGGCGTTGTGCATCAAGAATTCCTACCACAAGGTCGTACGGTAAACAAGAAGTATTACCTTGAGGTTATGCGGCGTTTGCGTGAATGCACATCACATCAAAATGCCTGGCCCTATTTCTCAGCTCGTTAGAGGCAAAATACTTGCATATATAAACGCAGGAATGACAGTGACAGAAGTTTCAAGATTATGTAACGTAAATGTAAAGTATACTTACATATATCTATAAATATTATTACAATTCTGTACCTAATAATGTATAGTTTTAAAGGCTTTGGAAAAAACCTGTTTTTTTTCCGCGGATTTTTTCGGTTTTTTTCTCAGGGGTAAAAAATTAATTGAAAAGATTCAAAAAATGTTGTACATACTATGGTGACACCTCATCATTATCAAAGTTTAAAATGTTTCTTAAAACGTTTCTTTTGCAGAGGAGTACAATTTACCGATTATTAAAACAATTGGAAGAAGAAGGGAATGTAGATCCACGACCAACAGGTCGACCCCGCTGTACTACAGCTGATGAAGACCATCAACTTTTAAATCTGGTTCAAGAAAGCAGATTCCGATCTGCAAAAGAGACGGTAGCGGAAAGAAAAGAATTTAACAACGGAAATGTTGAATTGTGCAAAAAATAAGCAAAAATTATATACATAGACACACACACTTTGTGAATATTTAAAATAATATTTATTATTCAAGAAATACATTTAAGAAATGTAATACCAACTTTCTAATATTTCACTTTATTGAAAAAAACAAAACTTGAAATATGTTCTAGCATTCTAATACTCAAATTTTTTAATTTTGGAGATATATTGTTATGGAGATGTATTTATAAAAGTGTATCAATATTTTTAATGTATTATTCTTATATCGAAAATTTATGTAAACAGTCCTAAAGAATATCCGACAAGAATATTGTTATCTAATAAGAATAAAAAAATTATATATGTAAAAATTACATAACACACTTGCATTGTAATGTATATTTATATTTTTAGATTATTTTTTTAAGTGTTAAATGATTTTCTTTATAATTTGAAAAAAATTTTAGTATTTTAGTTTGTATTTCTATTGTTAATATCATATTATTTAATAATAAAGTTATTTGTGGAATAAGTTATTATTATACTCATACTTATTATTACTGCTACATATTATACGACAATAGCATTCCAAAAAGCTTATGCAAATCCAAATCTTTCGCTGCATTCATAAGTAGATTTGTATAAAGTTTTCCACATAGCACGTAATATTACAATGATATCACAGTAATATTGCAATATCACAGTAATATTACATATTACTGTGAAATATCACAGAAATATTACTGATGTATTACACATTGATAATAACATTGAAATATTACAGTGATATCATTGCAATATATTGTTGCAATATTTTATTCTAAAAAGAATAAGATAATGTCAAACAACGTTTCAATTATGTCTTATTGATGTCAACAATGTCATTAAGAGTTGTTAAACAAGTTTGTTAAGTTGTTAAAGTATCGCAAAATTATACATATAGGGTCAGGACAGTTATGGAATACGTTTAACATTACTTCAATAAAAATGCATTATTATTAAGACTTCTAAAATCTATACATATGGTCATCTCTATACATTCATTAAATTATTTACACATGATCTACACATTCATCATGATATGATATAATTGTATGTAATATTGGCAAAACAATAAATTTATTTTTGTACGGAATTTTATAAATTTTTGCGTATATACTTTGGCAGAGCCATGATTCTATATGTCTATTTTGTTTGGCTACGGCTATTCCAAGAAGTTGTGATTCGCATGGTGTAGTGAACAAATTCATATCAAGTATAAATTTTTTTCCTATAATGTACAGATTATTATTTTGACTTTTAGTAATATTGTGGATGCAAACGACGGTATTGTCTTTCAATAAAACGCAATTATTTCTTTAACGTCACAATTTAAATAAAATAAATTTAAATTTAATATTTTATATTGTTCTTTATAATCACGATCATTATCTAATGGACCATTATTGTGCTTTTTATCAAGAAATTTTTTATTACGTACTTCGGAACGACTAATACAAAAATTTAGTTCATAAAGTCTTTTAGCAATTTGTTGTAGTGGTTTATCCCCTTTTTGAACTAGTCTTTTTAAATCATAAATGTAACTTTCAAATTGGAATGCGCTAAAAACATCTAGAGCACCAAACTTTTTTACATCAGATGTTAAATGTAGCAAATTGTGAACATTATGAGAAACATATTTAGCTCCGTAAATTGTTGCAAAAGATTGAACAAAAATTTGTAAAAGTTTTTCTGCATAATCAAATAATTGAGGATTTTTACTATATTCATTGCTGGTCAAAATACGAATCGCAATATGTAATGTTAAGAAATGCTCATAAACGTTTATATCAAGTATATTTTTTAAAATTATTGGACCTGAATATAATAAAAATTGCCTGAATTCTGTGGCCTTCCATAATTTAATGAATTCAAGAGATCTTGCTTTCCTAGGAAAGTCAGACGACGTATATTTCTTTAAACATAGTAATTTTTCTGAAAGTGTTGTACACTTGAGCTAGATAAACGTGTATTTAATGGTCCTCTTATCCATAAAAATAATAGTTTTCTCATGACTTCTAAACCTACTAAATGCATATAATCAAGAACCACATTACTCACTGCACCAAAGTAAGGTATATTTCTTAAAATTGTTTCGGCTATCTGATAATTTTCAGAATAACCAAAATTTCGAAATACTTTGTCGTCTCTTAATATTAATAATTCATTGTTTTCCATTGGGAAGCAAATGGTATCGTTAATGCGATTGCCATGAATAACACATTTTGTACAACTATTATAACCGGTATGATTCTTTACTTTTAAAATAAATGCTTTTGCTGGAGCACCACATACTAGAGCATGCAGTCTGATTTTATAACGTATTCCATTATATGTATATCCAATATTTATTAACGGTAATAGCTCATTTACAAAAGCTTCAAAAAATTTATTCGAATCTACTGGTTTGTTTTTACCGTAATATATACCAATGACTCGTACTTTTGGTAAAAGCTCATCAGAACATAAAATAGGCCAAATTACTTTTCCATTAGAAGCTGCAATTGGCGCACCACCTGTAGATACTATTAAATTTATTGTTAAGTTATCAATTTTTGAACTTATCCTGTCTTCTATCATTTTATAAATAGCTGGTTCAACACCAAAATGACAATAAGAGCCTTTATCCATAGAAGTAACACAATTAATTAATGTTCTTGGAGTTGACATAAGCGTACGTCCATCTTTAGGAAATTTTGTATTGGTTCTTTTATTTAAAATTCGTAATAAACTTGTCAATGCATTTAAACATATTTTATGATCTGCAGCCCATTGTTTAATTTCAGACTTAAAATCATTTTCCTCAAGTTTATATGCAGGAATATTATTTGCAACGTCACTATCTCTTTGATTGATTTCGATGTTTTCAGTATCCTCAGCATCCTCAATATTTTCGATATCCTATAGAAGAAATCAACTTAAAAATAAAATAATAATATAATCTTTTTTTAAAATAATCGCAATTATATAAATAAAACTTTTTAAATAAACTTTTGTTCATATAATATATTCCTACATAGCACGTAATATTGCAGCAATATCGCAGCAATATTACATGAAATCTAGCAGAAATTCAGCAGAAATATTGCTGAAATTTTACTGAGATTATCACAGTAATATTGTTGTAATATTTCACAGTTGTGTTACTGTAATAGTATATATTTTTTTGATATTTGTATTATATAATACTTTGAGGAATAAAATAAAATAAAATTAAATAAACAAATTAATTAAAACAACACTACAATTATTATAGTGTACGATAGACTTATAAATTTTCATTCTCTTTTCCATGTTGTATTGTTATTTATACTTATATTTTCTTGGTTTTCTGATTGTATTTCTGTTTCAATGCTTGTATTGTAGTTATTAAAAATTTCCTCGTTTATTAGTTCATCGCAATTTTCTGCGGGCACTTGTACATAAATGTTGTCGGTATGTTGTAAATTTTCCATATCAGTACGGGAATTACAAAATAATAAATCTATTTGGTCATCATTATTATTTGCTGACGTATTACAAGTTCTGTTTTGTTTAATCTTATTACATATTCTTTTAAATTCATTTGTACTTTTTTTATGTGCTAAACGACGTTTGTGTCTATCCGTGTAATTTTTCCGCATAACTTTACTGTCTGTTTCTTCACTAGATGACATATTGAAAAATAATATGGTATTGTCGTATTTATAACTTATAAGAAAGTCAAGTTCGTTTGATAGTTTAAAAATGTCTACTTTGAAATACTAGCTTTTCTAATATGTACTTTTCTCTGAAATAAAAATGTAAAAAGATTATTATAATTATTTTCTCAGCTGTTAAAAAAATTAGACAACTTTATTAATATATTGTTTAAAATGTTGCTTATTATTTATTTTATCTTTACACTTACTTTTCCATAAAACAATCTATAATAAAAATGAATTGATTATTTAAAAAAACTGGAGACCATCATGAAACGTACATTTCTGTGTGTATAATACCATCACTGCACATTTAATTGTACATACATTAATTAATTTATATTTATACCTTTCTAAAATTTAGCGTATTAGGAAGCACATATGGATCTTCTTGTGAAAATAGAAAGCGTCGTACAAGCGTCAAACGAGTGTCCAACGCTTCGATGTCTCAATGTACATTTTATACATCCTTATTTCTAACTTCGGTTACGCTGGGTGCTATTACATATGTGTTGTACACATATGTGTTGTACGATAAATTTTTTAAGCGTGTTGATTGGTTACAGAATAGGAAATTTTTTGAATCTCTAGACTTTTTCTATCCTGCAGCCAATCATGCTTAAAGAATTTGTCGTACGACACGTGTAATATACCGGCCTTACACACACGCGCAAGCGCATGGTTTTGAAAGATTGATGGTCGTGGATAGTCGTGTCGTTAGTTCAAGTAGACTGTGGTACCGTCTACACAGTTTTCAAAGAAACGAATACCAATATCGACTGACTTGACTTGGCATTATTGACACGGTCTGCGTATTATCGAAGTGAGAGTGGTGAGGAAAAGGTATGTATAGTATAGGTATTGTATTTCTAAGCTAACATATCTATGATTCGCTTGATTGCACGGTAATAGTCACGTAATTATTATTTCTCTCTTTCCTCTCTCTCTCTATCTATCTACACACACACACAGGCACGCGCACACGCACGCACGCGCGCACACACACACACACACACACACACACACACACGCACACGCACACGCACACACACACACACACACACACACAGAGAGAGGGAGAGAGAGAGAGAGAAGAATTATGATCAAATTGTCGTTACATTAATTGCTATCGTAAGATCTGGTTTGTTGGCATTAATTTGATCAGGACTTGGTAGGCCCTGGTTTTGACATTATTGTTCGACTAGCATATTTGTTTCCCACTTGACAATATATATCTATAATAATATATACATACATACACATATATAGGTTTCTCAATGAGGATAAGAAATATATAAAAATTGTAGTATTATAAAAGTGCAACATTTCGCTTGCCAATTTTTTTGAAACTTATTTATTAGATGTACATATTAGTGTTGCAATTATCGGAATAAAAAGAGAGAGAGAGAGAGAGAGAGAGAGATGCCATTAATTCTTAATACAAATCAACATGTACATGTATGACAAATTAATTTGTATTAAGAATTAATGACATGTTAAGTATGTCATTCATTCCCTCACAGCATCATATATGATATTGTATAAATATTCATGCGATATCATATGCTGTTAAGGTTTTTAATACAAATAGTGACAAGATACAATTTAAATTTTTATTAGAATTAAGTAACTTTATATTGTACAAGAATGTTTATAAAAATTATAAATAATTTTCTTGATGAATTCTTTGTTTCTGCAAATTTCATTTTCAAATCTTCCTTTTATTACAGATAGTTCAAAATTAACATGTGTTCAATTGTTGAATTTAATGATGGAATAATTGCTATTCCAACTATTTAGTTAAGCGCAGACAAAAAAAGAGCTAAATGGCCTCCATATCATGACAGGAAAATTTTTAAAGCTGTCTCAAATAGAGAAGAACCTAATGAAAATTGGGAATGTTTAAGTGTTATAAAAATTTTTGGAACTGCATGTAAAATAATAATAAAGTTTTTGTGTACAATTAATATAATAATATAATAAAATATAATTAATAATATCAAATAATAAAATAATATATACATTATGATATACAAGTGATAAAAATACTTTTATTCCAGCTGATTATGACAATGCTATGAAAAAAGTTTCTTTAGCAGACCATATAACTGATATTAGTGATTCAGAAAATGCAAAAAAAACTAGAAAATCTCGTGCACATCATATTCCATCATCAAGTGAGGAATCTGAGAATGAAAAACGTCCTCCAAAAAAAAGATTTAAAAATATTAGAAGCGCCGCAAAAAAAATAATTGAACTCAACATTCAATATCCAAAGTTTCCTTCAGCCTCTAGCATCATCAGATCACCACTTACTAACATTGAAAATGGTAATTTATATTTACAATTAATTATATACAAGTGATGTATTGTAATCAGTGCATCATTAATCACTTGTTAAATATTTTATTAATTTGTTATTTACATGTTTTTTTATTTAAATATAATTAATTTCTTTTCTTAACTTTTATTATAGATAACCCAGTGTTGAGAAAACATGATAGAAACATATCAGTTGTACAAGAGGCAAATACTTCCGTGAAAACATACAACATTACAGATACTTCTATAGACACAAATCACACATTTTTAACGAGTAGTGGAAAAAATGATTTCTTAATTGGTAAGTCATACATAAAAATAAGAGTATAAAAAAATATATAGTTTTAAAATATTTCTTCTGTAACTACAAAAACTATGTGCAAAGTAGGAAAATATTCTTACGAAAGTAAATAAGATATTAAAACTGATGTAATTAATTATCTTTTTTTATTTTTATTATAGATAACGCAGAGTTGAGAAAACATGATAATAACATATCAGTTGTACAAGAGACAAATGCTTCCGTAAAAACATCCAACGTTACAGATATCTTTACAGACATAAATCACACATTTTTTACAACTGATGAAAAAATGAATTATTTAATTGGTGAGTCATACATAAAAGTGGAACTTGATCTAAACAATTTTTTAACGACAAATTCAATAAGATAAGCTCAGACAATCATAGCAATTTTTAATTATATTTAAATATTTGTAAAATTACAAAAATTATCTATTATAAAGGAAAATATTATAATAACAAAAATTAATAATCTGCTAAAATGTCTGAATAAATCAGGACCTGTAGAAATCAAAATTAATGACAAAAAGGAAGATAATATTGCTGATCTACTTCCAATTAAAGACTTAGAACAACTGGAAAACTTTGAAAAAGAATTACAAAATAAGGAAATTTATAATCAAATGGTATGTACATTTTTATAATTTTACAACTTAATAATCAATTATTTGGCTATTTAAAGGAATGCAACTTTTTAAATAATATTAATTAAAAAAATAGAAAATGTTTTTTAAAATACATTATTAAAAAGAATATATCATATTTTATATATATATTACCTTTTCTATATAAGGTATTTGTACTTTACAGCCTATCTAATCTTTGCGATTTTTTTTAATTTTTTGCTGAGTTCTAAATTAAAAACTGATGGTCAAATTCAAAGTATGAAACATTAATTTAAAATATGGGGCAATTTCAAATCTTTACATGGGTGCAGTAAAAATTAAAAAAAAAGTTATTTAAATCGGGGTACATATGTTTAAATAAGTCAATTATTCACTTAATGGATTGTTGAAAAAAATAATTCTTTGTTTACTCTTATATGTTAATATGCCAATAAATTTATTAATATGTTAATTTATCAATATGTTAATCAACTTATAAACTTGTAAATGTAATTAGATCATTTTATTATCTATTTTTCCAACACTTCTTGTGAAAAAAAGAAATATAATGTAATTGAGTACTAGGTTATAGGGTACTCTTACCTTATTACAGATAAGCAATGTATTCTATAATGATAAACATATCCCGGTAAAAAATTTTTCATATATAATTATATATTAAATATCCATATATTATATATTAAAATATATATAATTATATATGAAAAATGTTTTACAGGGACTACAATTGACTTGTTCATAATGCTTGTGCATATGTGTTAAATTTTTTATATTTTATGCAAACTAGTAATCTTTTTAAAATATGAATGTCATTGATTAGTATATTTTATTTCTATTTATGCTTACTGAATATACTGACAATAATAGTGCCTCACTGTTCTATCATAAATATACATGTATTGCTTGTTATAAATATAACATCATTTTGTTTTTAATTACTATTAAAGGTAACTAAATTATAGTATCGAGGAGGAAAAAATGTTGATGAAATTGTGAACAAAATAATGAGTCTAATTTTTACTAATTCTTTAGCGCGTAGCTATAACTATTTTGGGAAGAAAAAAAAGAAAGCATTTTCTGATTTAGTTTTATGTAAATGCATTTTGGGTAAATTGTATTAAATTAGTAAATTAATATACAGGGTGAGTCATTTTAGTCTATGGACCCGAATATCTTCCAAATAACGGTATCTACAAAAAAATGGTTTAGATAAAAGTTGACCAGGACAGAGGGGGTCATTCAATTGTACCATTGGTTTTGACCTTGAGGTCAATTTTGAAGGTTATTTCAGGGTCACGATGGTTTTTTTAAATGGGACACCCTATTTTTGACTGCGATTTCGAAAGAGCGAAAAATTTTACATCAAACTTGTCTTATGAAAAAATTGTTTTTGCCACCTTGGAAAGGTAAAAATGAAGGTGAAATGCCTGAAAAACGATCTGGTGTACTTTTTCTGAAATGACGTGGTTTTCTGGGTAACACAAATGTGCATAATGCTTAAACATTACTACTTGCAACTTTCGGCCGGATTCTTCGACGCACTCCTATTGCTCCCCTCCCAACGCTCGCGCCTTAGCAACGGCGCTGCCGGACGGCGTAACGCACGGTCCTGAGACGATGTATCGCGCTCCTTAGTTACGCCGTCTGGCGGCGCCGTTGCTAAGGCGCGAGCAGTGGGAGGGGAGCAATAGGAGTGCGTCGAAGAATCCGGTCTAAAGTTGCAAGTAGCTGACAGCACTGCGATACCTAATGCTAATAATCAACGATTGAAAAAAACTAAACAATTACGTTTGTTTTAAGATTTATAATTATTGTTATAATAGAGTTTTATTCCTTTTCTTTCTTACTCACTTCTGCATAATTGAAAAATTTACTATTTAAAGTTGCTTAAATTTAAAAATTCCAAACATACATACAGAGTATGTAGGTAATTACATTCACAAGTTATCTTTCCAGAATAGCTGATTATAGTCCTAATGAGATTGTTGATATTATATTAGTTTTAGGGGAGTGTCATAACAATTACAATGCAGCATCAAGGCTTTATGCTCAACGTTTTCCTGAAACGCGACATCCAACTTATATGACAATACGTAGTTTAGTCCAAAGAGCTCGCAATGGACATCTTGTTCGTCAACGTCAACATCATGAATATGAGGAAAATGATGCGCCAGCTGTAACTATTTTAGCAATACTTCACCTTAATCCTCATGTTAGTACTCGCCAGATTGAAAGAGAAATAGGTATACCACAAAGAACTGTTGTTAGAATTTTAAGAGCTCTAAATTATCACCCTTTCCACATCACTCTTACGCAGGCTTTACAGCCTAATCATCATCTGATGCGTATTGCTTTTTGCCAGTGGGCTTTACAAATGTTACACGATGATCCTAATTTTTTTAGGTATGTGCTTTTCTCAGATGAGGCTAAATTTTATAGTGACGGACAACTTAATAGACACAACTGCCATTATTGGTCAGATGTTAATCCCCACTGGTATAGGCCAATAGATCATCAAAATCGATGGAGTATTATGGTGTGGTGCGGCATTGTAAATAGTTATTTGATTGGACTTTATTTTTTTGAAGAGAACGTTAATAGACACAGTTACTTATCGTTGCTAAGAGATCACTTATCAGGCTTATTAGAAGATGTTGACTTAGCAACAAGAGCAAGAATGTGGCTTCAACAAGATGGTGCTGCACCGCATTATGCACTCATTTTACGTGCCTTTTTAAATGCCAGTTACAATGACAGATGGATTGGACGAAGGGGTCCAGTTGAATGGCCTCCTTGCTCACCAGATTTGACGTCGCCTGATTTCTTTTTATGGGGATACTTGAAAAATGTTGTTTTTGCTGAACGACCAACCACAAGAGATGATTTTATGGACCGCATTCGTAGAGCTTGTGCAGCCATTTCTGACTACCCTGCTTAGAACTGTGGATAGTTTTCAAAACAGATTGCAGTTATGCCTCGAAGCCAACGGAGGTAATTTTGAACAAATACTCCGTGGGTAATTCATTTAAATTACAGTGTCAGTGAGAGGCGAGGGGACTCACGATAATCAAGCACCCCGACGTGAGAGGCAAGGGGACTTACGATAATCAAGCACCCCGACGTGAGAGGCAAGGGGACTCACGATAATCAAGCACTCTAAAGGAAACAGAACTTACTACGTCCACGTCGTTGTTTCCGGGTAACGCTAAAAGTAAGATGAAAGTGCTTTTGACCTTGATATGACCTTGATATGACCTTCAAAAGGTCAGGTCGAAAAACTAAAAAATCCCTATGCTCATGTAAAAAGTGCCATTGTTTAAGAGCCCATTGTCAAGAAACAGGTTCTGCGGTCAAAAATAGCGTTTACTAATCAAAAAATGCGTTATGAGCCTCAAACAACCTTGAAAATTGACCTCAAGGTCAAGCTAGTCAAAGTGATTAACACTTTTACAATTCATTGACTTTGTTTAAGCATTATGCACATTTGTGTTACCCAGAAAACCACATCATTTTAGAAAAAGTACACCAGATCGTTTTTCAGGCATTTCACCGTCATTTTTGACCTTTCCAAGGTCGCAAAAACAATTTTTTCATAAGACAAGTTTGATGTAAAATTTTCCGCTCTTTCGAAATCCGTAGTCAAAAATATGGTGTCCCATTTAAAAAAAACCATCGTGACCTTGAAATAACCTTCAAAATTGACCTCAAGGTCAAAACCAATGGTACAATTGAATGACCCCCTCTGTCCTGGTCAACTTTTATCTAAATCATTTTTTCGTAGATACCGTTATTTGGAAGATATTCGGGACTAAAATGACTCACCCTGTATTATATTATTCTAATCAAAGATAATGGAAAATAATTGAATTTTAATATTTCAGATGCTATTTATCATCATAAATTTGATGTAAAAGAGGACTATATATTTAAAAAAATTTGAATTTGGCTTGCCAACGCACCTACTCGTCAGGCTCGAGAAAAGTAAGCATAGTTTAAAATTGTCTATACCTTACAGTAATTAAATAACTCTTGTACAGATAATATATACAAAAAGCTTTTAGCATGAAGAAACAAATTTAGTAGTGAAAAACAAAACATCGCAGAAAGAAGACACCGACATTCTCGTCCTTTCGGGGAATGAAACTGAAAGTTAAGAGAAAAAATTATATCAATGTTATTTCTTTTTATATTAAATATTATATGAATGCGTTATTTTTTTTATATCTGATATTATATTAATGCGTTATTTTTTTCAATGTCAATATTACATGTAACAATTTTTAAAATAATAATAATAAAAATGAAAAAAATCATTAGAATAGTTTATTTATTTAATTCCTTGGAATATTATATAAATATCATTTAAACATCACAGAAATATTGTGTAATATCACAGTAATATTACTGTGAAATATCACAGTAATATTACTGTGAAATATCACAGTAATATTACTGTGATGCGTTTTCGCGGACATTTTGATATTACTGTGATATCACAGTAATATTTCGTGATATTTCTGCAATATTTCATTTGTAATATTGCAATGAAAAAGTGATATTGCTGTGATATCATTGCAATATTACGTGCTATGTGGGTTATCATACGTCTCGTACACTGGCAGATCCAATTGATTGAAACTGCAATTAGAGAATACAGTTTTAGCCCAGTTTTATATCGATTGAATTTCAGCTTATACACGCATATGAGAAAGTATTACAAAAATTTCTTTCTTCAGATATTTATCAATTATGTGCAGATGGAAGTTTGTCTGTTGACCTATCTTCTCTGTGAATTTGGAACTTTTGTATGCAATTCATGCCTTCTAACACAGCAAAATCTTGTAACGACACTTTGGACGTAACGAATTGTAAGAACTTCGCACGATCCGCTTGATCAAAACTATGTAATGCACTAGAACCATTGAATCTGTGAGTGAAAAAAAAAAAAATAATAAAATGTAGTATAATTCAATTCTTTCAAACTCGAGATAATACAAAATATCAAAATGTGGAACCTGTAAAGACATAGCAGTGTATTTATGATGTTCAGTATTTGCTACAAGATTCTTGATATCTACATAAGGCACGACCAATAATTCAAATTCTTGTTCATTAAATATGGAAATTAGTCGTTTAGGTATAATATCATAAAAGCCTTCCAAGAATACATTTAACCTGTAAGTGAGGAAGATTTAAAGTATAAAAATAACGTAGAACGTAAAAACGTAATTAAACAAGTAGTTAAAGCAAACAATATATCTTTTTATTAGATTTTAGAAAATTCACTTACTGCTTACGAATTGTTTCAGTCATTTTCATTTGACACACGAGCCTAATATATTCAAGTTTGGTCTTTTCTGTAACAAGCTTATGCAAATCCAAATCTTTCGCTGCATTCATAAATTGCCTTGAGATTTGTACGGAGTTTATTATATGACTTTATTATTTCGTCTAATTAAGCTTAAATTATTAATTAGACTAAAACCGATCGAATCTTATGTCGTACACCTTGAATACGAACGTTTGACATAGTTTGACATTGCGCGCAAAACTCGATGGATGCAGTTGTTCTCATCTCTCGTTAAAGGTGCGCGTTCAGAAACTCATCAAGAAAAAAGTATTGCTACCTTTTAGCTCACGACTGTACAATTACTCCGGATTCTCATGCAGTTGTACAGTGCGTTGCATTGATGCCTGGGGTACCGATTTTAAGAACCACGTTTCTTTCTTAGTTATTTTTACATTCATGACCAAATGCTGCCGTCAACGATCACCGCAGCATTCAGTTATGAACATAAAAATAATCAAGAAAGAAACGTAGTTCCTAAAATCGGTACCCCAGGCATCAATGCAACGCCACAGTATAAGAAAGAACAGTAGGTCGACTCCGTCATAAGGCACAGCAAAAGTTGTCCTTCGCGCATGACCGAATCGCACAACCAGCATATGGCGTCATTAACCCGACTCAGGTTAAGTTAAACCACTGCGCTCGCAAACGCTATTAGATCTACGCACAACCAGCAACATGGCAATTTTGTTTAGTCATCATAGGTGTCGACATCGAGTCGACCTACTGTTTTTTCTTATAGCGTTTTTCATTGAAAAAACTAGTGCGCACTGAGTGTGCACTCGCCGCTGGCAATTGGACATTTCGGTTCGCGCGATGACGGTGCCAACGGAAACGCCCAATTACCTGCAGCAAGTGCACATTCAGTGTGCACTAGTTTTCCCAATGAAAAACGCTATTACACTGTGGCAACGCACTGTACAGGCATGGCACCTACAGATTTTACTGGGGATAAAACTGGCATATGCGCATTGAGTTACCTAGAAAGTTACTAGTGCTGAAGTCCTTGGGTGTACAGTCGTGAGCTAAAAGGTTGCAACACATTTTCTTCGATTGTTTTTGAAATGTAAACTTGCTCATCAAACGGCGAACATAATTGGTTCTTATCTGTGGATCCAACCAATTACGTTTGCCGATCAATGAGCAAGTCTACATTCCAAAAACCACCGAAGAAAATGTGTTGCAACCTTTTAGCTCACGACTGTATCACCCATGGAATTTGATTCTGTCCATGAGGAAATTTTCTAAATTGAGAAGTCACCACTTTCTACATACTCGCAGTTTATGATTAATATAACGACTAGAGTTTATTGGTCGTTGCGTTAATCATAAACTGTAAGTATGTAGAAAGATAGCGACTCCTTAGTTTGGAAAATTTCCCCATGGACAGAATCAAATTCCATGGGTCTACACCCAAAGACTTTGATTCTGTCCATGGGGAAATTTTCTAAACTGAGAAGTCAACACTTTTTACATACTCACATTTCATGATTAATGAAACGACTAGAGCTTATTGGTCATTACGTTAATCATGAACTGTAAGTATGTAGAAAGATAGCGGCTTCTCAGTTTGGAAAATTTTTCCATAGACAGACTCAAAATCCTCGGCGGGTCCCGATAGCACACAAACCACTCGGGTCTGTGCGCACCTGAGACTCACCCGAAGGTTACTAAGACTAAAGTTACTAGAAATCCCATTTATTAATGAATCAATTATTACATTATTTATCAATATAATTAGAATAATACTTATATATTCGGAACTACCAAACAACTAGCAGACGATTCGATACTGAATTATTCAGGAAATCATGAAATAAAGGCTAAAACGGCTTTTTACTTGTCTAAATTTGTCCACATTTTAATTTCAATTTTTGTTTAAACTAATTAATATGAAAATAAAACAAAAATCATGCAAACACTAGCAAATGACTAGCAAACGAATGGCACCTTCAAAATTGTTATATCTGTTAGTCCGACAACTGGGGTCACAGAGGTTTCCGCGTGATGCATGCCAGTCAATGTATTGTCGCAATGCAAAATCTGCACATTTCCGCCAGCCAATCACGCAGTCGGTCACGTGACCCTCTCTTGGTGATTTTCTCTCCTAAAGGTCCTCTAGTTGCAGTGTTGCCGTTGCTGCTGATTTTTCACCAGATTTTGGGATTTTCAATGATTTTTGGTGATGTGGTGAAAAACTTGCTTTGTTTGGTGATTTTTGCAATTGGCAGCGGACTCAACAGTTGAGTGAGTGCTCGCTGTTATTGGTATATTCTTCTAAATCTGAAAGTCTGATTGGATGATCTAGAAGAATATCTTTGCTGAACGCAGCCATTCACAGCCATTTGTGATAAAGGCAGTGTTTTGTTTCGCGCATGAATCAATTGTGTAGCAGAGGA
Organism: Solenopsis invicta; assembly: GCF_016802725.1. NCBI lineage: Eukaryota > Metazoa > Arthropoda > Insecta > Hymenoptera > Formicidae > Solenopsis > Solenopsis invicta. Next base: position 18,319,834 of record NC_052670.1, on the reverse strand, counting down.
AAAATCGGACGATTTAAAACAGCAAACAATCTCATCCCATACAGCACAGAAAATTCCAGCAACATTGCAGCAATGTTGCAATGTTGCAGATTGCAATGCAATATTACGGAGACATTGCAGAAACATAAATTAACAATATGCTTGCAACATCGCATGGCATATGCCGGTAATATTCCGGAAACATTGCAATGTCATAATTTTTTAATAAAGTGGTGGCAATAAAGAGCCAAAGCAGAATATTCGCGTATAATAATATATTAATTTAACTCATCCATAATTATTCATCCGCATTTAGCAAACTAAGATCAGGCGATGTTATTAATTTTTCGGCTGAATCTCTACATTCCCTAACAGTCCAACCGTCCATATATCGACTGTAAGTCGACTCATCTAGGGGGTCAGGTTTTCAAAGTTGACTGCAAATCGACTTTGCATAGGTGTCTGCAGACATCCTTCAAGTGTTGACTCTATGACGTCTAGAAAAAGGCATGTAGTCCCGTGATGCTATGTGCATCATAGTATTGTGAAGAAACATATATATTTATATCAATAGATGAAATAGGGCCATATATGAAGAAACCTCGATCTACAGCCCAATGAACAAATAATATTTTTTAATTGTTTTTTTAATAAAAATTTTTTTATATTTAATTTAATTATTATATTATATTGATATATATTTTCTAATTGCATCTTATTTAAACAAATAACAGAAAAGTTATTCCAGATGCTATTCTGCATTTGCAAAATTAGTAAAAAAAACTATAATATTATATTTGTTTATATAAATATTGTGCTTTAATTATACATATTTCATTTTTTTGATAACGTATATTAACCTGATCTATCAGTTATATACACATACGAGGGCAGTCCGATAAATACTTAGCCTATAAAAGAAAAACGAAAATTTTGGAAAAGTGGCGATTTATTTCTCAACATAGTCTCCTTTTAGTTCGATACACTTGACCCAGCGATGCTCCAACTTCTTGAACCCATCTGAAAAATACGTTTTCTCGAGGTCTGCAAGTAAATAAACTCTTGAATAGGGAAAGTTTGGAAGGTTAGAGGAAAGACGAGATGGAGGAAAGAAAGGAGGGAAAGAAGGAGAGAGAAAGGGAAGTAGAGGACGGGAAAGGGGAGGAGAAGAGAAAGGTGGAAAAACCGAGCAAAGCAGAGGGATAGAGTATATAGTCTGTCGGTGATAGATGCGTTTAAGAGAGGAGAGAAAAGGAAGGAGATAGATGCATTACAGGCAGATATCTTTAAGAAAAGTATAAAGGTATTGAGATCGCCGGAAAACAGTTAGAAAAGTAGTCGGAAAAATAGCTGGAAAAACAAGAAGGGGGGTTGAGTGAGATATTAGGGGAGGTAAGGAAGGATTTTAAGGAAATTAAAGCGGAATTAAGAGAGGTAAAGAAGGGGAAAGCAGAGATGAGGGAATGGATGGAAGATATGAGGAAAAGATTAGACAGTTTAGAAAAAAGAGTGGAAGAAATTGAGAAAGGTAGGGGGAGGGAGGAGAAAGAGGAAGGGGATGGGGAAAGGAAGGAAGAGGAAAAGGTAAAGCAGATGGAGAGAAGGAGAAAGGGAGAAGTGAAGGAATTAGAAGAAAGGATGAAGAGAATAGAGTTAGAGGAGAAAAAGAGGAAAAGGGAAAAGAGGAAAAGGGAAGAGAAATATAATCGTAAAAGAAGTGAAAGCAAAGGAGAAAGGGATAGAGGGGTTAAGAAAAGAGATAGAAGAGATAGTGGGGGCGACGGGGGCGACAGCGAGAGTGGAAGGAATAAGGAGTATAGGGAAGAAAGATAAGGAGGGAAGGGAAATGGTATGGTAAGATTAGCGAGTGTAGGGGAGAAAATTGAAGTGATGAAAGGAAAAGCGAGGCCGAGGGAAAGAAGGGAGTGGATAGTGAATGATCTGACAGAAAAGAAGAGAAGGATAGAGTGGCGGATAATAAGGAAAAAAGCGGAAAGGATAAGGCGGGAAGGAAGAAAAGTAAGAGTAGGATATATGAAAATATGGCTTGAGGAGAAATTATGGGTATGGGATGAGATTAAGGATGAGTTGAGGGAATGGCACGGAACAGAAGTAAGAGAATGGAAGGGGGGGATGGAAAAGGGTACAGGGGTGGAAAAAGAGAAAAAGGATTTTTAGTAGGATGGCGGACGGAGGGAGAGGGGGAAAGAGAGGGAAATATAGAAAATGAGAAGCATAGGAAAAAGAGGAGGAATAAGAAAAAAGAAGATGACAAAAAGTATAAAATAGACTTTTGGAATGTGGCAGGCATGGAAAACAAAGAGAAGGGTTTCAGGGAAAGACTAAAAGAATGGGATGTGATGTTCCTAAATCCCCCTCAACGGAGATCCACCTTGGTGAGGGGGCTCCCTCTTCCTCGAGTCGCCTTTGGGTGAAGAGAGGTTGAGGGTTTAAGAGATCTCCAGTGATGGCGCCTGCCTTCCTAGAAGGCCGGCGCACCCCGAGGCGCCTTGTGGGCGGAGGGGACGTAGCAAGGGGGTGTCGGCAGACCCACTGTGTCTGGGGGTGGCTTCGTTCTCACGGCACGCATCCTGGCATGGTGGTAGACGGTACCCCTGTTTGAGGAAGACGGGCCGGCGGGATTTCAGTACTACTGAACCCGTCGAGCTGGGCCGTTTTTGAGCTGTCCGGACTTGTCCGTGGCAGAGTCGAAACGGCGTAGGATGTCACGGCCCGTGCATCGTGGGAAACTCTCTCCGGTGTATCGGGTCGGGACGGCCCTCGGGCCGCTCGGACATTTCCGAGGCGGGGTCGGGGGCGTGTGTTGTACGGAGCGGTAGGCGTCTCTGCGAGGGGATTCGTCCCGGAGCGGAGCGTCTATCGTTTCCCGGGCGGAGTGGACGGGCCGCTGGAACCCCGGTATTTTTCCAGACCCAGCGGGCTGGGCCGCCTCCGGGCCGCCCGGAATTATTCAGGGGCAGGGTCGGAGCGGTGGAGGACGGTCCAACGCGTGCCTCGTAGGAAACTCTCACCGGGGTTACGGGCTGGACCGGCCCCGAGGCCGCTCGAAGTATTCCGAGGCAGGACTTGGGGCAAGACGTACAGGCCTGGCGCCTCCGCGACGGCGCCCCTTCCGAAGCGGAGTGCTGGGCGGTGCCTTGGTCTCTCTAGGGGATTATTTCACCCTGGACGGATGTGCTGGTCGCCACGGCGATTAGGGTGCGGAGGGGGCGTCGCTTCCGTTGCCCGATCTGTCCGTGGGGCCCCCGTGACGGTGGCGCCACCCGTGACGGTGCCCCTGCTGTCGAAGGCGGGGGACCCCCGAAAGCCTGTACGGGGCGAGTCCTTGATGGCTCCTCCGTGCGGGTGTATAAGGAGCTGGAGGCCAGTGCTCCGGATGTAACATTCCCGGAGCCCGTGCCATAAGTTGACCCCCCGGGAGTACCCGGGACACTCCTTCCCATTTAATGGGGGGAATGGGAGATACGCCAGTCGGTCCAGCCGTCACGGGAAGTAGGATCTTTTAAAAATGATTAGTAACACTACAACAAAAAACAAGGGGGAGAGCGATGTGCCCATGAGCACACGCTCTGGGAAAGTTTTGAGGAGGATGAAACCTTCACCCCTCTCGAAGCAGGAGGGAGGCGATATTTCGCCCGCGGAGGGGAGAGAAATCTCCGTTCCCAAGAAGGGACCGCACATGGGGGCCGGCGCACAGTGGGGCAGAATAAGATTTTTCGTTCAAAATAACATTCAGCCGAAACTACTCAACCGATTTTAATTATTTTTTTTTTAAATTAATGTTTATAAAATTTTCAAGAAGTCTGTCATGGCGGTTTTTGAAAAAACTTTTTCCTTTTTTTTTTATTCACGTTTAAGTATAAGAAAACGTTAATGTTATGAACATTATCGTTTAAAATTTGAATAATCACTTGTAAATGCATATAATTAATGTCAAACCATAAAATTACTTCCACGAATATTGCTTAGAGATATAAATGAAGTATGTAATTTAAAAAAATAAATTATTTTTGCAATCATACGCACGTATAATGATAGCAATTATGGATATTATTTTGGAATCCCTACATGTTCATTTTTTATTCGTGCGTATAAATATATGTTACGTGGAGTAACAGTAAGCAAAATTAATAATAATTATTTTCTTTATAAACAAATTATACAAAAATAAATGCAAATTTCTACGATTTTTGACCATATCTTTTTATTCTTGTTGTGGCTGTATTTTATTTCTTATATTTTATTTTTTTAATGTTATTATATTTATTATATTGTATACTTATCATGTGCCATTAACGTTTAAACACATGATATCTCGGTGGAAAGATGAATGAATATTATTAACAAACGTCATAAAAAATATTTTGTCAACTACACATTTTCTATCAGCGCTATAGCTTCATTTTCTGAAAATAAAACTATGTCATTTTCTTTTAAGCTTTCAATGTCATCATTTTTAATAGGTCGGCTATTATCTTTGCTAATTTCTTTTTGCCATTATTACACAAGTTTTGTAAAAAGGCAAGTTCAATTTCAGTTTCCGAATATTTTTCTCAAATTAATTGAATTTTTCTTTTTTTTTGTCGATGTAGAGCATTCTTTAATATCGTCTCGAGATCGTCTTCCGCATTTTATAATTTCAAAATTTGTAGTAAAATAGGATTGTAACCAAGCTGTATTATTTTTTTCATATATTTTATCTTGATAAAATGCTGCCATTCTTCTCCTTTCGAAGGAGACACAACAAACTCGTATAGATCTTTCGTATAGATTTCTATCTCTTCGCGTCCGCGCGCACGCGTGCGTACCAAAACTTCCAATCAGAGAGCAGCTCTAAAGGATTTAAGAGTGGGGGAGTAGTCGGACGCAAAGGATAGAGGACAAAAGACACACGTTCATGCGGTTCACGTCCACGAATTTGTTTTGCCTGCAGACTTGCAATCTAATATCGCATCGAATGAATTTCTATTGGGCTGTAAATGTAGAGATATTTGTATGAAAAGTGATTTTGAAATTATTATGTAATAAAAAATATATATAATTTTTAAATTTAATTATTGCTAATTTCTTAAAAGTAATCCATTTTCGTTGAAAATTTAGTAATTGATAATTTAGTTTGTAAATCATAGCTTTTAAGTCTTTGTTTCTTCATTATAGTTATATAAGCTATTTTAGTTTACACTTACATTTTCTTTTAGCTTAGATTATAGTTTTTTAAAACTTAGTTTTGTTGTTAACACAGTTCCTTTTTTTAAATTAAAAATAATGAATAACGTTAAAGTTAAGAATAAAATTTTCTCTGATTTTACTCGAGAACAAGGAGGCTAATGTAGATTTACTAATAAATTATGTTCGAACAAAGTTCGATCTAAATGATGAAAAAATCGGTGTCGTACCCGACAAGCTTTGTCGTTATTTTATGTCTACATTTGAAAGGAGAAGAAAAGCAGCATTTTATCGAGATAAAGTATATGAAAAAAATAATATAGTTTGGTTACAATCCTATTTTATTGCAAATTTTGAAATTATAAAATGCGGAAGACGATCTCGGGACGATTTTGAAGAATGCTCTACATCGACAAAAAAAAAAGAAAAATTCAATTAATTTGTGAAAAATATTCGGAAACTGAAATTGAACTTGCCTTTTTACAAAACTTGCGCAATAGTGGCAAAAAGAAATTAGCAAAGATGATAACCGACCTATTGCTTAAAAATGATGATGACATTGAAAGCTTAAAAGAAAATGACAAGTTTCATTCTCAGAAAATGAAGCTATAGCACTGATAGAAGATGTGAAACTGACAAAATATCAATATGAAACAATTCGGTCACAAACAAAACAGCGAAATGTTGATATTTTGGTTCCATACAAACAACTTTCTTTTGCAAAAAAACAATGCTACCCTGCAGAATCAGCATTTAATATTACGGAAAAGGGTGCTAAAATTAAATTGCAAACCTTATTAGACCATACAGCATCACGAATATTGCAAATTCAAAATGTTGTTGACGATTTTAAAAAAGAGCAGTCTGTGTCGTTACAATTAATCACCAAATGGGGCTGTGATGGGGCATCTGATCAGAGTCAATATAAACAAAAATTCTCTGATGATCATGTATCGGATGAAAGTATTTTCATGGTTTCAATGGTTCCAATTTGTTTGAAATCTGAATCTTCGATAATATGGAATAATCCTCATCCTGCTTCTCCAAGGTATTGTAGACCAATATTATTTGAATACGCGAAAGAAATTTGAATACGCCAGATAAAACTAGGGCAGAAGTGAGAGCTTTAGAAGATGAAATTGATAATCTTGAACCAACATCTATTGTAATAAATGGTATTAATTAATTGCTTGGTGTATCATAAAATGTTGCTCACAATGGTAGATGGCAAAGTTTGCCAAGCTCTCTCTAATACTATATCAACAGCAACGTGCTATATATGTGGAGCCAATCCTTCTCAGATGAATAATTTGGATCAAGTAAGGCAAAAAAATGAGATCGTTGCCAATTTCCAGTTTGGTCTTTCCACTTTACACGCGTGGATACGTTTTATGGAATGCCTTCTTCATATAGCGTATCGCCTAAAATTTAAAAAATGGACAGCAAAAACACTCGAAGAGAAAAATCAAATGAAGAATGCAAAACAAAGAATCCAAAGAAGTTTTAAAGAACATATGGGTTTAATTGTAGATGTACCGAAACATGGTTTTGGAACATCAAACGACGGCAATAGTGCACGTAGATTTTTTCGAGATCCACAATTAACATGAATGATTACGGGCATTAATGAAATCCTGATAAAGAGGTTTGGTATTATTCTCCAGACAATGGCTTGTGGGAACAAAATTGATTCTTGTAAATTTGAAACATATGCATTAGAAACAGCAAAGCTTTACGTAAATCTATATCCTTGGTACTATATACCTTCATCAGTACACAAAATATTAGTGCATGGCGGAAATGTTATTAGATCGGCTCTTCTTCCTATTGGTCAATTGACAGAAGAAACTCAAGAAGCGAGGAACAAAGATTTTAAACGCTTTCGAGAATATAATACCAGAAAATGTAATCGATATGCTACTAATTTTGACTTAATACACAATTAATGATTTCTTCTGACCCGTTTATAGGTAGTATCAGACAAAATAAAAATTGGAAAACTAAAGACAGCATTATCGATTCAGAAGCTCAAAATTTGTTAATCGCGGACTAATATATGTTCTACGCATACATGTAAGTGCAATCGCACAATTTCCAGTCAGGGTATATTGCAATATGCAATGTATCTATCACGATTCACAAAACAACCTGCATAGTGAGAAGCAAGGGGACTCACATTAAAAAAGCATCCCAATCTGTGAGAGGCAAGGGGACTCACATGAAAAAAGCACCCCAATCTGTGAGAGGCAAGGGGACTCACATGAAAAAAGTATCCCAATCTGTGAGAGGCAAGGGGATTCACATGAAAAAAGCACCTCAATCTATGAGTGGCAAGGGGACTCACATTAAAAAAGCACCTCGATCTGTAAGAAGCAAAAAGACTTTCAGTAGAAGAACGTCTCGATCCGTGAAAGACAATGTCACGTGTCACTTCAACCCCATCTATTTCGGGGAGTTTTCGTACTAGACGAAAACTAAAGTCATATTTCAATCCGGGATAAAAATCCATAAGAAACAATGTTTCACTTTGTTATATGTATATATATATATATTTTTTTTTTTTAGATAGAACTAGATTCTTTTTAACGCTATGGTGAAGTAAAAGTAATCATTTTTCACACTTTTCTAAGAAATATGATGGAGCAATTTGCTTACCAGATTCGTGTTTAGCGCGCAAAAATACATAGGAAATGGTAACTTTTATTCAAACAAGAGAAAAGAAGTCTAAAAACGGCGCTCTGTGTTATGAGAAACCATCACTTTCAACCCTTTATACATATATTCAGAATCGCGCTTATGCTCATCTTAAAATTTCTGTAGGATTAACGTTCCATTATATAATACTATTTGGCATAAAAAAAAGTTCAAGGTTCGAGAAATGGGCTAAAAACAGGTGTTTTTGGCATCTGTTAGCATTTATTTTTATATAATTTGTTTATAAAGGAAACACTTATTATTAATTTCGCTTACTTTCACTACACGTAACATATATTCATACGCACGAATAAAAAATGAACATGTAAATATTCCAAAATAATATCCATAATTGCTAACATTATACGTGTGTATAATGGTTGCAAAAATAATCTATTTTTTTTAAATTACATACTTCATTTATATCTCTAAGCAATATTCATGGAAGTAATTTTATGGTTTGACATTAATTATATGCATTTACGAGTGATTATTCAAATTTTAAACGATAATGTTCATAACATTAACGTTTTCTTATACTTAAACGTAAATAAAAAAAAAAGGAAAAAGTTTTATCAAAAACCGCCATGACAGATTTCTTGAAAATTTTATAAACATTAATTTAAAAAAAAAATAATTAAAATCGGTTGAGTAGTTTCGGCTGAATGTTATTTTGAACGAAAAATCTTATTCTGCCCCACTGTGCGGCGGTCTGGAGCTGTTCAGCTCTACTGGCTCCCAGAGCGTCGATGGGTTTAAAAAGCTCACCACCGAATGCGAGGTGGCTTTGGTTCCCCTGACCAGCACGCGAAACTTCCCTCCGCTTAAGAAGGTCGAACCGGCAGGAGCTGCTCCCGCTACCAAGCCAGGTTCGGTCAGCTCAAAAAGAAACGCCAGCCGCAAGACCACGACCGAGATGGGCCTTTCGGGGGCAACCTCGTCGACCATCGTCTTGTCCTCGGACGAGGAGATGGCCGACACAATAAGTAAAAGGAAGATTAAGGCGTGTCGAGCGGCGAATGCCGCCAATCATCCTTTCCACCTCGGAGTCGTTCGAGGAGGAGGAAGAAAAGACTAGGAAGCGCGGCAGATCGGCCTTGAACCCCGACCACGTGGGAAAATTCATGGCCGAGGTCTTCGCGAAAAAGGCCGCCAAAAAGGCGGCCAAGAAATTGGAGGCCGATCACCAGGCCATAATAGACCCCTGATCCCCCTACTTCCACCAGGGTGCAAAAGGCCAATGAGAGGACCGAAGAGCTGCACGAGACGTATAAAAATGAGCCAGTGAACGCGGTGGCGGCAATAATGACGCAAGGGCTCGCGTCAATTGCCAAGTCTGTCGAGCGTTCGGCCCATATACAGGGCCCCATTCGCAGGGACCTGTGGGATGCATATGCAAAGCTGACGGCGTGCACGAGCTCTCTCCTGTCCAGGAGAAAGCTTAAAGACGATCGGGCCCTGCAAGAAAACGCTGAGCGGCGCCTGCGCGAGGCACAGACTAAATGGGAAAAAGAGAAGGAGGAGATGAGTCGAGAACTCACACTTCTACAGGCAAGAAATGCCCGCCTTAAGGCCAAGGCCAGGCTTAAGACGGTGCAACCACCTCTGCCTAGGGAGGGCCCTGTTCCAACTGTGGCCGCGGGGGCGCAGATGAGCTGCTCCGAGAGTGAGGACCTCCCGGCGGCTTCTTCTGGGCCCCCCCAGGTGCCTGACGTTGACATGGAGCCTGCAATAGGGGACCTTCTTCCCCTGGGTAGCTCCAAGGGAAAGCGGAAAAAAGGGAAGCCCGTCGTCCTAACAGACGAGATTTTAAAAACGCCGATCTACCGGCCGGCCATTGGCGGGGTTCAGCGTCAGCTGAACCCCCTATCAAACGCGCCGGATAGAAAGGCGAGTGAGGCAAAGCCGGTCCAAAATAGCCCTGAAAACCTGGGCGCGAGTGGCAGGCAGCCCCCCGAGACCACGCTGGAGGCAAAGGTCCGGGAGATACTGGCCCGAGTCCTCCCATTGGTCCTCAGGGAACTGGGACTCGCCCCAGAAAACCGGGAGGTCGCACGGGACAAGTCGACCCCTCGAGCGTTGCCCAAGGACGCTAGGGGAGCGGCCGGGGCCGTACCCCGCACCAAGGAAAAGGCCGAGGCACATCCGACACAAGCGGCCTTGGAGGAACCATGGACTCTCGTGGTCTCCAGGTCGCAAAAGGCAAAGACCAAAAAGAACACCACTGCCCAAGGGGGTATAAACCCTTCGGCGAAGACCCCTACAACGCTGGTCCTCGCAAGGAGACAGCTAAAGGAGTAGGGAAAAAGAAGATCAGTGTCGCCGCCCCCCCTTCTTCTTCTACAAAAGAAAAGAACGGAGCCCTCTCGGTCGGATGGGTCGGTTAAAATCAGGCCGCCGAACACAACGGCGGTCTCGGTGACTTGCACTGACCGGGAGAGCTATGCCGAAGTAATGAGGCTCGCGAGAGGTGAAATAAAACTCGAGGCCCTTGGAATCAGTGACCTAAGGCCTCGGAAGGCCGTGACCGGAGCTTTGATCTTGGAGATTAGGGGCAGTGGCAACGTCGAAAAAGCAGACGCCCTGGCCAACGAGCTCCGCGAGGTCACGGCCCACCGAGACGATGTCAAAATCGCCCGCCTCTCCAAATCGGTGGAAATCCGAATAACCGGATTAGACGACTCCGTAACTACGGAAGACGTGGCGGGCGCTGTGGGGAGCATTGGGGGATGCTCCCCGCAGGATGTAAAAGTGGGAGGAATCCGCCTGCGCTCCAATGGACTCGGCGCCTGCTGGCTGCGCTGCCCCGTAAGGGCTGGCAAAGCGGTGCTGGCCGCCCCGCGTTTTAGGGTGGGGTGGTCTAGCTGCAGAGCCGCGCTGCTGCCCTCGCGGGGGCTGCAGTGCTTCAGGTGTCTGGCCGCCGGACACACGCAAGCGAACTGCAGCAGCCAGGTAGACAGAACCGGCTGCTGCTACAGGTATGGCGGCATAGGCCACCAGGCCAACACCTGCGCAAATAAAGCGTGTTGTCCGGTGTACCTTGACAAGGGCAAACCGGCGGATCACAGGGTGGGCAGCAAGTCCTGCCACTCCACCGCCAAGAAGGGAGGAGCGCCGCGGGCAAAAGCGCCGCAAACTGCGGGCAAAGGCCCCCAGCAAAAAGCGGCAGCAAAAGAAGGGGCAAAGGAGGGTACGAGCAGTCAACCCCCCTCCGATTCTTCTCCCCCTCCCGTTGCGACGACGGTTCCATCTTCTTCTAAGAAGAAAAAGAAGGGGGCGGCCAATGCTACCCCCCCCCCTCCTAAAGACCCCTCCGCAGTGGGGTGAGCGAGCTCGGGGAAACGGTCGCGAACCAAGTTCCGACCGCCCCTGGGGGCCCTCTCAGCTCAGAAAGGGTACCCGGAAATGGCGGTGTTGCGAACACCTATTGTAGCGATGGAGGTGGAGGAGCCTCAGCCATCAACCAATAATGGCTAAGAGGCTCCTCCAAACAAACCTCAATCACGCCAGGGCTGCACAGGATATCCTGTTGCAGTGCTTGGCGGAAAGAGGTGGAGGACTGGCTATCGCCGCCGACCCATATAGGATCCCCGACGATCACCCACATTGGGCCGGGGATACCTTGGGCAGAGTGGTGATAGTCAGCCAGCATGCACGCGACGCCCCGCCGATGCTCCCGGTGGAGTCCGGCGAGGGCTTCGTCTTGGTCGAGTGGGGATTCATTGACGTCCTAGGGTGTTACTTCCCCCCGAGTCTCAGCCGAGGGGAGTATGAGGCTGCCCTGGAGCGGATGGGAGAAGCCATCTACAGGCGCTCTCCCAGACCAATCATCGTGGGAGGGGACTTTAACGCTCACGCAGTCGCGTGGGGGTCCCCGACCACGAACTCCAGAGGCCGTCTCACCCTAGAGTGGGCGGCGGGACTCGACTTAGCACTGCTTAATCGAGGTCGGGTCAGCACCTTCGTGGGTGGCCGCGGTGAATCCATTGTGGATCTCACGTGGGCTTCTCCGGGCGCCCTTGGTAGGGTCAGTGCCTGGAGGATGGAGGCCGCTCCCCTCGGGGAGCTAACCGATCACAGGTTGATCGAGATGGAGGTGGCCTCCACACCCGCGGAGGTGCGAGCGAGAACCCGCCGCCAAATAGCGGAGAGGAGATGGGTCCTCAGAAAGCTCTACCAGGAGGCCCTCGAGGTCTGCCTCACGATGTCTACGTGGGCTGACGGGGCTGAGGCGGAATGGTTCTGCGACGCCATGTCGCTTGCGTGCGATGCCTCCATGCTCCGCAGCCGGCCAAGAGCACAGCGCGCTACCTACTGGTGGTCCGAAGAGATCGCCCAACTAAAGCGGGCGACGGTGGCCACCAGGAGGGCGTTTACGCGCGCCCGACGCCGGGGCGTGGAGGCGGAGGTGGAAGAAACCATGGCGGCCCTCAGAGACGCCAGAAAGGCGCTGAGGGTCGCCATCCGCCGGGCGAAGGCTGAGGCCTGGGAGGAGTTCATCTCAGACCTCACGAGGGACCCATAAGGAAGGCCATATAAAATGGCAGTCGGTAAACACCGCCCATGGGTCCTTCTCCTCACGGAGACGTTAGACCCCCAGTTCCTAAAGCGGGTGGTCGACCAACTGTTCCCCACCCGCGGGAGGGACACACCGGCTAGGTCCGGTCCCCCTCCGGGTTGGTCAGAGGAACTGGGAGTCAGAGACTACGAGCTCGTGGAGGCCTTCGCCCGCATCAGGAATAAAGGTAGAGCTCGCGCGCCCGGCCCAGACGGAGTCTTTGGCAAAGTCTGGGTCCGGGCCGCACCGGTGGTGGGTGAGCCCCTCAAAAGGGTCCTCACCCAGTGTTTTAAAGAAGGTATCTTTCCCAGGAAGTGGAAGAGGGCCCGGCTTGTCCTGCTAAGGAAAGTGGGCAAGCCTGCGGAGGACCCCTCTGCGTACAGGCCCCTCTGCATGCTGGATGATGCGGGCAAGATCCACGAACGTGTGATTGCCAACTGCATCGTCCGGCATATGTCCCGGATAGGTCCCGACCTATCCCCCGGCCAGTTCGGATTCCGCGAGGAGCGCTCAACGATAGACGCTATTCAGCATCCGCGATTTCGTGGGGTCCATGACGGGGGAGGGAAGAGTGGCGTTGGCGGTCTCGTTAGACATCGCCAATGCCTTTGACACCGTCCCGTGGAGCAGGGTAGTCGCGGCTCTGGTCGAGTACTACGGTCTGCTGCCCTACCTTGTCGAGACGGTGAAGGACTATTTCCGGGACAGAACGCTGGAGTACACCGATAAGGAAGGACTCCAGCAGCAGAGGGACATGACGTTTGGCGTTCCGCAGGGGTCGGTTCTCGGCCCCCTGCTATGGGACGCTGCGTACGACGTCGTCCTCCGCACAGGCCTCTCCCCCGGCTGCCACACGGTGTGTTACGCCGATGACACGTTAGTGGTGGCTGGGGGGACCTCCTGGGAAGAGGCAGTCGCAAGGGCGGTGGCGTGCGTTGTCAGCGCAATCAAGGACTTGGGGCTGAGGGTGGCCCCACACAAACGGAAGCCATCTTTTTCCACGATGGCTTCTGGGGGCCCCCTCCATAGGCCTCAGTCCTCGTGGGTGGAACCCAAATTCAGGTGGGGACAACCCTGAAGTACCTGGGGTTGACCCTGGACGGCCGGTGGAGCTTCGTCGAGCATTTCGACGACATTGCCCCACGGTTGGGCAAGAGGGCCAATGCCCTCAACCTCCGGGGCCCGGGTATAGGTGCGAAATGCGCGTATATGCACGCAGTCATGTCCGGGGCGCTATATGGCGCCACGGTCTGGTGCAGGGCGATGTGGGCCAGCAGCAAGATTAAAAAGCATTTGCATTCAGTGCAAAGGCTGCTGGCCCTACGCGTTGCGCGCGCTTATCGCACCTCTCCAAACGACGCCATAATGGTTCTGGCGGGAGTGCCACCAGTACAATTCCTAGCAACGGCTCCAGCTGCCATGTACGCTCGGGTCAAAGCTTCTCGCCTATGGGGAAACGTCATCCCCCCGACCATGGCGTCGTGGAGAAAGAGAGCCCGTCGGCGGGCGATCGAGGTATGGCGAGACCACCTCGTGGAAAACCCGCCGATAGTGGGCACCCGGGTTCTGGAGGCCGTCTTCCCCTACCTGGAGGAGTGGGTCGACCGCCCATGGGGCGGTCTATCTTACCGAATGACGCAGGTGCTCACTGGACACGGTTGTTTCGGTGAGTATCTGTGTCGAATAGGGAAAGAGCCGACAACGCATTGCCACCACTGTGATGCAGAAAGGGACTCTGCGCAGCACACGCTGGAGCATTGCCCAGCGTGGGACGAGCTGCGTAGAGTCCTGAAGGACGAAATCGGAGAAGATCTCCCTGGGGGCCATCGTTGCTAAGATGGTCCTCAGGGAGAGTTGTTCGAAGGCGGTCGCCTTCTTCTGTGAACAAGTGATGTTGCAGAAGGAGGCGGCCGAGACGGCGAGAGAGAGAGAGACATCGAGGAGGAAGACCCGGGGCGGGTGGTAGGCGACGACGACGACGCCGACCCAACCCCCGTGGAAATGATGGTAGAGGCGGGGATTTCCGTCCTCCACGTGATCGACCGGGCCCCCCCGACGGCGGGGGTCCCCAAAGAAAACGCAGAAAGACCGCCGGCGCTGCTGCACCCCCCTCCCTCCAAACCGTTGAAGAGGAGGGGGAGAGCGACGGAGATACCCCTGCTGTCGGGGGTGAGGAGCTTCCTCCCTCCCCTGCTGAAGGCCCTGCCTACGGGACCCGAAGCAGGGCGAGGCGGTCCCAACCAAGTCAGGCTCCCGGCAGGGCTGACCCTCCATGACATCGGGGGGAGTTCCCCCCTCTCGTCAGGAGGGGGTTGGCCCTCCCAGCTCCGCAGAGGCGAGGGGAGTGGGGCAAGCGCCCCCTCCCTCTACGAGAGCAATGGGAGCTCGCGCCGACATGGCGCAGCTAGGCCCGGGAACCATCCGGCGGGGGCCGGACCCCCGGGCCTGTACCCCCAACACCAACAGGGGAAGAGGCGGGAGAAGGACGTTATCCCTCTCCCCCGACCTAGGGCAGAACTAGGCCCTTAAGCCCTGCCAGGGGTGCCTACCGCTAAGGCGCCCCTGGCGAGACGAGTCGGCCGTCAACAGGGCCGACTCGTCTCTCTAGGGGCGCCTTAGCCGGCTGGGTCCGGGGGGCTCCAGAAGTATGCTGCACGCGTTCCCGGAGTCCCCCAGTTATGGACCAGGGCAGGACACCCGGAGGGGTTTTAGTGGGTAGGCCCTCGCCGGCACGTCGCTGGTGGGAGAGAGCCTCACATAACCGCCAGGCCTCCCCCAAGGTCTGGGGTATGCGGTAACGCATTTCCCCTTCGTTACAAAAAAAGAAAGGTATTTGAATGAGTAATAGGGGTGGGAAGGTACACACCGGGGTACATGGTAAGGGAGGAGATGCAGAGGGAAAAATTAAGGGGAAGGGCAGGAGTTATGAAAAGAAACTGGGAGGAGGAGGGGGGGAGTTGGCAAGGTTGTGTTAGGAGGAGATAAGAGGTAGAGCGAAGGAGGGAAAGGTGATGAGAAAATGGGAGGAAGAAAGAAGAGGTTTCTATGAAAAAAAGAGCTGAAATATCAAGGAGCTAGAAAAGTTGAGAGAAGAGGGAGGGTTAAGGGGGGAAGAGGTGGTAGCAAAAGAGAGGAGGCGGCAGGAAGAGGAAAGGTGAGAAAAAATTAGGAGCTCGTGGTTCAACAGATGATATAACAGAGTGAAGGGAAAGGGAGTGCCGGAGTATTTGAAGAGGGATTGGAAAGAGGAAAGATGGAAAAGGATTGTGAGGTTTAGGTTAGGAGACGGTATGAGAGGAGGTAGATACTGGGAAGAGAAAGAGAAAAGAAAGTGTAGGATATGTGGCTAGGGAGAGGAAACGTGGGAACATACAGGGTGATTCAGAATAACCCGTTGTCTTTTAAGGGACGTATTCCTGGTCGAATTTCTAAGACAATTTTTCCTTTGCCAAAAATTTGTCAGACGTTTAGATTTTAAAATATCAGCC
The DNA here is from genome assembly GCF_016802725.1 of Solenopsis invicta. Classification (NCBI taxonomy): domain Eukaryota; kingdom Metazoa; phylum Arthropoda; class Insecta; order Hymenoptera; family Formicidae; genus Solenopsis; species Solenopsis invicta. Next base: position 18,303,928 of record NC_052670.1, on the reverse strand, counting down.
GATTAAGTTAGCGTATCACGGGTCAAATACAGGGGCAGCGTACTCACCGTTACGCACAGGTGTGTCGTGAGGTGCCTACTGCGCACAGCTGATACAACACACAAGACTTCTCCCTTCTCTCTCTCTCTCTCTCTCTTTCTTTCTCTCTTTCTCTCTCTCTGTCACATCACAATGCTAGCTTTACCTTAAAAATGTAATTAATTTTCTTCTTAATTTTAATGATTTTAATAAGAGAAGTGCCAGGAAATTCTTTATACAGTCGAAGAATCGAACAAAGAATTGCACGAAATCTACAAAAGTATTTACATCTCGAGTTTTTAGAAACACTAGTATTTTTTTGTCACAATGAGAGAGGGGAGAGAAGGAGAAAGAGAAAGAGAGAGAGCAAACGCGCGCGCGCGCGTGCTTGCATGAACAAGTTTGGACATGTATTTACTTATGTATTATTTTGTACAGCGATCAATTAGTTGTCTCCACGATAAGACAGACCAAAGTTTCCCTGATCCTCTCGTAAATTATCACTTTAATATCATAATACACAATTGATTCACTTCCCACGCAACACAAGGACGTCCTTTGGACGTCCAATGGATGTCGCGGTCGGACATGTCTTGACGTCCAGATGACATACCAATTGTGTCTTGTAGACGTCTAGGAAATGTCCTTCGGACGTACAATGTACCGCCTTCTGCTGTAAAATGACGTCATTAGGACGTCTCAGCAGGACATAAAAAGGACTTTTATGGATGTTGTTTGGACATTATTTTATATTGCGTGATTAGGACTTTATTTAGTAAAAAATAATATTTATTAGTAAAAGTAGTATTAACCTTGCCGAAAATGTGCGATTAAAACCGATTAAAAAAAAAGTAGTCCGAATCGATCGAGATTTCTGCACCGAAAATATGGTGTTAAGACAGATTGAAAATATTATAAAATCGGAACCCAGATAGATTTATTAAAACAGAATACATTAATATAAAACGTTATAAATGTTTAATTTACAAAAAAATATTTCTTGTATCCTTTTCGTTAAAAAGGACTAAAAAAAGATTAAATTTGATTTAAATATTTAATTTTTGTACAAGATTAAATAACAATACAATTGTTATTTACATGTAAAAATTATAAAAATTTATGTGGAACAGCGTTCCACACACACGTCACATTTGAAAAGATTGAGAGCGAATATTCGTCTCGAGGTTACAACAAGCAGCTCCTAAAAGTCTTACTGAAGTTATGAGTTGGGGAGTCGGCCGCGGTTGCGCCTAGATATAATGCCCGTGGCCGCATTCGACTCACGAGAAGATCTCTCGCGGCGTGGCCGCCTAGCGGTGGTGCCAGCACTCACTTGTTAAATTCATTTCAATCCGAAATTACAGGATTTCATAAATTATAATTAAATCGAATTTTAATGTATACATGTATTTGATTCACAGAATCATGTAAACAGATATGATTCTGTAAATCAAATATATATACCTTGCTGCTAGGTGTATAATTACTTTCTTTATATTTTAAGTTTACGTTCCAAAACTTTTTTTCTGAGAAAAATTTTACTTGATATAATATACGTTATTATTTATTTTTATTTTGAGTAGGATTTTCCTCACAAATAAAATAGCCATTAAATAGCATATTAAATTAATCGTTATAGTATTATGCATATGTATTAAATATTACATAATTTAAATATTATATATAATGAAATATTAAATATTAACGAATAATATATTTTATTAAAAAGCTATATACTGTATATTAAAGCTTCTCATATTATCAAAATTTGTAGTTTATGTTTATATATGGTTAAATATACCTTTTGTTAAATATTTTTTAACACGAAACATTATCTTTATAATTTTATAAAATTCTTGTGTTATAATAATAATGATAATGATGATAATTATAAAAATACTCAACTTTGTTGACATATACGAGGTGTGATCAAAAAGTAAGGTGACTTTATGAATTTCGCGCGCTCTGTACACTCTAATTTCAAAATTTTTTTTTTTGTGTTGGTACACTCGTCACGATCATATGTTCACAGTTTTGACTATATAGCATGTATGGTTTTTATGTGAGAGGCATAAAGGTTAGACACGTGTTTGCGTGCTCGGCGATTTTTTGCTGTTGAAAATAATGGAGCAGAAAGTTTGTATTAATTTTTGTGTAAAAAATGGTATTAAGTGTTCAAAAACTCTTGAAATGTTGACAGTGGCGTACGGTGAGTCAACTTTGAGCAAAAAAAATGTTTATAAATGGTATAAGTTATTCCAAGAGGGCCGAGAAAATGTTAACGATGAACCTCGCTCTGGACGCCCCAGCACGTCAAAAACCGACGAAAATGTTCAGGAAGTGAAAGAAATTGTGTTGAAAAATTGTCGAATCACGATTAGAGAAATAGCTGATGATCTTAACATATCGTTTGGCTCATGCCAATCAATTTTAACGGATGTTTTGGGTATGACACGTGTGTCAGCGAAATTTGTTCCAAAACTGCTTAATTTTGATCAGAAACAGCGTCGCATGAACATCGCCCAAGACATGTTGAACGACGTCAATGATGATCCTAATCTGCTCAAAAGGGTTATAACTGGTGACGAAACATTTTTCTCTTCCCAAAATTGAAAAGGCCTATGAAAGGACGAAGATTTGCGACGATTGAGGAGATTAAGGCTGCATCGCTGGAGGAGCTCAAGGCAATACCAAAAAGTGCATTTCAGAAAAGTTTTGACGACTGGAAAAAGCGCTGGCACAAATGCATTGTATCAGAGGGGGATTATTTTGAAGGGATAACATAATTTTGGATGAATAAATGAATATTTTTTTATAAAAACGAAAAGTCACCTTACTTTTTAATCACACCTCGTATGTATATGGCGGACCTTTTCGGAACGTACCACCAATATCTAGACATTTAAAGGACGTCCTTAGAACATCTTCAAAATGTCTTATTTAATATAAAGAACAACGCAATTTTCGAATGCATATTTATTATGTATGTATACATAATGTGTTAAATATTACGAATCATCCCAAATATGTCCTGCGGATGTCCTACAAACGTCATACTGCAGCTATGATAAACCAGGATGTCCTTCGGACGTCTTTGGAACGTCCTATGGACGTATGAAGTATTAGGACATTACAAGGACTTTTGTGGACATGTATTGGACGTCCGGGGACGTCCATGTGTTGTGTGGGTTAATCGATAAAACTTGAGTAACTGATTAACAATCTTCGAGTAACGATCACTGCAAATAATTATTAGTCATTCGGCATGCGAAAATATGTAGCTCGATAAAACTCGTGTTTACGCGCAACGAACAAACAACACGTGTTTACTCAACAAGGAAAGAGCCGACTGATTTTATGGGTTACGTTATGATCGAATATGAATGCGTGATTGGTCGAACAAAAGTTAGAACGTAGCAATTTAAAAGTAAAGTAGTGATTAATATTGTCTTTAATAATAAAATTTATTGAAAAATATTTTTCTATTTATTTTATTAAAATTATTTTTTTATATCAAGAGATTCTACACTGAGAAAAAAAGTTATTAAATTTTAATAAATATTTGTTTGAATATTTGCAATGACAAAATTTATTAAATGTAATTAAATATTTATTCAGTAAAAAAATGATAGTTAAATTACATTAGTGATTCTTGTATTAAAGAAATATTTAATTAAATTTAATAAATTATGTCATTACAAGTATTCAAACAAAAATTTATTAAAATTCAATAACTTTTTTCTCAGTGTAGAATCTCTTGATATAAAAAAATGATTTTAATAAAATAAATAAAAAAACATTTTTCAATAAATTTTATTATTAAAAACAATATTAATCACTACTTTACTTTTAAATTGCCACGTTCTAACTTCTGTTCGACCAATCACGCATTCATATTCGATCATAACGTAACCCATAAAATCAGTCGGTTCTTTCCTGTTGTCGAGTAAACACGTGTTGTCTGTTCGTCGCGCGTAAACACGAATTTTATCGAGTTACATATTTTTGCACGCCGAATGACTAATAATTATTTGCAGTGATCTTTATTCGAAGTGATCGTTAATTAGTTACTCAAGTTTTATCAAACAAGTGAATGAATTGTGTATTATAATACTAAAGTGATAATTTACGAAAGGATCAAGGAAACTTTGGTCTGTCTCATCGTGGAGACAACTAATTGATCGCTGTACAGAATAATACGTAAGTAAATGCATGTCCAAACTTGTTCATGCAAGCACGCGCGCGCGCGCGTTTGCTCTCTCTCTTTCTCTTTCTCCTTCTCTCCCCTCTCTCATTGTGACAAAAAAAATACTAGTGTTCTAAAAACTCGAGATGTAAATACTTTTGTAGATTTCGTGCAATTCTTTGTTCGATTCTTCGACTGTATAAAGAATTTCCTGGCACTTCTCTTATTAAAATCATTAAAATTAAGAAGAAAATTAATTACATTTTTAAGGTAAAGCTAGCATTGTGATGTGACAGAGAGAGAGAAAGAGAGAAAGAAAGAGAAAGAGAGAGAGAGAGAGAGAGAGAGAGAGAGAGAGAGAGAGAAGGGAGAAGTCTTGTGTGTTGTATCAGCTGTGCGCAGTAGGCACCTCACGACACACCTGTGCGTAACGGTGAGTACGCTGCCCCTGCGTACCATCTGTATTCGACCCGTGATACGCAAACTTAATCGGCTGATATTTTAAAATCTAAGCGTCTGACAAATTTTTGGCAAAGAAAAAATCGTCTTAGAATTCGACCAGGAATACGTCCTTTAAAAGACAACGGGTTATTCTGAATCACCCTGTATATGGGAGGAATGCACGGATTGGGGGACGGAAAAGGGATGGCAGAAGATGGTAGGAGAGGTCTTAGGTGAGAGTGGGGAGGGAGAGATTTGGATGAAAAAACTGGAGGAGATGAGGGAGGGAGGAGGGTTGGTGGGTATGAATGAGAGTGTGGAAGGAAGAGAGGAAAGTGTGGAAGAAAGCGGCGGAAACGGAGGTCCAGAGAATGAGTGTGGAGGTATGAATGGATGAGTGATTTTTCTCTCTTTCTCTCGTGCGTTGTAAAGGATCCAAGGAATAAAAAATGTTGAGACTATGTAAGCGGAGCGGAAATCCGCAATGTACTCCGCAAGGAATAAAGTACCTTACTACTATTATTATTACAATGTTTCAATGAAATCATTCTGCAATGTTCCTGCAATCTCTCTGTGCTGTATGGGATACGATCTCATACAACGGTACAACCATAGTCGTGGTCGTGGTTAAAAAACATTCAGACGGAACATATATATTGAAAGCATTGAAAATTCTTAAACAGAAGCTCTATGTGGACGGCCTCTGCTATTTGGTCAGGGGATATTGAGAATGAAATTGAGAATGGAAATACTGAAAATGCAAAGGTACATAAGACTACCTTACTATTGATACAAGTTCTTATTATTAATATGTAACCTAATTTACATCAGTTAATCCCGAAAAAAGTACTCCCGAAAATGTACACTTTTTTCGCGTACCTAATGATAGAGCTCAAGAATGGCAGAAAGCGTCGCGTAGGAATGATATAATTTTTAATTCTTCACATTGTTTTTGTGAAAAACATTTCGCGGAACATGATATTGTGTCGAAGAAATTGTTTTACAACGAAAATGGAGAAATTATTCAAGAGGTAGGTAATAAAAGTATTGAATACTTGCAAGTATATTGAATACTTACAAATTAATGTTATTTCTTATCACTTTAATGACTTTGATGACATTTAACGTCAAATAATCAACTTGCTACCTGGTTATCATGTACTAAGAATTTTTATATTTTATTGCAATTATTTATTATATTGCAATATAATTTTATATATTATATTAAATATTAAATGATGTTTGGTTATGAATATGTACAGCATTATTGCAAATATTATAATTAAATAATACTGGAGTAATTAATACTGATTTCATAGATTCCATTAAAGAGATCTTATCTTAAGAAAGGTGTGGTACCTTCACTATTTCCTTGGACAGAGTTTGCAAATAAAAATACAGAGAATATAGAAAGTGAACCTTTAAATGAAAGCAATACTAATGAAAAAGAAAACTCAGATGCTCTAACGTTTAATCATTTAAAATGCAATGATAAGCTATATGTCCCAGTTGGCTAGACTAGAAATGTATTACCTCTCGAAAATACCTCTGTTGTAATATATAGTAAAATGATGTGTAAAACTACTGAGAAGGAAAGATAATTAATTTGTCTAAAAGAAATATGGATAACTGAGGATATGAAAATACAAGTAAAAGCTTTAGGAAAATCAATTAATTTAAACATATTTGGTATAAAAGAAGAGTTTTTGATATCGCTCAATATATTAGAAGATTTAATTAAGATAGTTGAGGCCTTTAACATATGCGAAGGATACAAAAAAAATTATAAAATGGAATATACCAGTGTTGCATTAGAAGAAAGCAATAATACATTGAGACGTAACAAATGTTCTAGTATTAGAAAATTCAACTCAGTGTCAGTTTTGTAAAAATTTAAACTATGTTTTAGACAAAAAGAAAAAACGTTTAAATGATAAAGGAGGTGACATAAAACGAGTTAGAGTGAACAACTTATCTCCAACAAAGAAAAGTGTGATTGATGAAATTAGAAAACAAAAACATAAAGTAATACAATCTAAAAAGCGTCAATCATATACTATTCAGAAATTACAAGGACAGATGAAAAAAGTACAAGATGAGTTAAATACAAAAAATGAACAAATGTTAGAAGAAGCAATGGCGGGAAGAAATATTCCGATCTATGAACAAGAAGCTCTAAAAGAAATATTGTCATCTTCATCCAGAAAGAATGCTAAAGGTAGACGTTATTCTGACAAATGGATTTTATTATGTTTACTGTTTCACATGAAATCTCCAAAAGATTACGGCTTTATTTTAAATAATAAAATATTGCCACTGCCTTTTCCAAGTACTATACACAGGTATGATTATTTTAATAAATGAACTTATTTTAATTTACATTAATCTTTACAATGTATATATTAGTATTTTGTTTAATACAGAAATGTAAAACAATCATTACTGTACAAATATCTACTTGATCTTTAAAGTTTAGTCTTATTTTAGATATCTGTCTTGTATTGAATCATGCTGTGGATTTGATTCAACTTTTTTTGAAATATTTAAAGTTAGAAAGAAATGAAAATGAAAGGCATGGAATATTATTGATAGATGAAATGGCAACACGCAAAAATATACATGTAAAATCCAAAAATTTAACTTTTACTGGTTTAGTCGATTTTGGAAATAGTGATTTAAAGGCTAAAAGTTTTGAAGACAAAGCAAACCATGGACTCGTATTTATGTATTAGCCATTAGATGCTTTACATGCGGCACAACCTATAAGTGTGTTTGCTTCAAGAGGACCAACTAAAGGAACCGTATTAGCAGAACTTATTGTCAAAGCAATAGTACTATTAGAAAATTCTGGAGTTAAAATTCACTGTAACTGGTGGTGCAGCTACAAATAAAAAATTTTGGAGTATAATGGGCATTTCAGGGAAAAAAAAACGAATTGAAAAGTTGGTTTACACATGTACTTGATTCATCGAGAAAAGTTTTTGTATTCTCAGACACACCACATCTTATAAAAACAATTCGGAATTGATTATATGTCAAGAATCTGAAAGTACGTCAGCTTATATCATAAAATAATTAACAAATATATTCTTAATTATATAAATAAATATAACATTTCATAAAAATTGTAATACTAGATATGGCTTTATAGAATTTTGTTTAACGTTGTTTTACTTTATCAATATTTTATACAGATGAAACCAGAAGGACCTTTGATTTCTTGGAAACATTTTGAAATGTTATATGAAAAAGACCGTAGTATGCCAATTCCCATTTGTCCTAAAATAACAAAACATCATTTGAAACTTCATAATTCATCAAAAATGCGTGTCCGTTTAGCTGTGCAGGTAATATCAATGTTTTGTACGATATTATAAAATTCTACATCGAGTAAAATATTTATCATTTTAGATTTTCAGTAATTCTGTTGCAAAAGGATTACGCTTCTATAGTTCATATCGTGAAATGGAAGACAGTACTGCCACTGCAGATTTCTGTGAATGGATAAATTCCATGTTTGATGCCTTAAATAGAAGAGAATATCAAAATGGATTGAAAGTTGGAAATAAAGATTTTTTGGTACGTAATAATCTTTATATTTTTTCTATTCAATAACAAGGGTACACGTATGAGATTTTAAGAGGACATCACAAATTTATCAAGTATCTTTGTACAATATTACAGCTCCTACAAGAATCTCTAAATAGGTTGGATCAATGGGAAAATCTAATGGAGGAAGGAATTATTACAACTAATGAGTTCCTTACTCGGCAAACTGTAGAAGGGCTTCGTGTAACTTTAAGATCCATGATAGATATTACGCTATATTTAACTAGCAAATTTAACTTTTCTTGTCAGGAAACATAAATCAAGATGTTCTCAAGGTGTGTTTCATACCGGAAATCAATTGTATCATGAAAAAAACATAATTTTTCTGAAATAATAATTGTATTCTCACTAGGGCATCATTCTTAAAAAGATTTCATTTAGAAAACATATTTAAATAATGGTTCCTGCATACTGGACGCGAAAACGCTTGCCGCGCGGCGAAATGCGACGCGGTAGCCAATCAATCGCCTGCTTATAATCGATTGATTGGCTAACGCGTCGCGTTTTGCCGCGCGGCAAGCGTTTTCGCGTCCAGTGTGCAGGAGCCATAAATCATATTTGTTAAATAATTCACATATTTTCATTAATTACAGCAATTTTTTGGTTGTGTTCGTCAAGCAGGAGGATCTAATGACCATCCTGCAACACCGACATTTTTGCAAATTTATAAAATTCTTTGTTCTTATTTGATTCTCTCCCTACCGAAATATGGAAATTGCATGATTGAAAAGGAAGTAAAACCGCCTTTGATTTCATTCAGTGAAATTAAATCACTATATCAAAAACCAAAAGAAAACAGGGAATTATTAATTAATAGTATTAAATCAAAGTTGAATAAAGCTATCAGAATTGAAGATTGGAATATTTATGATGTATTTGAAGCGAAACACGATTATTTTCTGCCTGCAACTTTAGATTGTATTATATATTACATCACTGGACGCGTTTGCCATCAATTATTACAGTTTACAAAATGTCTTTCTTGTAGACAAGCACTCATTACAAATTCCGTAGTGCATAATAGAAAAGCGAAGTTAGGTGATATGCTTCTTGAATCTTTTGTTCATCCAAATGTAGGATTTTACAATTTTGTAAAAAAATTGGAGCACGTATTTATGAAACATTGCCATCAATTAAACATAGCAGATGCTGTTTTATGCGATATTATTGAATCAAATTCATTAATTTTTCCTTGTGAAAGTCATAAAATAGATGTGATTTCTTATATTGTTTATTATTATTTACAAATAATAAGATTATCACAATATTGTCGCGATTTAAATAATGAAGAAAAATAACCAGCGTATAAAAAAATTTCCAAATTTTGTAAAACATAAAATATTAAATGTAATAAAATATTATTTATATAATATTTATATAATATAATAAAAATATTATTTATATTTTATTATACTCCCAGATAGAGTACAGAGAGTTAAAAAAAAACTCAAAAAAATGAAGTTGTACATCATCAATTTTAAATTCATTTCTTAATGAAAAAAGAATTCATTCTCTAAGCTCTTCAAAAAATTTTATTGCATCTAAACATAAACTCAGAATGACATACGATTTAATTTTATTTAAATTCTCTGTGCTATCTGGGTAATTATTTCTTTTATATTATTTATATAATACATTCCCTAAAAACTTTTTTTGAAAATAAACAAATTTATATTTATAGAGGTTATAGACTAACATCATACAATAACATTTGATGATATTATTTTATCAGTTTATTTTATTATTTTATTCTTTTTTTCATTTTTTTTCGACAAAATCATTAAAAAAGAATATTTGTCGCTTTAATTGCCTCTATTACTTAATTCTATAATTCTTAATTAATGTCGTTACATAGTTTAACTTTTGTGTATAAATAAATTTATTTATATTATACTCAAAATAACAACATAACGATAAAGACACCGTTCTTAAAAATTACGAAGTCGATCCCAAAATAAGAAAATAATATACTCCCATCACGGATCCACCGGCCAACTAGATAGTGGCCTAGTTTACACCGAGCACTTGATACGCGTACTAATTCGTAACTTTCTATTAATTTATCTTACTTTCGACAATGCGTGTATACATAATACATATATTTAATTATCTTGATTCATATTATACCAACTTAATATACTATTTTTTAAATTTATTTTCGAAATTAAGATAATTTAATAGAAAATTACTAGTTAGTGCGCGTATCAAGTGTTCGGTGTAAACTAGGCCAGTATCGCCACCTACAACTTCTTGGTCATTAACGGAACGGGCAAAAGCTTGAGTCGGAGGGGGCTGGTTATAATTAACCAGACAGCCAACTGTGAAAAGCAAAATTATTTAGCGTCAGCCTGTTGGTATGCCGAGTCATCTGTTCTTGTTTCATGCACTTATTCAAGTATCTGTTTCTCTTTCTATCGGGAACAGTCAGGGTGCCGTCACATGGGACGTAACTTGCGTAGCGTAATTTGCGTATTTTAGTAACTTACTAAAATATGTTGCGCCATTTAAAAGCCTTCTTTTACATGAAGCGTATTTCGCAGATTTTCAAGAAATGCGTATCTAATGCAACCAATTGCTGATTTGGGTTTCTCTTGTACTCTCTAACAGAAATGCTAAACAAATTTACGATTGGTTTTTGTAATTTACGCGTCTCGGAAAGTACGCCACATGTGGAACTGATACTCTGCACACTAGGATATGTGAATCATCTATGTGCGAATCCAACCAGGGGGTCGATCATGAAACTTTTTCCCTAAGGCGGAAACGTGAAAAATGAAAAATTTTTCCATTAACTTCAATGGTAAAGATTTTCACTTTTCACGTTTCCGCCCTAGGGAAAAAGTTTCATGATCGACCCTCTGGGCACGTATTATGCATTTGTTCGGAATCGATTCCGATCGGAATTATTCCGTTTTCCCTAGAAAACACAATAGAAATTTAGGGGAAAACGGAATAATTCCGATCGGAATCGATTCCGAACAAATGCGTAATACGTGCCCTGTGCGGGCATATATTCCTGTTGTTTGTAATTTTCAAAAATTTATATATTTAAAACAAAATGAATATATGTTAGGCATTTAAGAAAAAAAAAGCATTTTACATGCAAGAAATTCAAGCAACATGGACATATCTATAGATATTAATGTACAACTATAACCTTAAAATTTTGTATCAACATATCGCAAGAAGTTTGGATATGACAGAATGTTATTACAGAATAGCTATTATAAATAATAAATTTGATATAAAACTGTTTCTTAATTTAATATCATTATCTATTTTTCAATTTTGTTCTGCTTATTTAAGTAATACATGTGTTACTATATGTATACAGCGTTTCTTACGCAGGAAACTAGATTCGACGTAACGATAATAACGTAAAAAGCGTGAAGTAACTAGGCGGAAGCTAATGTTCCAGTAAAACGATATCATTGGTCGGCGCAAGTTACGCTTACGCAAGTTACGCTCATATGTGACGGCACCCTTATGCACATGAAGTGTTACACTAATTTTTGACCGAAGATTCGGTTCATTCGGTTAGTTTCCTCCATTTCCTCTTCATCGCGAGAACACGTGTAAAAGAAATAGGAAACAACGTAAGAGTTTGCGAAAAATTGACAAGCCTTTAATATGTTGTAATACAGATAAAAATATGGGACACGTATTTTTATATGTATTACAACGGGCCCACATGATTGTCAAGAGGATGAAACACGCTCTTGAAATAAATTGATTTTTTAATTTCTGAAGTAATACCGTCGAAATGGTAAAAAATATAAAAAAAAGTTTCAAATAAAAGTTTTATATATTTCTATGTATTTTATAACACTTTGTTTAGATTTTTTTTTAATGTCATTTTTCTCGAAATTCTCTTTCTCTTCTAAATTTCTGAAAAATTAAAAATTTATTTTATATCAAAACTTATAGCATATTTAACAACAAATTCAAACATGTATGGTAAAGTTATAGTTCGAAGAAACATTTTTCAGAAATAAACTAAAAATATCTATATCGCTATACATGCGCCCCATCCATATCTGCTTTATGACGTCTATTGTTAATATACACTACTCAAAAAAAAAATAGGGAACACTTTCCAGACACCAAAAATTAGACTATTTTCAAATGACTGTAACTCGGTGAAAAATCATCGTAGACAAAAAATCAAAAAACCGAGCTTTGACGTTCTACCAGCAGATTTTCAAAATTCTTTTAACATCCTTGTCTTATGCAGTAAAAAAGCACACCTTATTTTGTTCGTTAAAATTTCGTATTTTTGATACTTTGCAGATCGACCAACAAATTTTTTTCGAATAATTCAAGTAAAATTTCATAAACTACAACATTTTACCTACAAAATGCTTTTTTAAAAATTTCTCTACGATTATTTTTAACCGAGTTACGCAACTTTGAAGCTAAAGCTACATTTTTTACAAATGATATACATACTCCGTGAAAAATCATCGTAGACAAAAAATCAAAAAACCATTTTAAAGCTCGAAGTTTCAGCTTTAACATGCTTTTAACGGTTTTCAAAAATTTTGTCAATTTCTTAGTACTATGCCCCAAAAAAGATACACTGTTTTTTCCTTAAAATAACGTATCTTTAACAGCCTGTAGCTCAATAAAAAAATTTTTCTCGACAAATCCAATGCAAGTGCCTCAAAGTATGACATTTTCTCTACAAAATGCTTTTTTTAAAATTTTTTCTACGATTTTTTTTGACCGAATTACAAGACTTTGAAGATATACATTTTTTACAGTACATTTTTCCGAAAAATGACGTCTACCGCCGACATTAGCATTACCCAATGTGCACCACGTGGAGGTTGCCGGTCGGATTTTTGTACATCGTGTGTGTATGTGTGTGTGTGTGTGTGTGTGTGTGTCACAGCAGAGATAAGGAGCCCACAGTTCGTCACTTCTGCAGTATTTGACGACTCCAAACCCTCTTTACTGTGTATGTGTGTATGTGTGTGTGTGGTGTGTGTGTGGTGTGTGTGTGTGTGTGTGTGTGTGTGTGTGTCACAGCAGAAATAAGAACCTCGCAGTTTGTCACTTCTGCAGTATTTAATGACTCCAAACCCTCTCTGCGTGTGTGTATATGCGCTCGCGCGCATGAGAGTTCAATAGGGGTGTATTTCCTCCTCTCTGATCAATTACTGCTTGCAAGCGTTCTCGCATATTTATACATCTTGCAATACAATCTTGCGGAATGTTGTGCCAAATTTCCGTTAAAATTTCTCCCAATTTTTCTAAATTTCGCAGCTGTTCCTTGCGACGCCTTAATCGTCGTTCCATTTCATCCCAAATGTGCTCGATTGGATTTAAGTCCGGGCTATTGGTGGGATGATTTAACAGTCTAATTGCGTGTTGTTGAAAAAAACGTCGCGTTATATTCGCCGTATGAGGTCGAGCGTTGTCCTGCATGAAAATAAAGTTCCGACAGGTTCGATTTAATAGCAAAACGTGTGGTCGTAGAATATCGTTGATATAACGAACACACACGAAATACACGCTATTGAACACTCATGCGCGCGCGCGCATACACACACAGCAGAGAGGGTTTGGAGTCATTAAATACTGCAAAAGTGACAAACTGCGGGGTCCTTATCTCTGCTGTGATACACACACACACACACACACATATACACAGTAAAGAGGGTTTGGAGTCGTTAAATAGTGCAGAAGTGACGAACTGTGGGCTCCTTATCTCTGCTGTGACACATACACACACACTCACACACACACACACACACACACACACACACACACACACACACACACACATACACACACACACACACACACACACGATGTGCAAAAATCCGACTGGCAACCTCCACGTGGTGCACATTGGGTAATGCTAATGTCGGCGGTAGACGTCATTTTTCGGAAAAATGTACTGTAAAAAATGTATATCTTCGAAGTCTTGTAACTCGGTCAAAAAAATCGTAGAAAAAATTTAAAAAAAAGCGTTTTGTAGAGAAAATATCATACTTTATGGCACTTGTATTGGATTTGTCGAGAAAAATTTTTTTATTGAGCTACAGGCTGTTAAAAATACGTTATTTTAAGGAAAAAACAGTGTATCTTTTTTGGAGCATAGTACTAAGAAATTGAGAAATTTTTTGAAAACCATTAATAGCATGTTAAAGCTGAAACTTCGAGCTTTAAAATGGTTTTTTGATTTTTTGTCTACGATAATTTTTCACGGAGTACGGATATCATTTGTAAAAAATGCAGGTTTAGCTTCAAAGTTGCGTAACTCGGTCAAAAAAAACCGTAGAGAAATTTTTAAAAAAGCATTTTGTAGGTAAAATGTTGTAGTTTATGAAATTTTACTTGAATTATTTGAAAAAAATTTGATGGTCGATCTGCAAAGTGTCAAAGATACGAAATTTTAACGAACAAAACAAGGTGTACTTTTTTTACTGCATAAGACAAGGAAGATAAAAGAATTTTGAAAATCTGCTGGTAGAACGTTAAAGCTCGATCTTCAAGCTTCAAAATGCTTTTTTTATTTTTTATCTACGATGATTTTTCACCGAGTTACAGTCATTTGAAAATAGCCTAATTTTTGGTGTCTGGAAAGTGTTCCCTATTTTTTTTTTAATAGTGTATTTCTTTTTTTTTATGACTACAAGACTTTTCGTATTATTATATTTTTATATGTTTTTTAGGTTTAATTTTATTGTCTTTTTATTTTTTATTTATTTATTTATTTACTTATTTATTTTTTATCTATTTATATTTTATTGCTAAAAATCTATACAATAATGAAGACGCTCAGAGTTTAACTGAGCGAAAATAACTGTATTTGCTTGTCTTATTGTTAAGCCTTTCCAATTTAATATTTAATTTTGATATAACAACAAACTTGTTCAATTGTAAAATATTAAAAAATATCACTTACATGCAAATCACACCTTCCTTCTGACGTATGTAAATCGAGTCATGGAAATATATATACAAAGATAGAAAGAGAAATTAACATATGTGAAACAAAGAAGGTAGATCCAGCATACCAACAGGCTGACACTAAATAATTTTACTTTTCACAGTTGGCTGTCTGGTTAATTGTAGCCCTTGCAGAGCAAAAGTGGGCGTGGTTTAGGTGAACTGCACACACCATGTTATCCCTTCCACCATGAATACACCCCAAAAATCATAAAAAAATGTTGCAACCTTTTAGCTCATAACTATCTAGACCGTAGCATTAATGCCTGGGTTACCGATTTTAGAGACCACGTTTTTTCTTGGTTATTTTTATATTTATGACCGAATGCCGTGTATATGTTCTATACGCGGCATTTAATCACAAACGTAAAAATAACCAAAGAAGAAACGTGGTCCCTAAAATCGGTGAATCTATAATTCATGCGGGCGTTACCACAGTATATATAGTAGCGACAGTAGCTGTCGGCTTCTTTAATGTCAATGGTCCTCGATCACGTGACTGTCAGCCATTTTGAGGATTGTATAGGAGGGCTGAATTTAAACGACAACAAGAGACGTTACAATATTTTGCAAACTACTTTTACAATTCAGATAAATCCTATACATGATTTTCGATATACAACTATATATACTATAATAAATTTATTTTTTTAATGTCAATGTATTTCTGGAATAAATTAATAACATTATAACACAGTATGTTAAGTGTGATAATTATAAGTTAACAATTTAATGGCAATCTCAGGCAATACAAGTTTAAAATCGAAATATAAGGCATCTTTAAAACATCATAACTTAAGTAATCTGTAAGATGTTTTATATCCCAATTTTAGATGTGTATACAAATATATTTATGCTATCTGGTATTAAAATAAGAATAGGGAAAATAAAATAACGATAAAAATTTATTTAATTATCATTAATACCCTAAAGTCTAAATAATTCCCACTTACAAAGTAATAAAAAATCCAATATTATATTTTTCACATTTTTTTGTATGAAATTATTTACAAATTGACTCTTGCAGTATGTAGCAGCATTTTTATCGCAATAGATGATACGTATCTTGAAAGATTCTACGTATCTTGAAAGATTCCACGTATCTTGAAAGATTCCAAGATATTTGGTGTTATTCTAAAAAAATATTAAATAAATTAATCATAATTAATAATTGTTGATAATAAACATTTAGTTCCCATTGCACGGAAGTGTAGGATGTTGCAAATGGGATTAGCAGTTGATATATATCAGTTAAAATCCAGAAATAAATTAATTAATTAATGGAAATTTGAAAGCAGAATAAATGAAAAAGTAAGAAGTAAAGTACAATAGAAATTGTAGTAAGATTATGAATTATTTTCTGTCCGTCCAGAAATATTTTTGCATGTAACAAAAACACAAGAATAGCCTCCTCTTGCATTCATTTTAAATAATAATAATAAAATTATAATTATAATATAAAATTTTCCTCAGCTTTACTAATTTTTACACTTATTTTATTTGCCGGTATATCGTCGCAATTTAGTGCAGCTTGACTACATATGTGATATCATGTGATATTGTTATGACAGTCCGCCATATTCTTGATTGTATAGCCAACGCATGCGCAGAAGAAATTTGACCCATACTTTTCTTGCACTGACCTAGTTTACATCGTTAAAACTTTGGTACTGGTATTAAGTTTAGTGCGCACCAATGCTTTAATACAGGCTCGTTTACATCGAACGTACTAACGTTTCTTATACGACATTTTTTAATATGTTATCGTTTCAGAGAGACCAAATAAGATTACTTATCATAAGACCGGTCAATTAAGGTTATATTTAATAGGCCTAATCCGCTACAAAATACGTTTCAGTGTTTACATCGTCATTTGTATCATTTGGTACGCGTATCAGTTTGGTACGATAGACCTTGTTTACACCGAGCACTTGATACGCGTACTAACTAGTAATTTTCTATTAAATTGTCTTGATTTCGGCAATAAATTTAAAAAATAGTATATTAAGTTGGTACAATATGAATCAAGATAATTAAATATATGTATTATGTATACACGCATTGTCGACAGTAAGATAAATTAATAGAAAGTTACGAGTTAGTACGCGTATCAAGTGCTCGGTGTAAACTAGGCCACTGTCGCTGTATATACTGTGGCGTTACAATGCGTTATCAAAAGTTTCAAAACTATGAACTGGCCGGTTATAATTTTTCACGTTTATCAGAATATATTTTCGTATCCAAACATGCTTTCTTTTTAATAAGTTCATTAAACTAAATAAATCCTTGATAACTTTGCACATGCGAATTCGATTCATTAGGGCATGTTTGAAACACGACTTAACGCCGACACATTTGAAATTTTACAGACAACACTCAAATTTTTTTTTTGTTTCATAAGTCCTCTGTTAATAGATAGAATTTGCGGTAATTTCACCAATTTGGTGTTAAGGTTAAAACTCAGAAATCCGTTTAAATACATGCATACATTAAGACATTAAGTGTACAGAAACTCGAGGAATGTGTCTGATACTCTACCTCCGCTGATCGGAAATAAACTTTTTACACATCAAGAAAGAAAGTATCCCACATAGGAATGAATCTCCTTAGGATATCTTATTTTGATCGGATTGATCCTATTCTGATTCAAAATGTAAAATCATCCATAGGATGTTCTTAGGACATTTGTAATTGCCATTAAAATCCTTAGTATATCTTATTCTAATCTACGAAAAAAATTTTTTTTATTACTAATAATATACAAACTCTAACAGCACAAAACGTCCTCAGGACGACCCTGAATCCGTTCTGAATGTCCAGGGATGTGAATGGGATGTGTTTAGAGCGTTACAACATCTCACGGACCTTCTTAGGACGTCCCTAGGAGGTTTGTCTTCTGGATTATAAACACGTCAAACGCGTATAATTTTGATAACTCCTATGATTTTTTCATCTGCGGAATTATTCTATTTAGCTATATGTAAATACTTCAGTTTCTGAATAGCATATATTACCTATTTAGAACTTGTACTTTTGCTCTTTTGATTTTAAAGTTCCAAATTTCTATCTTAAACACAGTACTATTGAGAAACATAAATATTATCGATAGATAAAATAAGTCCATGGATGAAAAAAAACCTTGATTCACATCCCAATGACCAAACAATATTTCTAAACGTTTTTTTAATAACAATTTTTTCATATTTAATTTAATTATTGTATTATATTGGCATATATTTCTAGTTATATTCTTATTTAAACAAATAACAAAAGTTATTTCAGATGCTATTTTGCATTTGCAAAAATCACTAAAAAAACTGTACCCAGCAAACACAGAAAATAATAGTTATAGGTATAACTTGTGTGTGTCACGTTATTTAACGAATATTTACATTCTAGCAATATTGTAGTTATGTAAAATTGAATTGTTGATATTACAACACAATAACTTATAACAGTCATATAACTGCCGTTTATCAGGTTTATATAACAAACATTTTATTTTAATAATATAACTGTTATAAAACTGAATTATTAAAACGACTCCTCCCTGCCGAAAATGTGCGATTAAAACCGATTAAAACGGAATCCTTTTTAATTGATTTTAATCTGTTTTAATCGATTCAATCCACGAGCGGATTAAAAAGTAATCGGTTTTAATTATATACGAATCGTAATTGATTTTAATATCGCTTTCGTGAATTATTTAAGTGTAATGCATAATATAAAAATTTTTTAAAATTTTAATTCATTTGCATTAAGACTCCTAAATATTCTCAGCGACCACGTTAAAAATCCTGACATTAGTAGCGAGAAATGATATTCTAAAACGCTGAAAATTCTTGCGTGCTATTTTTTAAATAAAAAGCTATTTTGATAAAATAACATTGTACATCATTTTTACTAATTTGTAAAATTGTTCGGAAACTATTTTTTTCTTGACGGTTGTCAAGAATTATTAATTGCCAAAAAAAAACATAACTTTCGGACAATTTTACAAATTTGTTAACGTGATTTATAGTGTTGTCATCAAAATATCTATTTAAAAATGGTACATAAGAATTATTAGCGTCTCAACTTGTCACATCGCATTAAAATTTGATTTAATTATAATTTATGAAATTCTGTAGTTTCGAATTAAAATGGATTTAACAAGTGAGTTCTGGCGCCACCACTAGGTGGCCACGCCGTGGGAGATTTTCTCGTGAGTCGAGGCCACATGCGTTATATCTAGGCGTCACGGCGGCCGACTCCCCAGCTCATACTTCAGTGAGACTTTTAGGAGCTGCTTATTGTAACCTCGAAACGAATACTCGCTCTCACTTTTTTCAAACATGATGTGTATGTGTGGAACGCTGTTCCATATAAAATTTTATATTTTTATGTCTAAATAACAATTTGTATTGTTATTTAATTTTGTACATAAATGAAATGTTTAATTCAAATTTAATCTTTTTTAATCCTTTTTAACGAAAAGGTTACAAGAAATATTTTTTGTAAATTAAACATTTATCACATTTATATTAATGTATTTTGTTTTAATAAATCTATCTGGGTTTCGATTGGGTTCTTATTTTTAATCGATTTTAATACTATATTTTCGGTGCAAAAATCCCGATCAATTCGGATTACTTTTCTTTTATAGGTTTTAATCGTACATTTGTAACGAATCGCCTTCCGACCCCCCCCCCCCGGACCGCCAAACCGTCCGAACCGTCCGGCCGAACATCCGCCGGACGGCCGTTAAACGGCGCATAGCGCCTAATAAATACACGAATATCGGAGCAAACAAGCGATTGCTCCCGCGCTCTCATCTTCGCGCGCACGCGCTCTCGTTCCCGCGCCGTCCGTAGCCACGATATGCGCGCGTGATCCGGAGCGAGAGACCCGAAATCGAGTGGCGGGGATGCTGCCGCCGGACCGCTCTGCCGTAACGCGCCGCGCATCCCCCTCACCTCGATCCTCGGGTATATAAGGCGACGTTCGCCGGAGGCAGGGACCTGATCCGCTTCTGGCCGGTCCGCCGAACAGAAGTCTCCCCAGGTTGTCACTGAGATCGAGCGCCTCGGTCTCCGCTAAGTTACTTAGCTGGCAGCCGCTTCCGAGTCCGATCCCGAGCTCCGCTTCCCGACTCGTCAACCTGGGCTCAAGTACACTTGGGCCCCGTCAAGTCACTTGACACGAAGGCGATTCTCCATCCACTCCGCCTCCCGAGTCCGACGCCACCTCACGTACGGGGGTACGGTGCTCCGTGCCTCCACCAAGCGCACTTGGCGTGAGGGGGTGTCCCCCGGCGAACATTCGTGGTCTTAACCGCCTCGCGACGGTCCGCGCTACGAAGCCGACGAGGAAACACGGATCCGTGTACGCGCCGCGTTCGCCGCTCCCCGCGCCACGCTACCATCGAACGTCACGGCCACAAAAACAAGGCCGCCGGGATTCGCAGAAAAACACGCGACTAAATTCCACGAACCGCGTCTCGCACGACAGGTGAACCCGTAAATAGATTCCCGCGTATATAGACTACGCCGAGCCGAATTTCTGTGTCACGTCCGTCCGCGCGCTTAACCGATTTAACTCCGGATATATGTATCGCGTCCGTCCGAGCGTCTAGGAGAATTAAGTTTGTGTCGCGTCCGTCCGCGCGTCTTGTAAATCTAAGTTCTACATGTTTGTATCACGTTCGTCCGCGCGTTCGAACACAAGGCTCTGTACCGCATCCGTACAACCGCCGATGTCAATGTAACAACGTCTAGTAGAATAAAACACGTTGATATTTTCTACCTTTAAGAAACGTCTAATTCCTCCAAGCGACCTTTCGCGCCCGATCCTGTACCGTCGACCGTCCGTGCGCGAGACACATTTTCGACAGGGCTGTATAACAAATATGATACAACTGTTACGTAACTGTTATTTTTCTTATGAGTGGGAAATTACAACTAACATGGACATTACATGTAACGCGCATGTTATATTGCGTGTTACTTTCGATTTTATTTTATTAACATTGCCGTTATGTAACTGTGTTTGCTGGGATACCATCACCAGATGTTATTGGAAATAATGGACCTGTGTTACCATATGTAATTGTGGCAGATGAGGCTTTTTCTCTAAAAACATATATGATGCGATCCTTTCCCCGTAGCCGACAACTCAATTAAACGAAAAAAATATTTAATTACAGACTTAATCGAGCAAGACGCGTTATAGAAAATGCATTTGGGATATTAGCAACAAGGTGGAGAATCTACAGGAAACCAATTATAGCATCTATTTCTACTAGCAGAAAAATTATACAAGCAACATGTTGTTTACATAATTTTATTATAAAACATGAGGCGAAAAAACCCGTTGCATAACGAATTTATTTTAGAATGCATTCTAACGACTGTGACGTTTCTGGAGACTTTACAGACTTAGAAAATATTGGAAGTAATTTTTATTCGCAAAGTGCAAGTGTAATAAGAAATGCATTTGCTGCATATTTCGAAGGCGATGGTTCGCCTCGTTAAATGGCAATGGGAGAAAATCTTACATAATGATTTCTAAAGAATATATTTATTTATTTTGCTGAATTGAAGATCAAATTCTTTAAAGATTTTACATTCTTGTACATATATAAAACTAATTTTTTTATGTATAAAACCTTAGCATTTTTTCCTGTATAAAAAAATAATTATTAAAAATAAATTTTAATTACAAGTTTAATTTTCCATTTCATTCACAACCATGATAAATAATTTTATTTGCAATCTAGCTCGTTTCTCATATGGCAGTCGTAAAACTTCTCCGAGTGTTTGGAGAAACCTCCCAGATGGCACCAAGAAGTCCTAAGAAGTTCACATTGAGCTCACAATCAGCTAAAAGACCAATGAGTTCCTTTTAATCTTCATAAAATATCACGAAAGAATTCATTTTATGTTCTTAAGTATAACAGGGAATGTCAGTAAAGAAGAGTTCATATAACAATACATAAAAAGTTCAGCAATGTATTCCAAAAGAAATCATTTTATATCCATAATAAGTTAAATTGAGAATCATATATAATACAGTATCCATTCTTTCTAAAGAATTCTTTTTACAGTGCAATTATTGAGCTTTTAAAGAACTTATTGAGGACTCATTGAAAACACTTTTTGTGCTATTTGCAGGAAATACTAGATACAATAAAATACTAGAAATTATTTAAATTCTTATCTTTATTTCATAATTTTATAAAATTATACAATGTAATAAAGTTATATAACAGTATATATATGAAATAAACAGTATGATATAAAGTAAATAGCATAAACAATATATATAGCATAACAGTATATAATATAAAGTATGCGCGCGCGCGTGTGTGTGCGTGTGTGTGCGCGCGCGCGCGTGTATATCTTGAAATATTATTTTTCTTTTTGTTTTATTCTATCACTGGCATGTTGTAGCCAAATCTTTATTACTTGTCCAATATTGTTCATCGTGTCGGAAGTATTTGCAGCGATTGTTTCTGAAAGAATGTATAATACTTATTGTATATACAATATTATAAATATAATACTTTAAAGTATTCTATAATTGAAACATGCAAATAAGTCGTGTACTATATAGAAAGAATCAAATTTGGGTGGGATTAAATGTATTATTTGATACAAAATTATATCGATATCTTTGCGTGTATCTAGTACTAGTTTAAAAGAGCACAAAAACTAGAACTAAACTAGAGATGAAGTAGAAGATTTATATGTTTAATAAAAGTGAAATAAAATATAACTTTGAATTTATTATATATTCTTATTATATAGTTCTATCGGTGGAAAGTGTAAAAAATGGAAGAGTATGATCAGGATCAATAAAATGTAGAAAAAATGTGTGAAAAATAAATTTTTCTCACATTTCATCAATCTTGACCATATATATTATCAACTGTACAAAAAATGAAACATCGTTAACCTTATTAATTTATGACTATGACAGAAGTATATCAAAAGTATCATTGATACAAATAAAGGGAGAGATAATTATTATATTATATTGTGTTCACTATATAATGTATTGTTAGGTGTACTTGTAAAAAAAAAAATATGTTAGTGTATTCGATTTGTTGATTTCCTTCCGAATCTATTGTTTGTTCTTTTTAGTTTCAAAAGTTAATAAACTGCAAAAATGCTACTAAAAAGAATAAATCGTTGACTCAAAGTCGGGCCGAATTAGCTAATCGAATACGGTGTTATTTTTTTTTTTTTCTCGGGAATGCTATTTTAAATAACAATACAATTATGATTTGCGCACTAATTATTGAAACTTTTCTATCTCTAAAGATTTAAAGGATTGCTAAATATATACTATACGTACCGATAATGACTGTGCATAATTTGAAGTCTTTAAACTTTATTGTTTTTCGTTGTCCCGACCACGACAATTGTAATGCAAGTCTATCAGAAATTAGCCACCGCATTACATTTCGAGTAAACTGCCCCGAATTCTTTCCCCCAATTCTCAGAATTCGTCGAATCTAGAAAAATAAACAAAAAATCATTATTATTATTACTATTAATAAATAGTTTTCATGATTGTACATTGTATATATATATATATATATATATAGGTATATATATTTTTTTTTTCACCTTTTTATTGTGGCGTGTATTTCTCGATAATATAACCTCAAAATAAAATAGCAATTGTTGACCGCACGTGTAAGTGCGGTCTTAGGAAATAGTCAGGAGGGACGGTCTGGCAAGGAAGCACACTCGATGAGCCTCAGTTAACAATATCCCAAGCAGAACAACAAGTCAAAATGACATCAAAGTGATTCACAATTGTGTCAAAATGACATCAAAATGAATCGTAATTGATTAAAAAGTGATTTTTAATGATCATTTTACAGTCACTTTGACATCATTTTGACGTCGTGATGACTCCCTGTTCTGCTTGGGATTCAACAACTTTTATTCATGCAGTCCATGCGACCCGTTCACATGGCCGTTTGATGATTCGAAAGCAATGCATGCTTCCTCTGAGAGGCGCACGCACTTCTTTCTTGTGCATCGCACAAGCCAATCGGCTTAGGTTACGTCATGCGCGAGCTGCGCAAGGTAGAGTTATGTCACCGGAATTATTTAAGAGTTCTTAAAGAGTTCAGCTTTCTTTAATCATTTTGAAGTAAGAAAAATGAACTGATTTTGAATACTATATGATCTGTTTGAAAGAGTTCATAAGTAACACTTTTCAATGAAGCCTTTTTGAACTTTTTCTGGACTACTGTGCCATCTGGGCTATATACTGCATCCATTTGTTGAACAGGCGCCTTTAACACATCCAAAATAGCTGATTCTACAACGGATGATTAATCATCAACTTTTCGCTCTATAATTAGAAATAATTACACATGTTTGATTTTTCACAAGATTAATATGATTCATAGTTTCATGTTACATACTTTTAGCGTTTGTCGAATTGGGTGTCGGAGTTCGAGATAAGCGATTTATAAGTGGAGTTCGCGGTCGAAATCTGGCATCATCATTATCCATAGAATTATCAGCGTTTGTTGAATTAGGTGTCGGAGTTCGAGATGAATGATTAAGTGGAGTTTGCGGTCGAAATTTGGCATTATCGTTTTCCATGGAATTGTCAGATTCAGGTAACATACATACATCCGATAAATATCCAGAAGTAGCACTCTCTTCAGTGGCAGGTGTGATAACGATAACGTACTTACTGTTTTGTAAAAAATATTAATTATTATGAAAGAATACAATATAAATTTGCTCATTTCTTATTACTTACGTTTCCATTTGCAGAGTGTCATCCAAAGGTTATCATCAATTCAATTCTATAGGAACTCTTAAAATTTTGTGACAATGCGCCAGATCCACTAGGAACATATGTTTTTGACTTTTTTCTAGCTCTCACATAGCAGTCACGATGATATTTCCATTTTTTTTGTAGTCCTTCAATTGACATAACACCTGTGGACAAAACAAACGAAATTTAATCTTATTTCAAAGACATTCTTGTAAAATGATTGAGAAATTTGTTATTAATGCTATATAGCTTCTACTGATGTTAAAATTATATAACTATTGTATTATCTGTTGATAAACTTTATAATTATTACATTTAAATGGTCTAATATTCCCAATAATTTAAAATATTGAAATAATATGTATTTCTTATATATTTATATAATATTTATATGATATTATCAAGAGTTGACATATAACCACTTTTTATTAATATTAAATAAATTTCAGGAATATTATTTAATAATAAATAATATTGTAGCACTTGTAGGGCATATTCTTAACATATATACCGTACCATTAAAGATATTTCTAATTTCTTCCCATAATGCATTTTTTTCAATTTTGATCGCTCCCGTATATCAATTCTATGATCAAATAATGCTGGTCTTTCCATGACAGCCATTATTAGAAGTTTCATCAATGTCATTATAGGCCGATGTTGATGGCTGTGATTGCTCTTGATGCATCGTATTCTTGTTTACATTTCCGTTTCTTACTGCAAGGTAGACTTTTAATATTATTTCCTCAAAACACATTTTACCAAACATTATAAAGAAAAATTGTTTACCAATAGTAACAATTGAGTTTTGATCAACATTGAGTAGATCTTTAGTCTCATTGAAGTCTGCAAAGCACTGGTGTTTTCATAAATTTTGACAATGACTATTCAATAGCCATGTACAGTGTCCGCACTTTAGCTGCTAGAAAAAATACAATCATGTTCAAAAATCTTAATTAGCAAAGAATATTTATTGCCAGTTAATTATAAATAAAAAATTAAAAATTGTGACATAACTCTTTGTTAGGTATGTGATCTTCGTTAGATACCCACATAGCACAGGGAACTCCTAGAGAGCTCCCGGGGAACTCATCAAATTTTTTTAAGCTTCATTTTAAACTTCAAAAGAACTCGTACAGAGTTCCCTGGGAGCTCCTATATCTGCTTTTAAGAACTTTCTAGAAGTTTCATGTAAGCTCCTTGAGACCTTCATTTAAGCTCTCTGGGAGCTTTATTTAAGCTTCCTGTGAACTTAAATGAAGCTTTCAGAGAGCTTTCAAAAGAGGACGTAGGAGCTTCCTAGGAGCTTTATTTAAATTCACAAAAAGCTTAATTTAAGCTCGCAGGAAACTTAAAAATCAATTTTTTTAGTTCTTTGCGAACATTATTTAAGTTCGCGGGAAGCTCCCATATAAACTTCCCAGGAGCTCCTACGTCTGTTTTTAAGAGCTCCCTGAGAGCTTCATTCCAGTTCACAGGAAGCTTATTTCAAGTTCACTTTATTAGTTTAAAATAATTTACACATACTAAATAAATTTTATATAATTTTTATTAAAAAATGTTTTCTTATTATGTTAAGAAAACAATGTATAATTCAAATTTGTGACAAAATATATAATAAAATGTATTAATTTGTTAATGTAATAAAGTTTTAATTTATAACATTTTTATCTAACATCATTGATGTCATCGAGATAGTAACTTAAAAAAGTAAAATAATAATTACTTTTAGATAGAAAAAGTGACAAATGTAAAATTTTTCAGGCATAAAACAGTAAATAAAAGTGATACTTTTCATCAAATTTTCAACGTAATTAAGACCATTTGAGCAAAAAGAACTGTTATTCTTTAGGGTCTACTTTTGTGTAACTTAACATGTAGCAAAAGTTTTCTGTAATATTTTAGTGATTCGTAAAAAAAAGTAACAAAAAGTTATTTCACTGACTGAATGGCAGCGCTGTCTAACATTTATCTAATACGGTTTAATGCGTGGATCCTATCTTCCTTTTATGTCTGTCTCCAGCATGATGAAACCGTACCATAACAAATTTTTCTAATTCTGCTTGCGTTGCATTTGTGTATTCTTTTAAAACCGTATCTGTAAAATTATAATACATTATTCATTAATTAAATGTATACACAATAATGAGAATATATGCATAACACGTATATGTATATAGATAAATTATATACCAATAAGAGTTTTACATATTTTTAATTTGCAAATGTATTTCTGCGCCCCGTCCATAAATAATCACGGGCCAACTCATCCGAAAAGATGGCACTTAGGATGTTAGCCATGTGTTTGGTAGCACTTTTGCCACCAATTCTAATCATAAAGCGTTTCTGTAATATAATAGAATAATGTAATTAATAATTTCGTTAATAGTTTGTGAGGAATTTATTTTGTAGAATGGTTTGTTTGGATTAAATGGAAGAGAGAGAGAGAGAGAGAGAGAGAGAGAGAGAGAGAGAGAGAGAGAGAGAGAGAGAGAGAGAGAGAGAGAGAGAGAGAGAGAGTGAGAGAGAGAGAGAGAATCACAGTTTACACAACATACAAATGTAAAGATCGGAAAAATTATTTATTTATATATATAAATAACACTCTGGCAAAAATAAAGCGTAAAGCGTAAGTCGAATGTAAAGGGAAAGGTACAGAAATATAAGTAAACATTCTAAGGAACGTAGATTAGAACAATAGAACGTAATGAAAGAGAGTTACAAAAAAGGTTAAAACGCTTTGTAACGTTTTAGCTTCTTTTACGTTTCAATCTACGTTTTTTAGAATGTTTTCTTACATTTCTATAACTCTCTCTTTACATTAAATTTACTCTCCTTTTTACTTCCCTGCCTGCACCAAACGTAACAAGCACGTCGCTGTGACGTGCTAACTCGTCGCATGTTACGTCTCAGCAACGTCTCAACTAGTGTTCGAAACGTAATTGAGACGTCGCTGAGACGTAACTAACATCCCCATTTCTGGTGATAGCGACGTTGTAATGACGTGTATTTTGTGACTTATGCACTAATTGTGACCTGAAAATTATTGACCAATTTTGAAAAATTAAGATTGATTTTTACTGCATTATGTACGTAAAATACTTGCTAGATAAACGTGCACAAGACGTATCATATTTTCTGCAACTTTGTGATCAAACAGCACGTCTCTGTTACGTTTGATGCAAGCAGGGAAGGGAATTCATCAGAAAAATTATTTTACTATAATAGAACATCGGTGAAAAATCTCATAATGCTCCGCCTTTTATACCATTTACGTGTTTCCTTTCTTACGTAAAAACGCCATAACAGCCATCTAGTGACGGTTTTGTGTACTACTATACGCAAAAAAAAAGTATTTTTGACTATAATTGCATGGTTAAAGAAATAATTATGAGAGATGCATCGGATAGTGATTTTTACCGGATAGCCGGATACCGCGATAGTATTTTCCAACTGTACATTACTCTACGTAACGTCTTCACAATTACGTGTTAAATTTAATTACATTAAATGAAAAACATCATTTTTAAAAAGTGAAATATTATTTATCTTTAAAATATAAGTCATAATACAAAAGAAAATTCAACAACAGCTAATTGATTGAAACATTCAAATTATTTAGTTACGTCGCAGCTACGTGCATAAGACGTATCATATTTTTTGCGATTTTGTGATCAAAACAACACGTCTCTGTTACGTTCGGTGCAGACAGGGTTGTACTCTATTTTCGCCAAGGCGCATTTACGTTTCAGAACTTTACTTTTTTAATGCCAGTGCGCACACGTAAAATTCTAAATTTTTTTAGAATTGTATTGTTCGTGTGTCTGTGAACGTGCGCTCTGCAATTTTTTTAGCTGTCATATCGATTGAAATACTTAAGATATACTCACAAATTGTGTGCAAACATCATTGGAAGTTAATAATTTATCTTCAAATGCGTCTACAGTATTTTTTGTTTCAAATTGGAAGTCCGGCAACGCATCTACTTCAGGCTGCTGATTTTACAGCTGGCTACGGTTTTCTCCCAAACGAGCCACTTCAATTAAATAATTGATTTTTTTTCCAGTTTCAAAAAGCGTTCTTGCTGCTCCCGTCGACAATGTTCTGTAACACCAAATTAATGTATAATTATATAAGAATACGCTATAAAAGTTTGAAGGAGAAGCAGATATTCTTATTATCACAGCAGGAACACTTGGCCATTTTGTTAGTACTTTGTAGAAACAAATTTTCAGACGACACTGAAAGGGAAAAAATAGTAAATCTTAAGAGTACTATACATATTTGAAATATTAATTACAGTTTATTCAGTATAATCTATATATTTTAATATTAAATAACGTTGTTTAATATTTTATTGTAACATACCTTTGTTTTTATTTGTAATTTTGCTTGTTTGTCTACAATCGCTTTTAACCGACTGACTTGATTGATCACTGTAGTCGCTGGACTCATCATTTGAATCTGTGATATAAGAATAATCACTGTATTATACTACTTCTATAATCACATTATAGAACGCGCATACACACGCATGTATGTACGTGTTAATTATTAAAGTTACTATGAGTAGAATGTATAGGCCGGTTCAAAGGGATCTCAGGGGGGTGCGGGGAACGGGGGGAATATTTCGGGTCGCGCGGGGGGACCTAACCGGCGATAAGGTCCCGCGGGTGGACCAAACCGGGTGGAGGAGGGGGAGGGGGGGCTTAAAACGGGGTCACACGTGTAAACCTAACCGGTAGTTCTGCGTAATCAATGTTTATATAAATAGTGATAACGATTCGAGGACCATGTTCTTGGCCGATGTTTAAATAAATTTGACATCTTTGAAATGTGTCGAGTGGAGGCAACTACTGACCATTTAATGTAAACATGGACCATGTACTTGTCACTCTGTTTACATAAACATAATAAATCACACCGCGAGAAGGTGTCTATGACTGTACTTTGAAATCGGAAATGTCTGTCATCACGAGGGGGATAAGCGATACGATGGCGAATATTTGTGCGCGGCTATTTCCGCGGGGCCCGCCGCCGCCGCCACCGCCGCCACCCAACGCTCGCTATCCTCTAATAATTTTTTGGTCAAGGTGGATGCAAGAGAGAGAGAGAGAAAAGCGCTGAACAGCTCTTTCAGCTGTGCTAATAACGCGTTGAAATATTATTTAGATTTGTTTACGTGAGCTCTCTTTCATGCGCGGTTGTCGCCCAGTGGCATGTCTAATCGTGCAAGGTATCTTTGTTAGTAAAGAGAAGCGCCGATAATCCGGCTTCTAATGACACGTGTAAATAATATTTAGATTTGTTTACGTGAGCTCTTTTTCATGTGCGGTTGCCACCCAGTGGCATGTCTAATCTTGTAAGATATCTTTCTTAGTAAAGAGAAGCGCCGATAGTCCGGCTTCTAATGACACGTGTAAATAATATTTAGATTTGTTTACGTGAGCTCTTTTTCGTGTGCGGTTGCCACCCAGTGGCATGTCTAATCGTGCAAGGTATCTTTCTTAGTAAAGATAAGCGCCGATAATCCGGCTGCTGCACGTTGAAACAATATTTAGATGATGCAAGAGGGAAGCGTTAATATTTCGATCGATTAAACAAAACTCATGTTTCGGTTATAAGTCTGGCGAATGTATTATACGATCAGTCTCGATGTGAACACTGAATCAGTCGTAATAGTTACTCTCTAAAAAATGGTTGATCATATTGAAGTTCACATTAAACGCAGTCAAAAATGGAGTTTGACGACGCAGTGTTTGATATAGACATAAATCTATTTATAGATTTTGATCTAGAAAAAATCGTGTACGTTCTCGATAATGTGTTTATGCCGGAAGAAGAAGAAGAAGAAACCGATGTTCCACGACGACGAGTATCGTCGATAAAATTCCTTCGCGATCGAGAATTAGGAATACGCGGGACTTGTGAACGTGCCGTGAGACAAGATGTCATTATTAACTCAGAACGTGTTTGTAGATTGTCAGACTACAGGAAAAGAAAATTGTATTTGCTCATACTGGACCATCTGTGCGCGTTTGATAATTGTGAGGAAAAGCAATTAAACAAATACCAGTGGGCAAAAAAAATTTACCAGAATATCTCTATATACAATATCATTCTGCAGATTACGATTCCCGCTGGTCATGGACAATGCATCAAATTTCTTGCAATAAACGTGTATACACCACCACCACAGAACTGCGACGATAAGCGCGAACCTGCAGTGATTAATTTATTTAATCGGTGGGTTGAAAAGAGAAATAGAGAGCAGGATGATCCTTGGTGGAGATACGCTATACCTCCTGATTTTTGTGAATTAAAATATATAAACGGACACTGTAACGTTCTAAGCGCACAGCGAATTTGCAAATCATGTAAACAAAATACGTGCAAGTGCTCCGAGAAAGCGTGTGATACGTACTAAACAACTGAAAAAATGGAAAATAGTGAGCGAGTGGAACGCGAACTGCTCGAGCAATGCTCGCAGATTGCAAATTTAGCTGAATGTTTCGAGTAGTTGCAACGATGCGACGAGTACCTCGCGCAGTTCGAAGAACATTGTAGTGCCAAACGTCCTCGACTCGCCGTGGGAAAAAGACAATCACTTGTGTCAAGAATCGCGCGACTCAAAGGTGAAAAAGCGCAGTTAGAAAGACGTTTCATCCACGTTGGTGGCAATTATGCAAGCACTGGCGCTGATGATAAGCAATCGCTCGTATGGCGCGAGATCGAGACCGCGTTCAAGAATCGCATTGTGACTGGCGCTGTTATTAACATTGATTATATCGAGCCGCGACATTTTTTGGAGGACGCCAGTGATTTGGTGATTGAGCGAGTGCAAGACGCTATCGCGAAACATGATAGTGTAAAGGTAAACACCGTATTTAATGGTGAATATGTTAATAATCATGATGAACGTAATATTAAAAATATCGCTACGAGGAACAATGAACTTTATCGATCGTCAAATTTGCGCGAGTGGTATCAGCAGAGTGTCATCGATGTCACGTTGGCGATGCTCGACGAGTTCCAAGAACGCGATAGTGGTTGGGCTCTTACGCGAATACTGAATTTAACGGTAAACATTAATAAACATAATCCCATGCACGCGGGATGTTGCATCGAATTGCCGCAGGGAATAAAGAATAAACGTGCCGTGATTAATGTGCAATCGAAAGACAATGCGTGTTTCGCGTGGTCGGTAGTGGCCGCTCTGTACCCTGTTGAAAGACATGCAGACCGGGAGTCGTCATATCCGCATTATTCGACTGTTTTAAATGTTAGTGACATAACATTTCTAATGAACATAAAAGACATTGGAAAATTTGAACGATTAAACGACGTGTCGGTAAATGTGTACGGTACCGAATTCGACAGAAAAGAAAAGAAACTAGGCGTATTCCCGATAAGGCTCACCAAGGATAAGAAGGAGAAGCATGCCAATCTACTGTACTTGGAAGATGAACGTGATAACAGCCTCGGCCACTTTGCGTGGATTAAGAACCTGTCACGACTAATCAGTTTACAGCTGAGCAAAAACGAACACAAGAAATTCATCTGTGATCGGTAAGTGTAATAATAAAATCTGTTAAAAAAAATATTTATCACTTATAAAAATTGTTTTAATTTTAAAAAATCGTCTTCTATTTTTTATAGTCGTCTGCATTACTTCAGCTCAGAAGAAAAGTTGCAGTCACACAAAGTGGATTGTCAGCAATTAAACGACTGCGCCGTTCTACTACCGAGCGAGGATAACAAGTGGCTTGAATTCGATAATTACAACAACAAGGAGCGTGTACCCTTTGTTGTTTATTCAGATTTGGAGTGCATACTGCGGAAGATTGACCCAGGAACAGAGAACACTTCAAATTTCCCGTATCAGCATCACGAGGTATTTAGTATAGCATATTATGTTAAGTGCGATGACGCGTTGTCAGAGTATCACTTTCGTCGCGATAACGATTGCGTCGTGTGGTTCGCGAAAGAACTCGAAAACCTGGCGCATAGCGTGAAAGCTAGAATATCCGCCAATGTTCCTATGGAATCATTAACTAAAGAGCAGCAAGAGGCATACAGTAACGCGAGGAATTGTCATATCTGTGAAAAACCGTTCGCACCGAATAGTATACGTGTGCGCGATCATTGCCATTTGACAGGGTCTTACCGTGGTCCAGCTCATTCAGATTGTAATTTAAATTACAAAAATTCATACGTTATTCCGATCGTATTTCATAATTTATCTGGTTACGATGCACATTTCATCATAAAAGAAATTGCCACTACGTTCGAAGGCAAAATCGATTTACTACCGATAAATAAAGAAAAATATATATCTTTTACCAAATATGTTGAAAATACTTGTGATAAAGACATAATTTTCAAAAATGCACGAAATTGTATACGGCTACGGTTCATCGATTCGTACAAGTTTTTAAGTTCAAGTCTTGACAAATTGGCATTGTTTTTAAGTCTTGATAAATTAAAAATTTTTCATTCGGAATTTTCCTCGTTATCAAACGAAGACTTTGAATTGTTGACACGCAAAGGTGTCTTTCCATACGAATACGTGGATAATGTTGACAAACTGTATGAAACGCAACTGCCACCGCGTGAATCATTTTATAGTTCTCTTACCAAGCAGACGGTATCACAGACAGATTATGCTCATGCTCAGAAAGTTTGGCAGCGGTTCTCAATCAAAACCCTGGGTGAATACAGCGATCTATATCTCAAGACCGATGTCTTATTATTGGCTGATATTTTTCAAAACTTCCGCGAAAGTAGCATTAATAGTTATGGTCTTGATCCCGTGCATTATTACACATTGCCAGGCTACACTTGGGATGCAATGTTGAAACTAACACGCGTAAGATTTGAGTTGCTCACCGATATAGACATGATCTTATTTATAGAACGCGGTATACGCGGTGGTTTGAGTCAATGCTCCGGTAGATATGCTAAAGCCAATAATAAGTACATGCGTTCTTACGATCCATCGAAACCATTGTCTTATCTAATGTATTTTGACATAAACAATATGTATGGTTTTGCGATGTGTCAACCATTACCATACGGTGAGTTTCAATGGATCGAAAACGTTGACAATTTTGACGTGAACGCGATCGCTTCGGATTCGCCCACTGGCTATGTGCTAGAAGTCGATCTCACATACGAGGTGTGTTCAAAAAGTATCGCGAATTTTGAATTTTCGCGGGTTACGTATATTCGAATTTCGATCTTTTTGTGGCGTTATGTTGGTACTCATGTCTCTCACTTATGCCGACAAGCTCGGCCATTTTGAATGTTCACTTAATTGTTGACAGCTGCTTTGCTTGCACGTGTTTTGGATCGTCTTCGATTTTTACCTATTCAAAAAAATGGATCAAAGAACCTGTATCAAATTTTGTGTGAAAAACGAAATTAAGTGCGCGGATGCATTCCGAATGTTGACTGTGGCATACGGAGAAGCTACCTTGGACCGAAGCAACGTTTATCGGTGGTACAAAATGTTCTCAGAAGGCCGAGAAGATGTGAACGACGAAGAGCGTGCCGGACGCCCGAGCACTTCAACAACAGACGAAAAAATTAATGAAGTGGAGAAAATGGTATTGGCCAATCGTCGAATCACCGTTAAAGAAGTTGCTGAGGACCTAAACATATCGATTGGCTCGTGCCATTCGATTTTTATCAATGATTTGGGCATGAGACGGGTCGCCGCGAAATTCGTACCAAAATTGCTCAATTGCGACCAAAAACAGCATCGCATGAACATTGCTAATGAGATGTTGGACTCTGTCCGCGACGACCCAAATTTGCTCCAGAGGGTCATAACTGGTGACGAATCGTGGGTTTATGGTTATGACGTGGAAACCAAAGCTCAATCATCTCAATGGAAGCTGCCGCACGAACCAAGACCGAAAAAAGCACGCCAAGTTCGGTCGAATGTGAAAGTTTTGCTGACAGTTTTCTTCGATTGCAGGGGCGTGATGCATCATGAGTTCTTGCCACAGGGTAGAACGGTCAATAAGGAATATTACCTGCAAGTTATGCGCAATTTGCGCGAAGCAATCCGCCAGAAACGCCCGGATTTGTGGAAGAACAAAAATTGGCTTTTGCACCACGATAACGCCCCTGCTCACACATCGTTGCTTGTGCGCGACTTTTTGGCCAAAAACAACACACTAATGATGCCGCAGCCACCGTATTCCCCAGAT
The DNA here is from genome assembly GCF_016802725.1 of Solenopsis invicta. Taxonomy (NCBI): domain Eukaryota; kingdom Metazoa; phylum Arthropoda; class Insecta; order Hymenoptera; family Formicidae; genus Solenopsis; species Solenopsis invicta. Next base: position 18,268,708 of record NC_052670.1, on the reverse strand, counting down.
CTGGCCCCCTGTGACTTTTTCTTGTTCCGTAAACTGAAGAGGCCCATGAAAGGACGACGTTACGCTACGCTTGACGAGATAAAGATGGCATCGAAGGAGGAGCTGAACAAGATAAAAAAAAATGATTTTTTGAAGTGCTTCGAAGATTGGAAAAACCGTTGGCACAAGTGTATAATATCTCATGGGGATTACTTTGAAGGGGACAAAATAGATATTCATGAATAAATAAATAATTTTTGAAAAAACACAAAATTCGCGATACATTTTGAACACACCTCGTATCCACAATGTCTGCACGATCGACACACTGACTTACCTTTCTGTCCTACACACGATAAACCGCCAAGATCACGGCAGAAAAAACTTCTCGCAACGTTGTACGATAAAAAGCGGTATGTGATACATTACCGTTATTTGCAACAATGCACGCGCAATGGGCTTCGCGTAACAAAAATTCATCGCGTATTACAGTTTGCTCAATCTCCATGGCTTCGCGATTATATAGAATTGAACACAAAATTTAGAATGAATGCAAAAAATGATTTCGAAAAGAATTTGTACAAATTGATGAACAACGCCGTGTTTGGAAAAACTATGGAAAACGTACGTAATCACGTAGACGTAAAATTATTGACAACATGGGAAGGACGTTACGGTGCAGAGGCAATAATCGCTAAACCAAATTTTCACAGCCGCAGCGTCTTTGCGGAAAATTTAGTTGCCGTCGAACTGCGTAAACTCGAGGTGAAGTTTAACTATCGGCTAAGTAAGCCGATTTATGTGGGTATGTGCATACTTGACATATCAAAAATCTGCTTGTACGAATTTCATCACGAATATATGTTTCCGCTATATAAAGACAAGTGCAAATTGTTATATTCAGATACTGATAGTCTTGTTTATTTCCTCGAGTGCGATGATATTTATTCAACGATGAAACGTGATATAGCGAGATATGATACAAGCGATTATCCCGCAGACAACCCGTACGGTATGCCTCTCGCGAATAAAAAAGTCCTCGGTCTAATGAAAGATGAAAACAACGGTGCGATCATGACCGAATTTGTAGGGCTTAGAGCAAAGATGTACGCGATCAAAGTAGATGGTAAAAAGGATACCAAAAAAGCGAAAGGTGTGAAAAACAATGTAGTAGCGCGAACTATTACTTTTGAAGATTATATGCGATGTTTGAACGATGAAATAGAATTAACTCGTAGCCAATCGTGTATACGTTCGAAGCTGCATCAAGTGTTTACGGTTTCAGAATCCAAAGTGGCGCTCTTGCCATATGATGATAAAAGATACCTTGTTCCATCATCATTAACAAATACATTACCATGGGGACATTGGCAGATACAGTTATAATCATAAAATGTTCTCACATTTTTACAAATATTATGCATTTTAATCTTTTATTGTATTACATTTTTTTTATATTTCTTACACGTTTAATATACTAGTAATATTTTATATAACTACGTTATTTATACTTTATACTTTGTATACGTTTTATATTCTGTATGCTTCATTTTATACATCTTATGTATTGTTTCATATATGTTACACGCTTAATATATATTTGACGTTTTATGAATAAGATATTTTGATATTTTTTCAAATTTTAGATATACGTTTTTTAATAAAAATTTTTATATGACATTTTGTATTAATAAGGATAGAAGAAGAATAAAGACCTAAAAAATTGTTTGTATTCATTTTATATATTTTGTAAACGCTTATATGATATAAAATATACATACGAGGTGTGTTCAAAAAGTATCGCGAATTTTGTGTTTTTTCAAAAATTATTTATTTATTCATGAATATCTATTTTGTCCCCTTCAAAGTAATCCCCATGAGATATTATACACTTGTGCCAACGGTTTTTCCAATCTTCGAAGCACTTCAAAAAATCATTTTTTTTTTATCTTGTTCAGCTCCTCCTTCGATGCCGTCTTTATCTCGTCAAGCGTAGCGTAACGTCGTCCTTTCATGGGCCTCTTCAGTTTAGGGAACAAGAAAAAGTCACAGGGGGCCAGATCTGGGGAATACGGTGGCTGCGGCATCATTAGTGTGTTGTTTTTGGCCAAAAAGTCGCGCACAAGCAACGATGTGTGAGCAGGGGCGTTATCGTGGTGCAAAAGCCAATTTTTGTTCTTCCACAAATCCGGGCGTTTCTGGCGGATTGCTTCGCGCAAATTGCGCATAACTTGCAGGTAATATTCCTTATTGACCGTTCTACCCTGTGGCAAGAACTCATGATGCACCACGCCCCTGCAATCGAAGAAAACTGTCAGCAAAACTTTCACATTCGACCGAACTTGGCGCGCTTTTTTCGGTCTTGGTTCGTGCGGCAGCTTCCATTGAGATGATTGAGCTTTGGTTTCCACGTCATAACCATAAACCCACGATTCGTCACCAGTTATGACCCTCTGGAGCAAATTTGGGTCGTCGCGGACAGAGTCCAACATCTCATTAGCAATGTTCATGCGATGCTGTTTTTGGTCGCAATTGAGCAATTTTGGTACGAATTTCGCGGCGACCCGTCTCATGCCCAAATCATTGATAAAAATCGAATGGCACGAGCCAATCGATATGTTTAGGTCCTCAGCAACTTCTCTAACGGTGATTCGACGATTGGCCAATACCATTTTCTCCACTTCATTAATTTTTTCGTCTGTTGTTGAAGTGCTCGGGCGTCCGGCACGCTCTTCGTCGTTCACATCTTCTCGGCCTTCTGAGAACATTTTGTACCACCGATAAACGTTGCTTCGGTCCAAGGTAGCTTCTCCGTATGCCACAGTCAACATTCGGAATGCATCCGCGCACTTAATTTCGTTTTTCACACAAAATTTGATACAGGTTCTTTGATCCATTTTTTTGAATAGGTAAAAATCGAAGACGATCCAAAACACGTGCAAGCAAAGCAGCTGTCAACAATTAAGTGAACATTCAAAATGGCCGAGCTTGTCGGCATAAGTGAGAGACATGAGTACCAACATAACGCCACAAAAAGATCGAAATTCGAATATACGTAACCCGCGAAAATTCAAAATTCGCGATACTTTTTGAACACACCTCGTATACATATTTAATTGAAATAAATCAAATAACATCTTTTTTATTTATCTATGAGTTGTGCGAATCATCGAATCCCAGCCACTTGACGTAAACCTTGTTTCCTTTCTTCTTTATTATCTTCTCTACCAGGTATACATTTGGATGAGTCGTGCGATGCAACTCGTACTCATAGAAGGCACCCGCTATTTGTTTACCGCGATAATCTTCCAGGAGATAAGTTACGGGATTAGTGCTACTTTAACGATCTTAAACACCTCGGTGGTCCAATTGGGGGTGTACTCCTTAGAGAATGTCGTTTTGTGCTTGCTCACGCGCACCGAATCGTTTACTTTGAATTTCGCGGGTCCCATGATTTTTATGTGAGAGTATACAGTGCCCATGAGTTTTTCAGCAACTTCCGAATTAACGTCGACTGGTCGCATGCCGATAGTACGATGCCTGCGTTTGTTGTAATCCGACACCAGACGCGGCAGCTCGTTGACCCACTTGTGCGACCCGTTAAGTGTAAACATACGCCACATATCCTTCTTAAGTGTGCGATTCCATTTCTCTATTATCGATGCTTTTAAAACCGAATATGTAGAATAATGATTAATGTCATACTTTTTCAAGACTTTTTGCACATCGGCGTTATAAAATTCCTTTCTCATATCCGTTTGCAAATTTTTCGGACATCTTCCGCTCTCTCGAATTATCTTGGCGATTGCGTCAGCCGTCTCGCGCCCGGCCTTGCTCTTGAGCGGTACTGCCCAGGCGTATTTACTCAACGCATCGATGACGGTAAGTATGTAATTATGACCTCTATTGTACTTTGAATAGGGACGCATCTCGACGATATCAGCTTGCCAAAGATCGTTGAATCCTTTGATTATAACACGTCTTCTAGGAAAATTGCGTCTAGCTGACGCGTGTAATTCTTCGACGATTCGTTGCCTCTCGGAGCTTATTGTTTTCTTCGATGAACTCATATTTCGGCGCGTAAACGAATTGCATTACGACTGACTCGTTTAGCGGTTACACGATGTAATTTATAATGTCGGCATTGCAAAGTTCCTCTACTTTGTTTAAAAAAAAACGTTTTTTCTCCATTTATCAGTATTTTCTGTCTTCCTTTAATAACTTTTCTTTGTCTTCCGGTTGTCTGTCGATTAGATAATTTTTCATACTCATTCTTGACTCGATCTACAGCCATTCGATAACCATCTTTCACTCGTTCTTGTGTCTTTTCATAGCGATCCTGAGCCGATCGATAATTGTCTGACAACCGTTCTTGAAACGTCCGATTTTTATTTAAGAATCGTTCAAAGTCATTCGTTAAACGTTCGTAACCGTCTTTTCGACGTTCATTGCTGCTCATTTTTTGTCGTCTATCGCACATCCTTCTCAAACAAAATCAACCTCTCGTCTGACTCGTTTCGTGGGTATACGATTTAATTTATAATTATGCCAGCTTCACGAAGTTCTTCCACGATGGACAACATCTCGTTGCCGTGAGCGTCGTTGCCCGCTCGATGTGAAGCGTCTAGCAATCGTAGACGATCTACTAATTCGTTGGGATCGTCCCAGTGCACATAATTAATCGCGTTGTCGTTTAGTATCATAGCGCGAGGTAATCCCTTTCCGGATTTATTCGTTCTCTTTAGTGTAGATTTGATTGACATCAATGGTGCGATCACGTATCTATACTTGTATCCTTTGTTGCCTCGTAGTCGACTCTCCGCGGTGTAATTACGTCTATGTACGTTTGTAGTCAACAATATGCTCTTGTACTTTTGCAAATCGTCCTCCTTATAGAGAAAATCATCGGGGAGTCTCTCAAAAATCAACTCGTAAAGACCAGGTGTGCCAGCGTATCGCACGCCATCGATAATTATGTTATCATTGATGTCCACGTCAAACTTTTTATTACCAAGCATCATTCCATCCTTGTCGAGACGAACACCATACACGGTGTCTATAATTTTCTCTTTTCCACCACCGCTGAAGAAATCTCCGATGTACTTTTGACCGAGCGGGCCTAAATGCTCAGACAACGTTTTTCGACCTTCCAACGTTTGCATCTGATGTTGAACAGACGTTCCAAACGAATCGTCTGTGGTTTCGAAAACGTTCTCGAGAGCCTTGTTAGTTAATGTTGCAGGACCAATCATCGTACGCGGTGTTGACGTTATCGCTGGTGAATCCATTGCATCGTACGCTTGTTCAAAACGTTGCTTTTTGCTCGATGTTGCTTTCGACAATTCGTAAGATGCACCATCGTCGTCATCGTCGTCGCTCGGTCTTTTCTTAATTATTCTTTCTTCCTTGATTTCTTCTTTTCTTTTAATCGGCTGAGATTCCTCGACAATCTGTTTCAGAGGTGCGACGATGGGCTTGAAACGTCTCTCCATTGCAATTTCCTCCTCGATCCTGCCGGTTTTTCAAGCGCGATGTTTCTTGCGGATCGCATCGCTCGTTTTTTCAATCTCCCTCGCGAGTTGCTCACGCTTGCGTATATCTTTGTTATTTTCCGCCATGTTAACGTTCAACGTTGACGTATCGATAATGACTAATCGTTTTGCGGTACCGCGAACTCGTTAAATCCTTTTCTGTATCGTCCGTTACTAAGCGCGCTGTCCTTGTCTATCACTAGAAATCCATACTTTTGTTGCCAACAAGCACGGCACAAAGCACAAAATTCGTCGTACGACATGTCGGTGTTTACGTGATCGTTGTAAACGTGTTTGAGGTTGGTACCATCCTGTTTAAACAGAATTAGGAGATTGGCGTTATCACGTATCAGATGTTTAGGTATCCTCGCGTACGTTTGACAAAGATAAAAGCAGTCGACATTCGAGTGGCGGCCCATTGAAAAGTATTCTCTCACCGCATCCTGCTTATTGCACGCAACGTCGTCGAAGACGAAGATTGAATTCGGAAGCGCCTCGCTCGGTGGAATAACGTCGCTATTATTGGAGAACGTAAAGTAGCCGATTTCATCGATCGATTTCAACAGATTTTCGAGATATTGATATTTAGGCTGCTGCAGCGACTTGGAATAAATATAAACATTCTCGAAACGTACACCATGCGGACTCTCGAGCAGGCTTATCAGAACATTAGTTTTGCCGCACGAAGATGGTCCCGCAATTATTGCGCGGATGATACTCGGTAGCATTTCACCGTGTTTCCGCAACTGCGCGTTGTCCCCCATCATTCGCAATTTCTCGTCGCAGTTTGTGACGCGTATCGTCAGCGACTGCCGCACGAATTTCATGTTTCACACTAAACTCGCGTGACGCGTCGAGGGCCTATTTATAGATGTGTGAAATCTTGAGTAGCTCAGTATCAAAAATGTTTCTCGCGCTGTCACATCCCAGCGATATTCTGGACCTAAGCGCTGAGCAGTTGCAATATATACCTAAAGTCGTACTGTTACGCGTGTACGGTAATTACATCGACCACGTTTGGGAACGGCTTCCGAAACATATACAGGTGGACCCGGTAGTTCAAACTTATCGTCGCTGCGACGAGCATTATAATCAACCTTGGCAACGTACGCACATCGACGGCCCTGCACCGAGGATAAAAGATTGCAGCGAATGTCAGCGTCGAACAAAACCGGAAGTTTGCTGAATCGAGCGATAAACGCGCTTCCTTTCGAGTTACATATCCCCGGTTACCAGTTTTGCGGTCCGGGCACTCGGCTGAAGAAACGATTAGCCAGAGGCGACACGGGCGTAAATCCATTGGACGCAGCGTGCCGCGAACACGATATTGCGTATTCTAAGAGTAACGAACTCGTCGATAGACACGCTGCTGACGATATACTCGCAGCGTCAGCACGGAAACGCATTACCGCGAGAGACTCGACTTTGGGCGAGAGAGCCGCCGCTGCAGCCATCTGGGCAGCGATGAAGGCCAAGACCAAGATCGGCATGGGTATGAATGCAAAGACGAGAAAAAGGAAAATGACGACGACGAAAAAAAAAAAACGAGTACTTCCGTCGGCAAAACGAAGCGGCATGTTACCGATTCTACCAATGTTGGGCGTTCTAGGATCTTTGATCGGTGGAGCTGCAAATGTAGCGAAAGCGGTAAGCGCAAAGATGCGCGACGTCAACTTGAAGAACTGCAACGTCACAATCGCGCGATGGAACAAGGTCGCGGTCTATACTTGGCACCTTATAAATACGGACGAGGAATTTATCTCGGGCCGTATAAACGCGGACAGGGCGTATCAACTAAGAGAAAAAAAAAACGTCGAAAAGACGATAAAAATGCCTGCGGGCGTGACCACCGACGTGCAATTGAACCAGCTGGCGAGACGTATGCGCATACCGTATTTTAGAGGTGTGTACATGCGTAATGCTTTACCGACGAGTGGCGTACGTCGAAACGAGAGCGGTATCGTTAATTTGGACGATACCACGGGCCCTGGCACGCACTGGGTGGCTTACGCAAAGAGGGGCAACCGCGTTGTGTATTTCGACAGCTTTGGCAATCTTCGACCGCCTCGAGAGTTGGTGCGATATTTCGGAAGCAATGTTACGATAGAGTACAATCAAACGTCCTATCAGACGTACAATCAAAATTTCTGCGGACAAATGTGCCTGAGATTTTTACAAACTGTTGACTTTTAAAAAGATCGATGAGGTGTCGAAGAGTCTCAGTATTCGTTGAACGCTTTTTCCATCATGTCGTTTACGCTAACGCTAAGCGGAAAGAGCAGCGTTCTCGCTGCAAATTACTCTCCGGCGATAGATTTGACCGATGCCGAATACGAACTCGGTTTAACGCTTTTTGAAACTTACAACACGATACCGAACGTGAACGCCTCAAACAATAAATTTTATTTCGGCAAAGACGATGTGGAGATTACGATACCCGAGGGATCGTACGAGTTGCCGGCCATTAACGAATTTTTGAAACGCGCAATCTCGCAGAAACGTCCACGACGCAACGCGCCAGATGCCGGTGACACGCTAGTTGTCCGCGGCGATATCGGCATGATCAATGATGACAGCGAGGAAGCGATAGTGATTCGAGCTAATCATAACACGATGAAATGTGAAATTAAATGCGCTTACAAAATAAACTTTAACAAAGCCAACAGCATTGGATCGCTGCTGGGATTCTCGAAGCGTATACTGCATCCACGTAGATGGCACGAATCGGACAATTCAATTAATATTATGAACGTAAATATTATCCGCGTCGAATGTAGTATCACCGCAGGTGCATACAATAACGGTGCGCGTGTGCATACGATTCATGAATTTTCTTCGAGCGTGCCTTCAGGATATAAGCTCAGTGAAAGGCCTGCAACAGTCATTTACTTGCCAGTGATCATACGAAGCGTTACGGATCTTACCATACGCATTGTCGATCAAAACGGACGATTGCTGGATTTTCGAGGGGAGGAAATTACCGTCAGGTTGCACGTTTGAAAACGATAACGCGACACATGAGATGCTTGTGTTGAGTGGAGCTGAGCGAGCAAAGAGAGATAACGCATTCTTTACAAGACCGGTGACATCATCATCATCATCGATTGATAATCCGACTCGATCAACTGAGAAGCGAAAGAAGCTCAGTGTATCAAACGTTAAATTTTTACAATCACTGGGATTCGCGGTACGACAATCTTGATTAAAAAAGAAAAATGACTGATATTCTAAATATCGGAGACGAGCCAATCTTTGACGATCGAATTGTCAAGATTGAGACTCATGCTTATTCGCCGTATGCAAACACAACGTACGGGCACAGCGACGAGATAAGAATATCCATACAGCAACAGGATTTGTATACATTGCCGTACGAGAGCTTTCTATATGTCGAAGGGAGGCTGACAAAAAAGAAGAAACCTGAGGAGGTCAACGGTGACGTGGTTTTGGGAAATAATTGTGTTGCGTTTATGTTTGATGAGATAAGATATGAACTCGACGGTGTCGAGATTGATCGTAATAGAAACGTGGGTATAACTAGCTCACTCAAAAACTATGTAACGCTGTCATCCGACAAAAGCGTGATTTTGCGAAATGCTGGCTGGGAAGAACAGTTGACTACCGCTGATGGCTACTTCAACTTTTGCATTCCGCTTTACGTGCTGTTGGGATTCTGCGAGGATTACCGTCGAGTAGTGATCAACGCTCGTCACGAATTGATCTTGATACGAGCGCGCAACGATAACAATTGCCTAAAGGGCAATTCAGCGGTAGAGCCTGTGATAGAATTGTTTAAGATTCAGTGGCGAATGCCGCACGTAATACTGAATGAAATAAATAAACTTTCGATGCTGCGCACATTGGAGAGCGGACGATACCTCAGCATGGCTTTTCGCTCGTGGGATCTTTACGAGTATCCGCTTTTGCAACGTACGACTTGATAGCCCAAGCACTCGTAGGCTATCAAGACCGCTACTCAACTCGAGAAGCCGCGATATGTCATCTTTGCTCTGCAAACTGGTCGAAAAAACGTCATGTCCGAGGACACGAGCCGATTTGATCATTGCAATTTAATCAACGTGAAACTGTACTTGAACTCTGATAGTTATCCTTATGAAGATATGAATTTAGATATTAGTAAAAATAGATGGGCTATTCTGTACGACATGTATGCACGTTTCTGCAAAACTTATCTCGGATACGAGTATCTCGAGCCGAATCTCACAGTGACAAATTTTATACGTCACGGTCCTTTCGTAATAATAGATTGTAGTCGGCAAGTTGAATCAATCAAGAGCGCAACCGTTGACGTGCGATTGGAATTTGAGACAAAGGATAACGTACCAGAAAATACTAGTGCCTATTGCTTGATAATACACGATCGCGTGATTCAGTACAACCCGTTGACAAACATTGTGCGCAAAATCACTTAATTCCACGCATATATATATTATACGATACATCGACGTAGACCACAGTCTTCGTTTCGACCGCGACATGTCCGTGCCGACGTTCGTGGATCTGCAAGGTTTCCCCCTTGGACGATTGAGAGGTTTCGTCGTAAAAGAATTTGCTGCTCTTAGAGGGGGAAACGTTCTCGCGCATTATATCTTTGACAGCCCCGAGCCATGGGATTGGCTGATGAAATCCGAAAGATCTTGCGCCTCTTGGCTCACTGCCATGCATCATGGGCTAAGATGGGGCACCGACGGGGTGGTTCCGTACCGGAAAGCGAGACAAGTGATTACAACTGCAGTATTGGGTACTGAAAATTCTGACAACAAGGAGATTGTATACGTCAAAGGACATGAGAAACGAGAATGGCTGGGAGAATTGATTCTGGACAGTCGGCGAGAATACGCATACATCGAGAGCCTGGATGTGGATTACGAAGACGTGGATAATCTGAATAATCTAGATGATGCTAATACTTTTCAATGTGGGCAACACCGTACGAATAAACATTGTGCTTTACAAAATGTATTCAAACTTTACAATTGGTGGACACAATTGCAAAAATAAACATACGTAATATACGAGATACATTTTTTTTTTCCCCCTCCATTACATCTACGTTTCTCCAACGTTTTTTTCATGTTTCTCACGTTTAGTTTAACGTTTTTCATGTTTAATTTAACGTTATTTCATGTTTTTTTCACGTTTAGTTTAACGTTTTTCATGTTTAGATTAACGTTTTTTCATATTTCACGTTTCATGTACGTCATGTTTCATGTATGTCATGTTTTACGTTTCATGTACGTCACGTTTCATGTACGTCATGTTTCACGTTTCATGTACGTAACGTTTCACGTTTCATGTACGTAACGTTTCACGTTTCATGTTTCTCACGTTTAGTTTAACGTTTTTCACGTTTAGTTTAACGTTTTTCATGTTTTTTCACATTTAGTTTAACGTTTTTCATGTTTTTTCACGTTTAGTTTAACGTTTTTCATGTTTTTCACGTTTAGTTTAACGTTTTTCATGTTTAGATTAACGTTTTTTTTTCATGTTTCACGTTTCATGTACGTCATGTTTCATGTATGTCATGTTTTACGTTTCATGTACGTCATGTTTCATGTATGTCATGTTTCACGTTTCATGTACGTCATGTTTCATGTACGTCATGTTTCACGTTTCATGTACGTCACGTTTCATGTACGTCATGTTTCACGTTTCATGTACGTAACGTTTCATGTACGTCATGTTTCACGTTTCATGTACGTCATGTTTCACGTTTCATGTACGTCATGTTTCACGTTTCATGTATGTCATGTTTCACGTTTCATGTACGTCGTGTTTCACGTTTCATGTACGTCATGTTTCACGTTTCATGTACAACGTTGCCAGACCGCGAAAACGTGTCGTGACACGTTCGAGCGATAACGATGATGATGAAATTGTTTGATAGAGGGGAAAAGTATCCCCCACTTCTTTACAATTGCAGAAGCTTTAATCCTCCTACAAACGTCGCAATTTATAATCAGTTTTGAATCAGTCGCTCGTTTGAACGGTTCTGAGACAACGCATCTCTCTCTCGGTATAAACAATGGCAAACTATTACGTTCCAATCCAGACTGAAGCGTGCGAGAGATCGTAAGTATCTTTATATTTAAATTACGTTTTATACATTTATTGTACGTTTTACTTATCTCTCCGTTTTTTTCAGCACGTCTTTAGAATCGCGGTATACGCCGCGTATTTTGGGTAGAAGATTTGCGCTAACATCAACTTCCTACAAATGGATTGATGTAGCGATCAACGTTGGATCTGTTTCCTGCTCCGTGGAGATATCGCTCGGCGATACACGCGGCAACCGGATCGTTCTACCTTATAAAACGTGGAGAGCTCTGTTAGATAAACGTGCGGATTTCGAGCGATTCGTCCAGTCAACCGAAGCACCATCGTTACCGATTCGTGACCTTATCGTGCAACTCGTGAAACTGCGCGATGAAAATATTGTTAAATTATCGTTGCGCGATGCTTGTATTTACCTAAAACCTGCAACTATGTTATTTATATTCAACCTGGAACATTGTGTCGAGCACATGTATTATATGCTGCATCAAAGCATTGCAACTGCGACTGAGAAATTTAAACATTTTGTAACATTTTTGCGTCAAAACTTTGCCATGAACAAACCAGACGCGACAGAATTATTGCGCAAATTTTACGATAAGAGTTCGCAAATTGAGTGTGAATTAATAGCTTACGCTATTGATATTATTGTGAACGAAGCATTACATGAACAATAAAAAAGGATTTTAAAAAACTCTTTAAAATGTATTTGAAAATCTATCCTTATCCATTGTTTCCTATTTTCTTAGTAAATAATATGCGAGATAGTAGACATTAAGGAGGCGAAAGAAACAAGCGTGGCGAGGTGGGGGAGACTAAACGCGCAAGCACACGCTTGACCATGTACGAGAAAATTGAGCGCCAGCGGGTGGCAGCGGCGGCGGCGGCGGCGGCGGCGGGCCCCGCGGAAATAGCCGCGCACACCCCACAAAATATTCGCCATTATATCGCTTATCCCCCTCGTGATGACAGACATTTCCGATTTCAAAGTACAGTCATACACACCTCCTCGCGGTGTGATTTATTATGTTTATGTAAACAGAGTGACAAGTACATGGTCCATGTTTACATTAAATGGTCAGTAGTTGCCTCCACGCGACACATTTCAAAGGTGTCGGTCAAGAACATGGTCCTCGAATCGTTATCTCTGTTTAAATAAACATTGATTACGCAGAACCATTTCCGATTTCGAAGTACTGTCATACCCACCTCCTCGCGGTGTGATTTATTATGTTTATGTAAACAGAGTGACAAGTACATGGTCCATATTTACATTAAATGGCCAGTTGCCTCCACGCGACACATTTCAAAGGTGTCAAATTTATTTAAACATTGGCCAAGAACATGGTCCTCGAATCGTTATCACTGTTTATAAACATTGAATACGGAGAACTACCGGTTAGGTTTACACGTGTGACCCCGTTTTAAGCCCCCCCTCCTCCACCCGGTTTGGTCCACCCGCGGGATCTTATCGCCGGTTAGGTCCCCCCGCGCGACCCGAAATATTCCCCCCCCTTCCCCGCACCCCCCTGAGATCCCTGGGTTTGAACCGGCCTATACATTCTACTACTATGTAATAATAATATTAAAAAAGTGAGTAAAAACATTTTTTTATAGTATTTTTATATGCAACAGGATGAATCTCAATTCCTGTGTCAACGTTTTATCAAAAGATGACTTACTGACTTAATTTCAAGGTGATCAATTTGTATATATACAAACAAATTATAGCCGGTAAGTCATTTCTTATGGTTAAACATTGAGAAGGAATTCAGACTCACCCTGTATGTCGCGAAAATTTTTACATAAAGGCAAAGTGGAGAATAAATTAATATTTTACCTAATTGTTCAGATATTTTCTTCTCTTTTCTTAAATAGTTTGACGGAGGCAAAGTCTTCAACTTTTGTTTATTGCGTTTATCTTAAAAATATAAATACTTTATAATCAATCAATATTTGATATTTACTTTATTAATTAATTACGTAATTATTAATAATATTAATATTATACAATAAAAATATTATAAATATTTCTATATAACAATTTGGTCGATGTTGCACAAGTATACATGCATTCAGAAAAGTTGTATTCATATTAAAAAATGTGTACTTGAAGAAGATAAAAGAAATATTACGGAAATTATGAATTATTTATAGTTTTAAATTACATTATATTGTCAAATTGTATAATTGTTAGAATAAAATATTTATTTGTAACCAATAAATATTTTTTTCATATTTAAGTATATACACAGTTTTTTAAAGTAGTAGAGATAAATATTTTGACCGTTGCTGTATCAATACAAATTGAACAAGAATGCCATCTACAGTCGTAACTAGGTCTTCATGCTTGTATTGTTTGTGTGATTTTATATACTTTCCTCAAGTTCAATGAACTGCGCGCCGAATTAATTTTCAGTTATAACACAATTCTAAATTGAACAAGATTAAGTAATATCACGTATTATTAAATATTAATTCTTTTCCCCCTTGAAAAAACTGTAAAGAAATTATTGCGAAAAATATCATCTCAGTCACGGTTCAACCTGGGACCTCCCGAATCTCCGGTACGGGTGTCTTAGCCAACTCGACCACTGAGGCTGTGATGATATTTCTCGCAATAGTCGACTATAAGTTAGAACGCTTTCCAAGGCAACATGACTTTAAAGTAATAAAGAGAGAGATTTTGACCGTTGCTGTATCGGTACAAATTGAACAAGAATGCCTTCTACGGTCGCAGCTAAGTCTTCATGCTTGTATTGTTTATGTAATTTTATATACTTTCAGTTTTTTAATTTGTTATTAGGAGTATAAATAAGTTTCCGCCGTTTTTTATCAAAAATTGGGCATTTATTGTGAAAGAACGGTGCCTAATGTTTTATTCAAAGTATTGTCCATCGCTAGCCACTACTTTTTCCCATCTTTCTGGCAGCATACGGATACCGCGTAGGAAGAATGCTTCATCTTTTGAAGTTATCCACAAATCGACCCAATTTTTTGTATCTTCATATGATGTGAAGTGTTGCTCAGACAGGCCATGCGCCATCGATCGAAACAGGTAGTAATCAGAAAGAGCAATGTCTGGTGAATACGGCGGGTGGGGTAAAACTTCCCAATTGAGTGTTTCCAGGTAGGTTTTGACCGGCGCCGCAACATGTGGACGAGCATTATCATGCAGAAGAATAACTTTGTCGTGTCTGGAGTAGTAGTGGGCACATTTTTCCTTGAGTACTCGGCTCAATCTCATCAATTGTGTTCGGTAGAGAGCCCCAGTAATGGTTTCATTCGGTTTGAGCAACTCATAATACACGACACAAAGCTGATCCCACCAAATACACAACATGAGCTTTTTTCCATGAATGTTCGGCTTGGCTGTTGATGTTGAAGCATGGCCAGGTGGTCCCCATGATTTCCTCTTCTTTGGGTTATCGTAGTGGATCCATTTTTTATCAGTGACTATACGATGCAAAAAACCCTGTCGTTTATGCCTAGCAAGCAGCATTTCACATGTGAAAAATCGGCGTTGACCGTTTCTCGGCTTCAGTTCATATGGAACTCAGTTTCCTTGTTTTTGAGTCATTCCCAATGATTTTAAGCGATGTGAAATTGCTGGTTGAGTCACTCCTAATGTAAGTGCAAGTGCTTCTTGCGTTTGGCACGAATCTTCATCTAATAATGTTTCCAATTCCTTCGTACACTTTCGGCCTTCCGCTACGTTCTTTGTCTTCGACGTCAAATTCACCGTTCTTAAACTTGTGAAACCACTCACGGCAACTTCTCTCACTTAAGGCAGCCTCACCATATGCTTCTACAAGCAATCGATGCGCTTCGGCTGCAGATTTATTCAATTTAAAGAAGTAAATCAAAAGCTCCCGCAAATGACGCTTATTCTGCTCAAAACTCGACATTTTCGCATGAAAAAAGATATATGATGCTGATACAAAATCGCTAATATTTTAAGGTTATGTTGTTGCCAGATATCCAACCTTACGATATAACGTTTTACAACAGACAATTTCAACCATAACATACTAGTGGCGCCATTTTTTGTGAAACGGCGGAAACTTATTTATACTCCTAATATTTTTTTTAACGTTATACAGTTTAGGAATATAAGGAGCTGATAAGAAATGTTTGTAAGGAAATAGATAAAAACAAGGATATATAAAAATACCTGAGCTACAACTTTCTTCATCGCTACTTTCATTGGACAAAACTTTGCGAGATTGCTCACTCTTTTTACTAAAACTTTTGTACTAATATTTTCATCTGCCGTCGACCATTCTACGGAATCTCTCTCCGCTTGTTTTGCAGCAGCATAATTATCTACATAATTATATAATTAAGTTTAAAATATATGTTAACATCAATAAGGTGCACGTTTATTATACGTAATTTTATCCACTTTTTATCTCTATCTTACGAATAATGATATTAATTAATTTATTTTATTAATTGTTGCCAATAAAATAAATTAATCGATAATAATGCAAACTTCACGACTCTTATCATTGAAATCAGATATTAAATTTCTGTATGAAGACGGTCTACCCATACAGCACTAATGACTGTTTGTCGACTAGTAGTCGATTTTTTTCAGTCTACTCAACTTACACGACCTTCTAATTTTTGAAAACACGATATAAACGAAGTGCCGTAACAGTCGTGCTACGTGCTATAATATTTATTGTATGATTGTATATACTTTTTTAAGAGCGTTCACTAAACTGCACGCCAAATATATTTCTCATAACAGCTCTAAGTTGAATTAACAATATTATTACCTTATTTATTTGAAAATCAATTTAATAATTAATGATGCTCACTTGCATTAAAATTCAAAAACCTTTTCTCCGCCCTAAAAAGAAAACTGTAAAGAAATTATTGCAAAAAATAATATCTCAGTCAGGGGAAAAATCTATTCACGTCGCAAAAATCTATTCATCGCAGTTTAATGAATTTGAAAAGATATATAAACTCACACAATAAATATTTAGAAGCGCTGTCGCGTTTTGCGCTTATATTTTTCTCTCTCTGAATGAACGAAACAAGAGAGCCTCTTTTACGCGAGTCAGCGAGTTGATATTACGTCGAATATTTTGTATTTCTCAATGTATTTTTTAATGATCACATCAGACCTGATTTAACGAAAATTGTTCATGGATGTATTGGGTAGGACTAAAACTCGTGATTTTTAATTTTTACTCGGAAGTAGTAATCGTCGAAAAAATAGTTTTTAGTAACAGTCTATATAAATCGACTTACCATATGGTCCCCACAATTAATAAAATGAATACGTTGTCCAGTGCTCTTCGTACGGTGTACATTTAGCAATGGCTTTAGATAGATTTATAGTTTTTGGTGGCCACCAACACAGGCCTTCTTTTTTCCGTACCCATGAAGCAGGCACGGCAGACGTAGACTTTTCGAAAAAAAGTACAGAATACATCTAAAACGTTTTATAATACTAATTAAAACGTATTATAAAAAAAATTAAAACGTGTTACAAAGGAGTATTGTAGTTACTAACTCGTATTTAAACATATTTCATTAATTATGAATGTAATGTAGTAAAGGCATTATTACGAATTTGTCGCCAAAAGGAATGCGAAATGCCTTGTCTTTGACATATTTAATGGGCCATACGCATACGTCTGAGAAATCATTTTTGTTGACAACAAAAATGTTTAAATTTGCAAATTCGCATGGATAGTGTGGGAGTAAAGCCTTATGACGAAAATATTGACCTATGACAACAGGTTCATTATTTTCGTATGCAAAATGGTGCATGATAATAATACTCTCGTCTTTTAGGAAACCGCAATTATCGCTGTTATGAAGGTTGAAAGTGAAGTTTAAAAATAATAGTTTAGATTGTGGTCTCGTACAAGATAATGGCAATTCTTTATCAGGAAGTGGATTTGTCATATACGGAAAGTGAACATTGCTCTCTGGAGATGGACCCACATTCTCTTTATACTTGGAAATTCTACGATGAATTTGTTGCAATGGAAATTGAGATTTTCTTATCATTTTTTTTTTAGTTTTTGCATGTAATTCTCAAACGGGAATGCACTAAATGTGTCTAAAGAACCATATGTCAGAACATCATTAGAAAGATGAATTAAATTGTAAACGTTGTAGATCAAATTCTCTTCTCCGTATAAAGTTTTAAATTCTCGAACAAAGTATTTTAAGAGATTTTGTGCGTATTGATTGTTATGAAAACAGTTTACAGGATGGCACAAAATTCTCATAGTGCAGTTTAATGCATTAAAATGAACATAATAATGCAATGGCAAAATTGTTTTTAATGCTGCTGGTCCTATATACAACAAAAAAAGCCGAAATTCTGTTGCTTTTCAGCGCTCAAACTCTTCCAAACTTCTACATTTTCTTTGAAATTCTTGTGGTACCCATGTTGATAAAGTCACCAAAAAGTCTGATAGTTGTTTAATTTTTATTGCTGTTAGTCTGCAATCTTGTCGTCCACGTAACCACAATATGAACAACTTTTTCATTACCTCTAATCAACATAAATGCATATAGTCTAAGGGAAATTGCGTCACCATTTTTAAACCAATTAATTCAAATGGAGAGTTTTCAACATGATGTTCTTCATAGGTTCTTGAGCGAAAATGATCATCAGTCCGTTTAAAACTGTCTAGATCCATGAAAAGAACTCGATTGTGTAAATATTCGCCTTCTTGAATGCATAATCCACAACAAAAATGTGCATTATGACTTTTCACGCATTTTACGTACGATCGAGCTGGGGTATCGCAAATTACTGCATTTATTACAACTTTGTAATGTTTTTGTGCATATTGAAATCCTTCTTTTATCAATTTGTTACTTTCTGTAATGAAATTCTTCAAATATTCGCTAACTGAAGAAGGTTTCGCATTTCCATGATAAACACCTATAACAATAATGCGCGCATATAGTATTCCTTTTAATAGCTAGTAATATTAGACAGTAAAAAACGCAAAAGATCTCCGGTTAACAAAAATGCAGAAAAAGTACGTCTTACAAACTTTATGTTTATTTTATGCATTTTACGTATATATAATGAATTATGAAATATGTTAACATGTAAGATTAACATGTAAGCTGAATGTAAGGAAACGAAAGATTTGTAACCTTAAGGGGAATAAATAAAGCAATTATTATCTATTAAGTAATTAATTGTTAATTAATTATTAATATTAGCTTTTTTTAATGAATACAGGACTCAGCATAAGAAAAAAGGTGTTTTGAATAGACCCAGTCTCCCCTACCTTTTCAAGTTCACGAAATTGCGCACCGAATAACTTTCCAATCTTAAAACAGTTCTAAGTTGGACAAGAAATAATATTATTACGTTATTAAATTAAACATTAATTTAATAATAATTGATTTTCAATTTGATAACGTGATATTACTATTTCTTGTTCAACTTACAACTTAAAAAGAACTAAAATTATACAATATATATACAATATATATCAGCACTAAGATCTAGATATAACCGTCAGGGATTTTTGTTTAAATATAGAAAATATTGTGTAAATATATATAATACCTATGACAAATGGATTCCATTTAATAACTGTATTACTGATTCTCCCAAGAATAGGCCATAACTGGCTTTTTGAACCTTTTGCTGTAGGTAATCCATTAATTCCAATGTCTATATAAATTTTATCGAGAATTCCCGAATGATCCGTATGACTTCTCAATTGATCCATAATACTTTTTAATAAACCGTAATGAAAATAATTTCCCGGTGAAACCTTCCGTATTACGGTTTTTCGAGGAGTGCACAGTAAAGTGCGTGCATTCTTCGGTAATTGTTCATCAGGTAAATAAATTCCTAATATTATCAGCAAAGCCGATAAAGCTACATGGCTTATTCCAAATAAAAGTGCCCAATCGCACAGTTTTGCGGCTAAATTTTTTTCGTTACTAATATTAATAATGTTTTTCTCTATATTCATAATGTTGTCTATATCTACTCGTATATTAACATCTGTTCTGATTGGACGTTGATTATAATTTTGTTAGTGAGAAAAATGTTCCTAGCGAGCGTGGCGCTGTTAGCGTAACTTAGGGTACTATACTCTTAATGGTTCATGACCGATCTCTCTCTCTTCGCCTAGCTACGGACGTGTGTGCCACGAAAGAGCAAGCTCTCCTGTAAACTATAATAAAGCAAGTTGTAATCAACCCAAGAAGCCTACAAGATTAATTCGTCTAATCCCACGGCTTCACTACAGTCAAACACAATTAATTTACATGGTCCTTCGAGCCGGATCCCGGAAAAATAAAGCCGGGAAGAAGAAATCAACGAAACGTGCCGGGCGCAAAATGGGAAAAGCCCCGTGAAGAGACAAGCTTCGGACTTTCGTGCAAACCGCACAAGGCAGATACGCAGCAGTGGCCAAGGTATCAAGGAAGAGAGCTAGAAGGCACGGGTAGTGTTTCCAGCATTATTACAAGGAAAGAGAAGCGGTCTCCAAGCGGGCGAGTCCACCATTCCAAGCGACGAGTCCACCATTCCAAGCGGACGAGTCCATTATTCGCTGGAGGAAATCCGCCATCTTGAGCGTGAGTTCAACATTCACAAACGAGGCGACGAGCCTTCGTACAAGAAGGAACGCTCGGAAAACGAGGCGGCGAGTCCTCACATTGGAGGTTATTGGTTCTACCTGGCATAAGGCGGTGAGCAATATCCATAACAAATACGTAAGTGACGACGAGAGCACATACATACGTAGCAACGTACACACGTACGTGAAGGCGAGTGCGCATACATACGTAGCGGTGCGCACACGCATGCCTGACGACGAGTGCGCATACACAAGTAGCGACGTACACACGTACGTGACGACGAGTGCGCACACACACGTAGCGGCGAGCACACGCATGCGTGACGGCGAGTGCACATACAAGCGTGGCGGCATAGCTCTACACACGCAGCAGAGCAGCAAACATACAAGCGTGGCGGCGTAGCTCTACACACGCATACATCAGGAACAGCGAGTTCTTCACACAGAGCAGCGAGCATACACGTGGCGGCGAAGCTCTACGCACGTGACAGCAAGTCCTTCACACACGAGGCGGAGCCTTACTACAAGGGAGACGAGTTTCTTTTCTACAAACGAGGCGGCGAGTCTTCGTAAATAGCGATTAATTCGAATTTATTGAAGTAAGCGAGCAAATAGTCACAAAAAACGTAAGACACATAACCTCTTCCAGGTTAGGCACACGCAAATGCAAGTTTGTAAATTTCTTAATAATTGGTTGCGACAAAATATTTCTACGATATTCGGTAGTACTAGCGTTATTACAAATCTTAAGGTTACGCGAAAATTAAAGGTAAAATGGCCGAAAACGCCGACATACAAAGGCTAAAGGTAAAAAGAAGGATAGCGAAGGCTGGGTTCACGCGCACCGAAAATTTCATAAAATCAATGCAGCCTGATACAGTAGATATAGATGAATTAAGAATAAAATTGGACAAATTAGCAGAATTACGAAAATCAATAGAAGAATGCGTAATAGAGTTAGCAGTTTATGATATTGAGGCAACTGATGAACAAATTGATCAGCAAATAGCAAGTTATGAAGAAAAATATATAGGTTTAAAGTTAATGGGTGAGAGAGTGATAAAAGCGCGCGAGAAACCAGCTGCTGCATCAGATAGCAATCATCTCGAGCAAGTGATCGCGGGACCATCTCCGTTTGCATATAATACGAGAAATAGAACACAAGAAACGCATATTAGATTGCCAAAAATTGAGTTGCCTAACTTTAGCGGAGCTTACGAAGAATGGCATTCGTTTTTTGGTATTTTTGATTCACTGATTCATTCAAATGACTCGTTAAATAATATCCAAAAATTTCATTACCTAAAATCAGCTCTAAAAGGTGAGGCCGCGGAGATCATAGACTCATTAGAAATTACGGATGCGAATTACCGCGACGCTTGGTCGAGATTAAAAAACAGATATGATAATGAAAGAATCGCAATTCAAAATCATATCAAGGCTATATTTGAATTACCTGTAACAAAAAGAGAAAACGGCAATACGTTAAGAAACATATTAGATAGCACTTTAAAACACACTCGAGCTTTAGCAGCATTAAATCGTCCAGTAAACGAATGGGATGACTTGTTAATATATATAATAAGAAGTAGGTTAGATTATCTTACAATCAAGGAGTGGGAAAACAGTTTAGAAAGCAAACAAATGCTAAAGTTTAAGGAGTTCGTAGATTTTTTAACTAAAAGATGCGAAACTCTAGAAGCGGTAGCGAGACGGAGTCCAGCCATAGAATTTAATAGAACTCGTCAAAATTTCGGAAAAGTGACGACGGTTCACGCGGCAATAACAGGTGTTAAATGCGCTCATTGTAAGGGAGACCATCAGATTTATCAATGTAGGGAATTTAAAGAGTTACCAGTAGCGGATCGTTTAAGCAAGGTCAAATCCTTAAGATTATGTTTAAATTGTTTAAAAGGTAAACATACAGTAAAAGATTGCATTGCCAGTACTTGCAGAAAATGTACAAAAAGGCATAGCACGTTGCTTCACGACGATCGTTACTCTACAAAAGACGACAAAGAGGAAACGGTTAAATCGAATCGGGAAGACGAGACAAATAAAAAAGACAACACAATATGCATACATGCTCAATTAACAAGATTAAAAAATGCTACTCAGGCAATATTATCTACAGCAACAGTATTAGTTAAAGATAATAAAGGAAAATATATAGAAGGAAAGGCTCTGTTGGATAGCGGATCCCAATCCCACTTTGTCACGGAAGAATTTATCAAGAAATTAGGGCTAAAAACTAAAAATGATCTAATTAAAGTAAACGGTATAAATAAACAGGCGTCGCATGCCTTGAAATCTGTAGATTTACATGTAACCTCTCGTTTTGGTACGTTCAGTATGGACATGTCATATATAATATTGCCTAACATAGTAGAAAATTTACCCACAATCGAGTCAAGAGTAGCAGACTGGGATATTCCTAAAAATATTAAATTGGCCGACCCACAGTTCTATCGCTCAAGTAAAATAGACATATTATTAGGAACAGAAAAGTTCTGGGAGTTATTGTGTATAGGTCAAATCAAATTAGGAAAAAACAAGCCTATTATTCAAAAAACACTACTAGGATGGGTGGTTTCAGGTACTGTTGACATAAGTAATTCAGATAGAAATGGTCAAACTAGCTGTAATCTCAGTACAATGGAAATTTTAAATCAAACGGTTCAAAAATTTTGGGAGATAGAGGGTTTTCAAAATGATAAGAAGCTCACCTCAGAAGAGAAATATTGCGAGGAATTATTTAATTCTAGTTATAAACGGCAAACAGATGGCAGATTTATAGTTAAATATAAAAAAGAAGTGCTACCTTTATTAAATGACTCAAGAGAAATAGCGTTAAAGCGTTTTTTATCACTAGAGCGAAAACTCAGTAAACAACCTACATTCAAAGAAGAATACGTTGCATTCATGAGAGAATATCAGCAATTAGGACATATGACACGAGTAAATACAAATAAAGAAAACAAGTTTAGAGTTTTTCTTCCGCATCACGCGGTAATAAAAGAAACTAGCACAACGACCAAGACCAGAGTGGTCTTTGATGCTTCTAGCCAATCTTCTCAAGGCCGATCGCTAAATGATGCTATGTATAAAGGTCCTGTATTACAATCGGATTTATTCTCTTTAATAATTCAATTCAGATGTTTCAAATACGTGTTATGTGCTGACATTGAAAAAATGTACAGACAAATATTAATAAGTGATGAACAAAGAGCACTGCATAGCATCCTTTGGCGTGAAGATCCAAAAGAAGAAATACAGGAATTTGAGTTGAATACTGTAACTTATGGCACTAAATCAGCTTCTTTTCTAGCAGTTAGATGTTTAATACAATTAGCAGAATCTGAAAGTGATAATTTTCCGAAAGCTGCGGAAGTCATTCGTAACCAGTTCTACATGGATGATTTGCTAACAGGGGGTAATACTGAAACAGAAATTATAAAACTAAAAGAGGATTTAACTAAATTATTAGCTAAAGGAGGTTTTAGATTGCACAAATGGAAAACCAACTATCATAAGTCCTACGAAAATAATCAGTCAGTAGACAGCACAGACAGTAACAAGGATTGCGTAGATATTGTTAAAGAGAAAGAATCAAAATTGCTTGGCGTATTATGGAATCCACATCATGACACATTTCACTACGAAATAACTCAAGGGGACCACGAGCCTCGGGTAACAAAGCGAGTAGTACTGTCGCAGGTGTGCAAGTTATTTGATCCGTTGGGTTTGGTAGGGCCAGTGGTGACATCTGCCAAAATATTGATGCAGGAATTATGGAGTTTAAAAATTAACTGGGATGAATCGATACCTATGCACTTATACAAAAGTTGGTGTCAAATAAGATCACAATTAACTTTGCTAAACGAATTACGAATACCGAGACTAATAATTTCCAAAAAGAATGAGTCAGTAATACAATTACACGGTTTTTGTGACGCAAGTCAGAAAGCATATGGCGCCTGTGTTTACATTCGCGAAAGAGATAAACAGGGAAATATTAAGGTTACATTAATTTGCTCTAAATCACGTGTAGCGCCAATGAAAATCTTGTCATTACCAAGGTTAGAATTGTGTGGGGCAGTCCTATTGGTAAATCTGATGAGTCGTGTACTAGGCAGTCTAAAATTTGAATTAGAACAAAGATTTTACTGGACCGATTCAAAGATAGTACTTGCATGGATAGGCTCCCTCTCACGAAGATGGCATGTGTTTGTCGCGAATCGCGTTAGCGAGATACACAGCAATTCGTCACCTTCTCAGTGGAAACATGTGGGATCTAAAGATAATCCTGCTGACCTTATATCAAGGGGTACAACCCCAGAACAATTAATAAACTGTGACATTTGGTGGAATGGACCACACTGGTTGAGGCAAGAGGTTGAAGTTTGGCCGCGGGAAGGTGAAGAGTTGTTAAAAGACATTCCCGAAGAAAAGAAACAATCGATTGTAGCATCGGCTACTAATTGCGAAACAATCATAGAATATAACCGATTTTCTTCTCTTTACAAATTGTTTAGAGTAAGCGCGTACGTTTTAAGATTCATTTATAACATTAGAAATAATAAGAAAGATCGAATAGAAGGCGCGATAAATGCGAAGGATCTCAAAAGGGCAAAATTAACAATAGTTAAATTAGTGCAAGCGGAAGAGTTCAAAGAAGACATAAGAAGACTAAAAACGGATAATAAACTGCAACGAAGTTCAAGACTGATATCACTCTTACCGTTCCTCGATGACAAAGGAATACTACGAGTAGGTGGCAGATTGAGGCATGCTACCATACCAGAAGAGGCTAAACATCCTGCCATACTCCCCTCTCGTCATCATGTTACCAGACTGCTGATAGTGCATTATCACGAGAAGCTTTTTCATGCAGGAGTGCAAACTACTTTAAACTCGATACGAGAGGAATTCTGGCCAATCTTAGCGAGAAACAGCGTTAAGGAAATTATACATAAATGTGTTCAATGTCGAAAGGCGAGCCCGAAGGCTAGTTGGCAGTTGATGGGACAACTGCCGGATGTTTGAGTAAATGCTGCCAGACCATTCTACAATACAGGAGTAGACTACTGCGGACCCTTTTATGTAAGAGACCGTATCCGCCGTAATAGTAAGCAATACAAAGCTTATGTGTCAATCTTCGTGTGTATGGCAGTTAAGGCCGTACATATCGAACTGGTAGAGGACCTAACGACGGACTCATTTATTGCGGCTTTAAAGCGATTTGTGGCAAGAAGAGGTAAAGTAAAAAACATATATTCCGACAATGGAACAAACTTTGTTGGAGCGGATCGAGTATTGCAAAATACCCTGAAAGACAAGGAATTCAAGAAGGAGATCCAAGATTTTGCAACCAGAGAAATGATAAATTGGCACTTCATACCGGCCAGGTGTCCACACTATGGAGGTCTTTGGGAATCAGCAGTGCGGTTACTAAAGCTACATTTAAGACGCACTATAGGCGAATCATGTCTAACTGTTTCTGAAATGACGACTGTATTGGTACAAGTCGAAGCAGTTCTAAATTCCAGACCATTAACTCCGTTGTCAGAGGACCCAAATGATCTACATGCATTAACACCAGGTCATTTTTTAATTGGAGAAAATTCGCAAGTGTATCCTGACATTGACTTAAGAGATGTTCCAGAAAATCGATTAAGCAGACGGCAACATGTGGAGCAACTTAAGTAGCGATTTTGGTACAGATGGCAACGGGAATACCTAAATACATGTCAACAGAGAACCAAGTGGAAGTCTAAGGCCAAGGAGTCGTTCAAGGTTGGTCAGTTGGTTATGCTGAAGGAGGGTGAAAATAAACCATTAAAATGGATGTTAGCAAGGATCTTGGAGATACACCCTGGTTCAGACAATTTAGTGCGAACAGTTACCTTAAAAACCGAACGTGAAATTTATAAAAGATCTGTCGTTAACATAGCCCCACTACGCGATTAAACGATGCAATGTCATACGTTATATTAGTTATGTAAGAGTTTATAGTATATTTGTTTCAATTTTGGTGTTTAATTTAGAATAGATAGCGATCTCATAAATGGTAGAGTTACTTGAAGAATTTTATGTTGAAAATAAAAACAATTTTTTTATTTGTCAAGGGGGGCGGCGTGTTCTGATTGGACGTTGATTATAATTTTGTTAGTGAGAAAAATGTTCCTAGCGAGCGTGGCGCTGTTAGCGTAACTTAGGGTACTATACTCTTAATGGTTCATGACCGATCTCTCTCTCTTCGCCTAGCTACGGACGTGTGTGCCACGAAAGAGCAAGCTCTCCTGTAAACTATAATAAAGCAAGTTGTAATCAACCCAAGAAGCCTACAAGATTAATTCGTCTAATCCCACGGCTTCACTACAGTCAAACACAATTAATTTACAACATCGTTATCTTTTATCTCATCCAATCTTTCTTGTGACAAGCAACTTGCAGATGTTTCTCTAATACTTTCATACTCCGATTCTTCTGCAACTAATTCATCTTCGACATTACGGCTTTCAACATCAATGCCATCATTTGTTACATCGACATTAATGTCATGGTTTATTACATCGACCTCAGATAAAGAAGTAGAACTATCAGCATATGCTATGGCTGCAAGTCGTCTACGTTTCTGTCTCTCAGACAATTGCAGAAAAGGTTTACGCTTGTCCATTTTTTCTATTGTTTTCTAAATGTTTATTAAAAAGTTTTTAGATTTTATATTTGTTAATTATTTCAATCATATATGTAACAAATATTATAAATATTACAAATATTACGACGATACGACAAACCAATCAAACAAAAAAAAAACTATGTAATCCTTTCTTTGATTGCAGCGTGATAACATTATAATAATTATATTCTATGTGTGTATACATACATACATACATACATACATACATACATACATATATATATATATATATATATATATATATAGATAGATGGATAGATAGTTAGATATACAGGGTGTCCGTCCATAAATGTCCGAGCAAATATCTCGTAACTGGTTGAAGTTAGAAGAAAGTTTAATAAGGAAAATTTACATGGTTTTTAGTCGGCTACAAAATGCACGTAAAGAAATTTTTTTTACTCGTCACCTTTTTGAGTTATGAAGGTCAATGTAGGTTTTTTAAATGGGTACCTATAATTTTTTTTGCATATTTACATAGTAGAGGTAATTTTCAATCAAAATTATATTAGGAAAAAAATTGCTACGACGCATCGTTTACGAGATAATCGGCATGCAAAGTATTAAAGTAATAATTTGGATCGAGTATTGTTGAACAAATTTGGAATATCAAATAGGTTGAGAAAGTAAACATTGTTTTTTCATGAAATATTTATTAACAAATTAATTAAGAAATGGTTCGAAATTGTTACCATCATGATCGATACAGCATTCAACGCGTTTTATAATGTTTCTTATTGTTAACTGCAGCATTTCTGTTGTAATACTTTCAACAGCTCTAGTGATTTTATGTCGTAAATCTTCTTCATTTTCAGGAATAGTTGCATAAACAATATCCTTAATATACCCCCAACTTCTGTTGTAATACCACATCTCGAGCATATCACACTTTTCCGTAATTGTAAACATTGTTCTCACGCGCTCGTATGAAGTCTGTTATATCGAACAGGATCGCTGACCTTCAACTTTTCAAAATACACGACTGTTTGATTTGTAAATAAAGTATTTGTATAGCACGTAATATGAATTACAGGGTAGTATGAGTCTGTTAGTCAATCGTCTACATACGAGCGCGTGAGAACAATGTTTACAATTACGGAAAAGTGTGATATGCTCGAGATCTGGTATTTAAGTATGCGTAATGAAAATGAAGCACGATTACTTTGTCAACAAAAATATCCAGAACGAAGAATACCAAATAATCGTACATTTCGACGAATTGAAGATCAATTGCGTCAAACAGGATCGCTAACAAGACAACGACGTACAATCAAAACAGATGAAGAAAAAGAGACAGTCGTGTATTTTGAAAAGTTGAAGGTCAGCGATCCTGTTCGATATAACAGACTTCATACGAGCGCGTGAGAACAATGTTTACAATTACGGAAAAGTGTGATATGCTCGAGATGTGGTATTACAACAGAAGTTGGGGGTATATTAAGGATATTGTTTATGCAACTATTCCTGAAAATGAAGAAGATTTACGACATAAAATCACTAGAGCTGTTGAAAGTATTACAACAGAAATGCTGCAGTTAACAATAAGAAACATTATAAAACGCGTTGAATGCTGTATCGATCATGATGGTAACAATTTCGAACCATTTCTTAATTAATTTGTTAATAAATATTTCATGAAAAAACAATGTTTACTTTCTCAACCTATTTGATATTCCAAATTTGTTCAACAATACTCGATCCAAATTATTACTTTAATACTTTGCATGCCGATTATCTCGTAAACGATGCGTCGTAGCAATTTTTTTCCTAATATAATTTTGATTGAAAATTACCTCTACTATGTAAATATGCAAAAAAAATTATAGGTACCCATTTAAAAAACCTACATTGACCTTCATAACTCAAAAAGGTGACGAGTAAAAAAAATTTCTTTACGTGCATTTTGTAGCCGACTAAAAACCATGTAAATTTTCCTTATTAAACTTTCTTCTAACTTCAACCAGTTACGAGATATTTGCTCGGACATTTATGGACGGACACCCTGTATATTACTCAACAGCAAAATTAAAGGATTACCTATTTTGACTCCGGAAAATAGGTAATTCAAGAGAGTGTAACTTTGTCAAAAATAATCGTAAATAAATGTTAAAAAAAAATTATTTAAATCTTGAAATTTCTAACTTTGAGATTGATAAATTATTAAATGATTTACAGATTGTTTATGAAATAGTGCTGATTTAACTAGGGCTGCGACAAATCTTAAAATTTTTTACAAACTTTGCAAATCCCCACCACGTAAAATGAAAATTCCACAAAAATGTGGCTTACAACATTGAAAAGCTTGAACCTTTACCTTTAATTTGCGTGCTTGTTGACCGTTGTACGATTTTTATTCACTGAATTATTTAACATTGAAGCAAAAAAGGCCATTTTTGCTCCAGTGTTGCACAACTCAGTGAAAAAAAATCGCTCAACACTCAGCAAATACGCAAATTAAAGGTAATGATTTACTCTTTTAAATGCTGTAAATCGCATTTGTATGCAATTTTTATTTCACGTCGTGGAGCTTTGCAAAGTTTGTAAAAAATTTTGAGATTTGACGCAGCCCTATTTAAATCCGCGTAACTTCGTAAACAATCTGTAAATCCTATAATAACTTATCAATCTCAAAATTAGAGATTTCAAATTTTAAAATGTTTTTTTAACATTTTTTTACAATTATTTTTTATAAAGTTACACTGTCTTTAATTACGCCTATTTTTCGGAGTCAGAATAGGTGATCCTTTAATTTTGTTATTGTGTGTGTGTGTGTGTGTGCGTGTGCGCGCGCGCGCGTGTGTGTGTATACATATATACAGAGATTGCATTTCTACTAAATAATATCTATTTATTGTGATTATCAATTTTCAACTGAAGTGTGAAGTTAGTACTTCAACTTTACTTCTTAAGAATTATAATTAAAGTTTCCTATTTATTTCAAAAAGAGTAAGAGTTTCCTGTAGTTTATACTAAGAATTCTGTTCAAGAACGATATCAAATTTTAATTTGAAATATGTGTTGCTAACTTCTTTTCCAATTTAAAGACCAAATATTTTTGAGCTTAATAATTTATTTTTTATGAATGTCTGGAGTTTTTAATACGTAAAAATGTTTGTTTTAATAATACATAAAAAATTTGTAACAAAAATTTTAGATACAATAAGTTTCTTGTATTTTGATTGTTAATTTACTTATTTTGAAGAGTTATCGATTATTTAAAAAAAATTTCAAAGAACAGAAAAGTTCTGTCTTTTGTTTGGTCTTTAATTTCAAAAAGAAGTTAGCACCTCCTATTTTTTATATTTTAATTTGAAATAGTTACACAGCACGGGAAACTCCTAGAGAGCTCCTGGGGAGCTCATTAAATTTCTTTTATTGAACTTCAAAAGAACTCGCACAGAGTTCCCCGGGAACTCCTACGTATTTTATTCTATTAACATTGTTGTTATGCAACTATGTTTGTTGAGAAGTTACTTCTGATTATTAAAAAAATAAATAAATTCTCTAATGCATTAATGCTTCAAGGCACTGCAATCAGATATGACATCTGTTAAATCATAAATATTGAAGTGAAAATTGACAATAAAATTAAGATTTACTTACATTTACTTCTTCTAATTTTTCTTTATATGGATCGTTGGATTTTCAACTCCTCCGGAATTATGTTCCTTTGTGGGAAATGAACTTTGACCACATTCACTTCCATGGACCAGAAGACAATTCAAATGTTACCGGTTACCATGCACTGTTACTATGCTGGCTTGTCTCACACGCGCATGCGTGGAGTTCGCAAAAAAATGCGTTATGGCTCCTGCATACTGGCGCGATGCACGTAATACATGACGAGGAGTATCCAATAAGCGTATAGCTTTTCCGGAATACTAACACAATCATTGTACATCAAATAATAAGAACTGTATAAAATTGTAAAACGCGCAATACAGTGATTTAATATTGACCATTTTTTACTCTGTTACGTTGTAAAAGCAAAATAATTGCATTAGTACATACACGTGTGCGTATCACACATGCGGGTAACCTGAAGTTTTACCATGCAAACAATCATCGTGATAAATACACAATATATAACAATACTCGACGATAGAGTACAAAAAATGTTCTTTTCAAGTACTCATATATTTTTTCACGCATGTCATAGTCCCACGTTCACATACTACACAATATACATGTGTATATACATATATACTTACATGTGTGTGACTTACAAGCGAATTAGAGAATTGATAGGCTACAATGAGATTTTCGCGTCAAACATTTTTGAATACATATATATACATATATGTCTATATATAATTTTTATTGTATAAAAATCGTACAGTCCAAAGCAAAACAGGGAGTCATCACGACGTCAAAATAATGTCAAAGTTACTGCAAAATGATCATTAAAAGTCACTTTTCGATCAATTACGATTCACTTTGATGTCATTTTAATATAATTGTGTAACACTTTGATATCATGTAACGACCTGACTTTTTCCGCGCACGGGGCGGCGTGAATTCGGCGGACTAGGACGCGAATTGAGGTCGCCAAGAGAATTAGACAGTTCGTTGGGTGGTATGAAAGCAGCGAGTTTATTTCGCGTAATGTAACGTACAATGGAGTAGCGTGGTGTTTTAGCCACGGCGCGCGGACGGACGGATGGTGGTGACGCTCGGACGGACGTAACACAACTTAGACATTACGTGCGGACGGACAGACGGAAATCGGAGCGCGCGGACGGACGAACGGTATTTACACGCGAATTTCTTGACGCAGTATTGTACACGGATCTATTTACAATGTTTCGCGGGATTTCCGAGCCGAGATTCTCGGAACTCGGAATCCTTGTTGACGCGCGGGTACCTTGCCGAAGGCCGCGGCCACGGCCGTAGACGACGCGCGCGCGGTACAGCTGTACTGGGTCCCGATTCCGACGCGAGGCGGTTAATACCGCGATGTTCGGCGGTGGTGATCGACTCACACCAAGAGCTCTTGGTAGAGGCGCGGAACTCCACACCCCAGGTCGTGAGTCGATACCTAAACAGGACGGCGGATCGGGAAGTGCCGATTACTAGGATCTCCTGGTGGAGCCCAAGATGGACTTGAGCCCGTGAACCGGCGGTCTAGGAAGGCGGATGGCTCGGGTCAAGATCACTTGACGGAAGCTAAGGCGCTTAACTCCTTGTGAGCACTCGGGAGGCTTTCTTCTGCGGACGGGAGATCGGACGGAGAAGAAGAGAGCCACGACTCTCGGAGCGGCGGCGCTTATATACCCGAATCTCGATGGCAGGGATACGGAACGGTACGGAATCGGTGGGGGGGCCTCCCCGCCGCTCGAGATCGGTCCAGCGGTCGCCACTCCGGTCGAGCGCGTGCGCGCGGAGATCTGTCACGAAGATCTCACGTGCGGATGCGTCAACGCGCGCTACGCCGGTGTTATGTGTCTTATTGGCGCTACGCGCCGTGTTTTTCGCTGTCCGGCGGTTGTTCGGCCGGACAGCCCGGAACAGTGGACGATCCGAGGGGGGAGCGGAAAGGCGGTTTGTTACAGTCATTTTGACTTGTTGTTCTGCTTAGAGGTATTCCAACTCATATTTTGTCGAATTTTGGAAGTTTCCTGTGAGTTCAGCAATTTAAACTCCCTGGGAGCTTCTTTCGTCGAATTTTGGAAGTTCCCTGTAAGCTCAGTAATTTGAACTCCCTGGGAGCTTCTTTCGTCGAATTTTGGAAGTTCCTGTGAGCTCAGTAATTTGAACTCCCTGAGAACTTCTTTCGTCAAATTTTGGAAGCTTCCTGTGAGCTCAGCAATCTGAACTCCCTAGAAGCTTATTTCATAGAATTTTGGAAGCTTCCTGTGAGCTCAGCAATCTGAACTCCCTGGGAGCTTATTTCATCGAATTTTGGAAGTTCCCTGTGAGCTCAGCAATCTGAACTCCCTGGGAACTTAATCGGAGCTTTGTGCTGTGTGGGTATGTAATCTATAAATATAGAGGTCATATAACTTAATATCCGTGAAGGACCCTTACGGAAATGGACTATTGTAACTATTAGTAAAGCTATTAATAAAACTATTGTATTATTCATCATAGTTTTTTTGCGGATTATTGGGACAAACTATTACACAAAATTATTGAAAAATTATTTGAGCCCAATAGTCACTACAGTTTATATAGTCATATAAAATATGTATTGATAACTCAATAATTAAACGTAATAATTATAGTTTCTAAAAAAATAATTCTTCTTTTTTGTTCAAAAGGATTAAATAAAGATAAAATTAGAATTAAACATTTATATACAAGATTTAATAACAATACAAATTTTTATCTTTACATGTAAAAACATAAAATTTTATGTGGAACAGCGAACATACGCATCACATTTGAAAAAAAATGAGAGTGAAATTCGTCTCGAGGTTACAACAATTAGTTTACAAAAGTTTCACTGAAGTGCGATTTAGAAAGACGGTCACGGTGGCGCCTAGATATAATGCCTGTGGCCGCACTTGACACACGAGAAAATCCCCCGCGGCATGGCCACCTAGTGGAAGCCACGCAAGCCGCGAAAGCGCGAAGACTGGCGTCGCAAAAAAAGTTTTGAGACCATAGACATAGTACAAAGTCTATGTTTGAGACTCAAAACCAAAGCAAATTGCTCGATTTTTGAGAGCACCGTAATGTGTTTTTATGTGTAAAATAATTATTAATAATTGAATGTCTTGGATTTTAACCGTATTTGGTATTTCTGAAATGATTTATAAATGTTTTTCATTTGATAAATAATCCTGATAGCCATGCATGTTTTGCAAAATCAGGCAACTTAATGCTGAGCATGAATTTTCGACTAGTTGCTGTGTATTTGCTGAAAACGTAACGCATAGACCTACATATTCAACAACATGAGAGCAGATTTGAGACATTTTATGTCAGCAGATTCAAAGCAAACGGAGAGCAACTGTTGCTTATTCTGTTGCCAACAAAATGACTTCTATTCGTGGAAAACATTTTGCTTTATCAATCATTTTCAACAACATAAGAGCAACGTGATAATAAAAAAAAAGTCAATGATGCCGTGCTTTTTTTGTGTATTTGTTAAAAACATTAAATATATTAATTATTGTTTTATAGCCAAATAAAACGTCGAAAATGATTTGTGTATGTGTGCGCGCGTGTGCGTATGTGATTGTGTGTTTGCGCGAGCGTGTGTAACGTAATAAATAAACAAGAGTAAATTAATTATTTACTTGGCTATCAGATCGGATTGAAATGGATTTAACAAGTGAGTGCTGGCGTCACCGTTAGGCGGCCACGCCGCGGGAGATTTTCTCGTGAGTCGAGTGCGGCCACAGGCGTTATATCCCAAATAGCCAAACGTGAATATTCAATCTAAATAAAATAATTGCAGAAATTAAGTCGCTCGTCAATTGCTATTATGTTGCCTATAATTTAATGAAACAAAAATGTTTTTGTTAATTCAGTATTAATATGCTGAGTTTTATTGTCAAACAATGGTAGAACAATTGTTGCAACCAATGTTTATAGCAAGCTGATAGCAATATGTGAACAACGATTATCATTCATGAGTTGTGAGCAACGTGTCGGCAACCGAATGGTAATATAAAGTTAACAGAAACATGCGAGTATTACTTTTATTCATAAGTTGTGAGCAACATGTCGGCAAGCGAATAGCAACTCTACTATAATAATAATTGCTGAAAAGTTTTCAGCATTTAGTTGATAATAATGTGCATTATTATTAAGTGAGAGAAGTGCACGTAAACGCCAGTACCTA
The DNA here is from genome assembly GCF_016802725.1 of Solenopsis invicta. NCBI lineage: Eukaryota > Metazoa > Arthropoda > Insecta > Hymenoptera > Formicidae > Solenopsis > Solenopsis invicta. The sequence continues at coordinate 18,234,040 of NC_052670.1, read as the reverse complement.
AGCGACCAACTGAAGCGAAGCATCCCAGATAACATTTCTTGCTGGCAAGTTTTGCGCGCGATGTGCATGCGAACTTTGTAACAGATTTGCGTTTTGTTCGTAGAACGTGTTACATCGTGTATATTGCTTACAAGTGGCTAGCTCATGTATTGTCCCATGTACTGGCAAATTACATGCAGATGGCTAACATATTGCTAGTCGTTTGCTCCCGAGATAACATTTTTTGCGCGCAAAGTTTGCGTGTCTTATGCATGTAAACTGTGCACGCGGTTTGCGTGAGTTTTGCCCCTCAAGTTGGTTAAGCTCATGTATTGTCCGATACACCAGCATATCACATGCAAATGGATACCATGTATCGGATAATTATATTTGCTTGTAAGTTGCTTGCACCCAAATAACATTTTTTGCGCGCAAAGTTTGCGCGTCTTATGCATGTAAACTGTGTACGCGGTTTGCGTGAGTTTTGCCCGCAAGCAGTGTTCTCAGATGGGACGGGATTTTTGCGCATGCGCGAGAATGTTTATGCGAAAACATCACTTAATTTCACTATTAAAAGATTCTAAAATTATGCGACATATTAAATTGATTAGACCACTTAACAAGGATACTCATACTACTCATTAATATATTTACTTAATGAAAATAAATACTTTACTGATGCTGAATCCACCGCGCATGCGCTAAAATCCCGTCCCATCTGAGAACACTGCCCGCAAGTTGAAATTCTGTAATTTCAGATTAAAATGGATTTAACAAGTGAGTGCTAACGCTACCGCTAGGCGGCCACGCCGCAGAAGATTTTCTCGTGAGTTGAGTGCAGCCACAGGCGTTATATCTAGGAACTACCGCCGCCGACTCGTCAGCTCATACTTCAGTGACACTTTTAGGACCTGTTTTTTGTAACCTCGAGGCGAATACTCGTTCTCATTTTTTTGAAACATGGCGTGTGTGTGAAACGTTGTTCCACATAAAATTTTATATTTTTACATGTAAATAACAATTTGTATTGTTATTTAATTTTGTACATAAATTAAATGTTTAATTCAAATTTAATTTTTTTTTAAATCTTTTTTAACAAAAAGAATACAAGAAATATTTTTTTTTTGTAAACTAAACATTTATTACGTTTACATTAATGTATTCTGTTTTAATAAATCTATCTGAGTTTGGATCTTATTTTTCAATCGATCTTAATACCGTATTTTCGGTGCAGAAATCCCGATTGATTCGAATTACCGATCTGCTCTATCTGTTGAACATAAGTCTTGATATGACACAGATTTTGTAACAAGATCTATACGGTATTTATAGAAGGGATATGAAAAGGATTAAAAATCTTTTTACCTGTTATTTATAACATGATGGCAATTTAAAAACACAATATGTTGCACGTCAGTTGTTCACAAATTGTTGAAAATCGTTGTCATCAGATTGCCGACAAGTTTTTTGCATTGTCTGCAATCTGAGGGCAACCTAACAGCAACACTTGTTTCCTACCCATTGTTTAGATTTTAAGGATTTCTGACGTGTTGTGCGCCAGTTGCCAGCAAGTTGCTGAAAACTGAGTTTAAAGTCTATTGCCAATAGATTGTTGGAAACTTGCCATTATTATATTTTGAAAATTGTTACTGACAAAAACATACAGAAAAGAGGATACCCTCTTCTGTTGCTTTGCTGACAACTTATGAGCGATATTTGTGACAAGTTGCCGACAATTTACAATCATTTGGCTATCTGGGATCTAGGTGCCACCGCGTCGGACACCCCAGCTCATACTTCCATAAGCTTTTAGGACTTGCTTGTTGTAAGTTCGAGACGAATACTCGCTCTCATTCTTTTCAAACGTGATGTGTGTGTAGAACATTGGTCCACATAAAATTTTATATTTTTATATGTAAATAACAATTTGTATTGTTATTTAATCTTGTACATAAATTAAATGTTTAATTTAAATTTAATTCTTTTTAATGAAAACGATACAAGAAATACTTTTTTGTAAACTAAACATTTATTACGTTTACATTAAGGGGATGCTAAAGTCGTCTTGTTTTACCGACCAAACGTTAATTTTCGGGCATGCCGTTCTTCTAATTGCATTTACAGATTTAAAAATCCTTTTCCACAGTTAAAGTATAGACAGTAATGTATAATGGACGCTATATAAGGATAATGAAAACGAAAAAAATTGGAAAATTATTCTCAATTTTTTTTGTTTTCCTTATCCTTATATAGTGTCCATTATACATTACTGTCTATACTTTTACTGTGGAAAAGGATTTTTAAATCTGTAAATGCAATTAGAAGAACAGCATGCCCGAAAATTAACGTTCGGTCGATAAAAAAGAACGACTTTAGCATCACCTTAATGTATTCTGTTTTAATACATCTATCTGAATTCCGATTTTATTTTCAATCGGTATTAACCCTTAAACATACCGATCCTGTAAAATACGGAAACACATTTTTGGGTCTGGGAGACTTTTTCAACTTTGAGAAGCTACCTATATCTTTGATTACAATCAATACTTTTCTACGATTTTTTTTTAAACAAAAGTTCGAAATCTCAGCAGTGTGACTGCACAATCGGCATTGGCGAAAAATAATTATTGTGAAGTTATAAAAGAAAAACCATTAAGCAAAAATGAGAAATTGGTCAAAAATCCACTTTTCCTTCAAAAAATCATATTTTTGCAACAAAAAACATTTAAGGACTTTCAAATACGGCGTTTTAAAACTAAAGAGTCACACTTTCAAAATAAAATTTAGCAAAGTCATTTCTTTTAAAAAGTATAATTATGTAACATGGAGAATATTTTGGGTATGTAAAAATCTACTTTTTTAAAAAAAATTATATCTTTGCAACAAAAAACTTTGAAGAACTTTACAATATGGCGTTTTAAAGCTAAAGATTCATACTTTCAAAAAGAAATTATATCATTGTCATTTCTATTAAAAAATGTACTTATGTTGTAATATTGTCGTTTTTCTCTCGCGCGGACTAGCTCGTCGGAGCGGTGCGATCAAAAGGGCTCGCACGGGAAGAGAGGAAAGAGTCGAGCGTGTATGAATGATGAGTCGGCGGTATGTGTATGATACAATCTACGTGGGTTTTTATTTATTAAGTTTGAACGAGTACAGACATTCGGTGCGCGCGGACGGACAAGAGACACGAATTCGGAACGGCGCGCGGACGGACAGATCTTTGTGAACGCGGCTATTTACAGTTCGGTATATACAGGTGATTCGCGAGGTGTCGCCAGGCGACGGAACGCGAGCGATGCTCGGATGCGGGCGCGGCTTTCCCGCGGTACGCGAAGGGCGGAGTTTCGCGACGCGATGTGGCGATGCGCGATTCGGTAGGGCGACTGCGGCCGCGTGCGTGCCGATGATGATGGCGGTTAGGACGCTCGGGCTCGCGAGGATGCGGAGGATGAGGAGCGGTGCGGAAATTGCGGAGTACCTCCGCCGTGGCCAAGCAAACTTCGACAACTTTTATTCCCAGGATTGTCAGACGCAGCGGATCAGCGGGTGATGCTGGCTGACGGGAAACAGGTGCCTCTATCGGAGCACGCGGCCCTATATATACCCGGCGACTCCGTTTGCCTCCGTCATTTTCGGCGCTTGACGGCGGGGTCGCCGGAGTGGGACGAACGCGTGCTCCTTCGTGTGCGCGTGCGCGCCGACTTGACGCGTGCGATGGCTCGACACGGTTTTACCGCGCGAGATTTTCATTATCTTTTACATTTGGGTGCTCGAGGCACCCCCGGTTATAGCCCGGCGGCTCTCTTTCTCCGGCTGTCGGTGGCCGGAGACGATGCATAACATTTTTCGGGGGTGTGCATCGTTACAATGTAACAAGGCAAATATGAGGTATTTTTGATTAAATTGTGTCTAAAATTGAAAATTGATGTGTTTCATGATATATTTCGGAAAAACTTCCTTTTCTACAGCATTTTATAGTATTCCAACTTTAAACAAAGTATATGCGAGTAACATTCGCAAACCGACCTGTTCGAACGTATTTTGTCCAGCTTTTTTATATAAAATACTTACAAAAAAAGTTTCACTTACACACTATATGGGTCGCATTGACCCTAACAAAACTTTGCTGACATGCCGTTCGAATTCTAGTTCACCAAAAAAGTTGATCAACCATATCAATCAAAAGAGGAGATTTCAAACTTTTTTTACGTCTTGGTCCGAACTTCCTATCTCATTCCGCTTCACATAGCAAGCGTTCAAAACTTCATTTAGGGTCTCTCAGACCCACTTACGTGTTTAAGGGTTAATATCGTATTTTTGGTGTAGAAATCTTCATCGATTCGGATTACTTTTTTTTAATCGGTTTTAACGCACATTTTTGGCTGGTGATAATTCAGCAGAAAGAAGAATTAACTTATTTATTTTTTATATATTTAAAAAAAATACAAAACATATATATAACCGTTTTTGACATGTTGTTGAATTTTTGCTGAAATTTATGACTCAGCACATATTGTTAGCAACTTGCTTTTACGTTGCTCTTTATGTATAGCGATAAACCGTTAACAGCAAATACACAGCATATTGGCAGCAAAACGTGCTGAATTCGTATGATGTCAAACCAAAGGCAATGAGACACTTTGTTCTAAATTTGCTGAAAACTAATGCCCTTTGTTTTCGGCAACATTACAGCAACAACACAGACAGATGGCTATCAGGGAATATACGTTTTCAATAAACCTTTAATTAGCTATACCAAATGTGTATAAAATACGTTTATTATTCGTTTAAACATTGCTGCAATAAAAACGTATAAATATAATTTACGCTTAAACTTTTATTAACATATTTAAAAAGTATATCATACCTAGATATTAAATCATATTTTTGATATATTATTTAAAGGGACAACTTTTACAAATCATAAACGTATTTAAGAAACGTTTAATTAGTATATGATAGTATTTTATAGTATTTTTATACGTGTTATAAACGTAAATACATTTCTGGCATTTTATAAATCATTTTTCAACGTATAAAATACGTTCCGTATTATATATACTTAATAATAAGAACGATTATTATAAACGTATATTGCACTAACGTATAAAAACCGTTTTACCTATATACATATCTGCCACATACCTATACCTGTTTTATATCATACTTGCGTTTAATAAACGTATAAAACAATTCAGTTTTTATTGGGTTTATTGTGAATAGTCGATTAATAATCATTTATATATTAACTATTAAAAGTAGTGCGCTGGTAATTATTCCAAATAACCTGATTATGAAATCAATAATTATTCCATAAAAGAACTATTGGGGAATGATTATTGCAAATAATCTCATTATAAAATCAATAATCACTCATTCAAAAACTATTAGGAAATGATTATTGAGAATAATTTAATCATTAGATGCTACATAATCACTATTGTAAGTTAATAGTGATTATAGCCTTTCCAATAGTTCATTTCCGTAAGGGAGGTTTACGACGATATTTGATTTTGTCAATCTCAAAAAAGCGTGGTCTACAATATACATTAATACTTACACGATTTGATGTATCCATTATTTTAATTTACGCCGAGAATCTAGCCTTCTCAATGTATCAGCACACACACAAATACATCTATAATAACGCGTAATACGCCAAAAGTAGAATTTGGCGCACCGTCTGGCGTAACGCGTACCGCGTAACGCCTCTGATTAGTTACGCGATACGCGTTATGCGAAAAATATCGTCCATGAGACCGCACCACTATACAAACGCATTAGCATAAAGTGTTCACAGATCATCACGAAGGATCCAGTTCGCAGCACTCGTAAAAGTTAAGTATCGTCCACCGCAGTCACAATTTGGATGGGTGACCGCTTGGGAAATTCCGAAAGAAAATTGCCAAATTCTTTTTTTTGCGAAAAATGTTTTTTAAAATGTTACAAAAATATTGTTTTGTTGATTGGAATTATATGATGTAATAATATTTATGTGAACATTTTGGAAAAATTCATAGAATTAAAAAGTCCTAAAAGCTATTTTAAGACATCCATCGGACATTCTCAAGATCAAATTTGATTATCCAAAGACATTCTGGGGATGTCTGAATTACGATACCTTAGAGCTCTACATAGCGGACATTCAGACATCCACAAGATATCCTTAGGACCTCTTAAGGTTATCTAAGCACATCCTCAGGATATTAGAAATCCCTTGTCATACATCCGCAGGATATCCCTGGGATCAATTTTTGTTATGTGAGATAGTTTGTTATGGCACAGTGAATGTTCCAGGATCGATAAAGTTGATTGGCTCAAGACAAAAAAACAACAAGCAACAATTAATAAGATTAGGCACATAAAATATGTAGCTAAGACACCTCACCTTTCTCAGGCTGCTTTAATTAACAATAACGTTTCTGAAACAACCTTTTTGTTTCAACAATTGGCACTTTGTGTTAATAAAGTTGTGCATAGCATTCAATTGATCCTTTGTGAGTTTAGTCATGAATCGCGTTTGAATACGTTACATATAACAACTGGCTCGTCAATTTGAGTGGTGCGGACATTCCTAAGTATCTGTTGCAATTAAGCGACCGCGTCGGTTTACCGATGTCGGATTCAAACAAGGAAAAGACACTATTAGAATTTATTACTTAGACCATATATAACTATAGACACGGCTGCAGATAACTGTCTTGAAGCAAAGATAAAAGTACATAGATTATCTACACAAAAGTACATAGATTATCTGACGACGTCACATGTGGACAAAATAAGATGGAAGATAAATGGATAAGTTTTACTTTCAAAACAATGTACAAATATGTAAACGCAATTTAATCAATAAGTTTGAAATATATATTTTATTTTATTAGTTTTTAAGTTTATTTATGCTTATAATTTTAATAATACTTATAACTTCCCTTACGGAAATGAACTATTGGAAAGGCAATAATCACTGTATTGACTTACGATAGTGATTATTCATTCTCTAATAGTGATTATGTAGCATCTAATGATTAGATTATTCGCAATAATCATTTCCTAATAGTTTTTGAATGAGTAATTATTAATTTCATAATCAGGTTATTTGGAATAATCACCAGCACACTACTTTTAATAGTTAATATATAAATGATTATTAGTCGACTATTCACAATAAACCTAATAAGAACTAAATTATTTTATATGTTTATTAAACGCAAGTATGGTATAAAACAGATATAGGTATGTGGCAGATATGTATATAGGTAAAACGGTTTTTATACGTTAGTGCAATATACGTTTATAATAATTGTTTTTATTACGTATATATAATACGGAAAGTATTTTATACGTTGAAAAATGGTTTATAAAATGCCAGAAATGTATTTACGTTTATAACACGTATAAAAATACTATAAAATACTATCATATACTAATTAAACGTTTCTTAAATACGTTTATGATTTGTCAAAGTTGTCCCTTTAAATAACCTATCAAAAATAGGATTTAATATTCAGGTATGATATACTTTTTAAATATGTTAATAAAAGTTTAAGCGTAAATTATATTTATAAGTTTTTATTGCAACAATATTTAAACAAATAATAAACGTATTTTATACACATTTTGTATAGCTAATTAAAGGTTTATTGAAAACGTATATATTATTTATGAAATGAAAAACATTTATAAATCATTTCAGAAATACCGAATACGGTTAAAATCCAAGACATTCAATTATTAATAGTTATTTTACACGTAAAAACATATTACGGTGCTTTCAAAAATCGAGCGATTTGCTTTGGTTTTGATTCTCAAACATAGACTTTGTACTATGTCTATGGTTTCAAAGCTTTTTCGCGACGCCAGTCTTCGCGCCTTCGCGGCTTGCGCGGCTTCCACTAGGTGGCCATGCCGCGGGGGATTTTCTTGTGAGTCGAGTGCGGCCACAGGCATTATATCTAGGCGCCACCGCGACCATCATTCTAAATCGCACTTCAGTGAAACTTTTAGGAACTAGTTGTTATAACCTCAAGACGAATTTTGCTCTCGTTTTTTTTCAAATGTGATGTGTATGTGGTTTGCTGTTCGACATAAAATTTTATATTTTTACATGTAAAAATAATAATTTGTATTATTATTAAATCTTATACATAAATGTTTAATTCAGCTTTAATCTTTATTTAATCCTTTTGAACGAAAAAAAAGAAATATTTTTTTGGAAACTATAATTTATTACGTTTAATTTATTGATTTATCAATACATATTTTATATAACTATATAAATTGCAGTGACTATTGGGCTCAAATAATTTTTCAATAGTTCTGTGTAATAGTTTGTCCCAATAATCCGCGAAAAAACTATGACGAATAATCCAATAGTTTTATTAATAGCTTTACTAATAGTTACAATAGTCCATTTCCGTAAGGGCTTAGACAGCACATATATCTAAAATACGTTCACATTACATCCTGAAGACATCCTATCTTTCCAAAAACATTTGCGGGATATTCTGTGAAAATCTGTGAATATGCTGTGCTGTCTTGGGCATATTTTAAATATTAATTAATATTATAAAATTGTAAATTAACAAAAACTTATTTAATTTAATAATATTCAAATTGTAATTATTTCTTTATATATCACTTTATTATAGTTTTTAATTAGATAAGTAAAATAAAAAGGACATGTCTACAGAAATATTAATTTATTAATAATTATTGATTGCAAAATAAAATAGTTTTGCTAAGCTTATTTCTTATTCTATTATGATTTGTTAAACAATTTCCTTTATAATATAATCGCATTACAATAATGAAAACTCATGAGTTTGATTAAATATATAATGTGATTAGACTCTATATTGTTATTATACAGATGTTCATGATATTCATTAAATACTGATGGACGAACATTGTTCATAATTGTTACAATTAACTTATATAATATATTTTTTGCAATAGTTTATCCATTCTCTCTCAAAGTCGTATTTCGGCTTTGGCAATTTTGCAAATGTGTATAACGTCAGTAGAAGGTATCGTTAGAGCTTGTTTTATATTCCTATATCTTTTTATATTTATAAAATTATTACATAAGTTATTTGACTGTATCGCTCTTAGACATATTTCACACAGTGCTTTTTACTCTTCGGACTACAAAGCCAGCAATATATTCAACAATATTTGATATATACAATGATAGATCTTTAGAATAACTTGCACTTGTAATACAATAATTATGCTCATTATTTTCATGAAACATTGCATTATTTTCAAAAGTTTCTGTTAACAGATTATCAATTGTCTTCATCTTATTTCCTTTTGAAGTACTTGTTGCTAAAATAATTGTTGGAACTTGTTCAATGCAATTAGCTTGTAAGGAACCAGAAACGCCAGTATGCATTAATAATTTTTTATAAGCAGCTTGAAAAAGTCTTGCAGTAGGATTATTATTATGTCTTCCCATACTTCTAATGGCACTGAAAAAAACTTCAAGGTCTTGAGAAAGTTTATATGACAGTAAGTATTTTAATTTACCATCAATTTGACTGTCAACATATTGATTGAATATCTGCATAAGTGATTGTAAACTAATGATAAATCCTAAAAATCCAATTTTTCTTTTACCTAAATGTAGTGGTTCTCTATGTGGCTCGCATGTTAAAGAAATAATGTATTTGATCACTTCATTGATTTTGTTAAATACACTTTCTTTATTGTACTGTTGTAAACCAGCTTTAAAATCCTTAGTTAACATGTTTCTGCTATTAAAAGTATCAAAAGCATCGTTCATGAAAATAATGAATCGCTCCGTTGCTTGACAATCTTCAAAATCTGGAGAATAGTTGGTTTCTCTTAAATATTGCAAGGTTTTCGCAATACTTAAACTAAAAGTTTGAGCAGCTAGCTTTACTTTCATTTTTTCTTTGAACCAATTAATATGCCGCTTTGTTATTATTGTTCCTAAATGTAATCCTTCTCTTTTTTGTACATCTACCAAGTGTGCAAAATGTTCCCATTTAATTGCGTTGTTATTATCATCATATAAAACTTTATAAGTTCCCAAAGTATTTCAAATAAGTTTCAACATATGCGGTAGGTCTAAAAGCAAATAAATAGGCTTCTCTGTACTTGGATGTAGAAAACATGGTGTTAAACAAGTGGAAGATAGTTGAACTCCAAGACACATTGCCATTACCATATTTGATGCAGCGCCATCGAAAGTTAAGCTACAAACTTTAACTCCAACTTCATTAAGTAATCTCAAGCACATCTGTACTAAGTTACATTATTGACTGCCTGATAACTCATCGATAAAAAAGTAGCCTACTGACAGTTTCCATCGGTCATTTACGCAGTTAATTAAAAATACAATTGCTTCTTTTGTTTCCAGTGTAGTATTACTTTCAATTTGTTTGTCGATGTCCACATAACTGCAACATATGTATTAATAGTTAAAAATTTATTTTGCAAGAAATCTTTTGTATATATTTTATATATATATATATATATATATACAGGGTGTTTCAGACCACCCGTACACCCCTTTTCTCTTCGCAGGATTAGGACCAATCAAAAATATGTTCAGACGAAAGTTGTAAGGTTTCAAAAGATCTATTCAACGATCTTATCAGTTTGACCTTGGATGGCGTCGCCAAGGTCAGATCGAAATCACATTAAGTTTTCTAAATGAAACACCCTATTTTTGATTCCAGAATCTAATAGCTGGTGTCAAGACCTTTCCAAAACACTACAAGAAAGTTTATTTTCGTTGACTACTTTCCGAGTTGTGCGGCTTGAAAGTTACACTACCGCCAACACCATGTAAATAACAATATAAAATCACGCGTTACGCAGAAAGCCGTGCAGCCGACACAAAGAAAGTAAACACGCGAGCCGGGCCAACAAAAACAGATCATGAAAAATCGTGAAAGTTAGCTGTCGCGACCGTAGATAGTCACATACATATGTATGTCATAATATTATGTAATTACATTATTACTTTAACGGTAGCACACGAGCAATAACGAGCGCGGCTTTCTGCGTAACGATGTCTAACTCGTGATTTTATACATATTGTTATTTGCATAGGATGTAGTAGAGATGTATTCACCACAACGCTATTGTGACTCAACTCAACACGAGTGACAATAACTCTCTCAAACTTGTCACCTACGTCTTCAATAACCGTCATATCAGTATCAATCGCGCAACAAAAATCCGACCCTCTCTATTTGTCTAGGTTTATTTAGCCATGTCCTATTCCAATGAAGAAGCATATGATATGCTGCTAATTTTAGGTGAGTGTCGAGGTACATTCATTGCAGCGGAAAGATTGTGGCGGGAACGTTATCCTGATCGGACTCCTCACTCGCGAAATGTTTTTTCACGTTTGGCTAAACGAATCAAAATTAAAGGTGTCGTTCAGCCTTAACATAACAAAGGTACACAAATTCGTCGTCCGATTATGGATGAAAGAACAGTGAAAATTCTTGCATCGACAGAATTGAACCCTTATGATTCTTTAAGACGATGAGAACAAGATTCTGGTGTTAGTAAAATCAGTGTTTGGCGCATTCTAAAAAATAACAAATTTCACCCTTACATAATGTCTGTTCATCAAGCGTTGAATTATAACGATATTAGACAGAGACTTGTATTTTGCAACTTTATAAGACAGCAACCACTTGATTTCCACTTGAAAATTTTATTTTCTGACGAATGTACACTTAAAAGTGATGGATCTGTTAATACTTGGAACTCTCGTTATTGGGCACAAAATAATCCTCACTGGTTGAGAGAAGTAGATCATCAAACCATTTGGAAAGTCAATGTTTGGTGTGGAATTATTGGAAGTCAAATCATAGGTCCTGTTTTCTTTGACGAAAATCTAAACGGTGATAGATATTCCGCCTTGATAATGACAGATCTTCCTGTCTTACTAGAAAATATTCCTCTGCAATTGCGCCTGAACATGTGGTTCCAACAAGATGCATGTCCGTCTCATACATCGAGAGTTGCTCGTGCGGCATTAAATACTATGTTCCCCGACAAGTGGATAGGCAAATACGGTCCAATCAATTATCTACCCCGATCACCAGATCTCACCGTCCTTGATTATTATTTCTGGGGAAGGATAAAAAACTTGGTCTATCATGAATGTCCGACTACGAGGGATAATATGATTCGTAGAATAAGTGAAGCAATTCGATCCTTACGTGCCGAGGAAATTCTTCGAGCAACCAATGATTTTCAAAATAGAGTTGATCCTTCATCGCAGAGATTGGTGCTCACTTTGAACATTTAGTCGCTTAACAAAACATACACTCATTCATTCCCGAACGTGAGAGGCAAGGGGACTCACGTGAATCAAGCACCCCAAACGTGAGAGGCAAGGGGACTCACGTGAATCAAGCACCCCAATGGGATGAAATTCTCGTCACGTCCACGTCGTTCATTCTGGATAATGCTAAGCACGGGAAAATGCATACAGTCAATCTGGACATGATTGATCATCAAACATAATCAATCCAGTTAATAAACAAAAGCAGAGTACATAAAACTTTGACTCCCCTTTTTCTCCCCCATACACATACGCATGCACGTATGCACACACCCACACACAAGATTAAATCCGACTAAGTAACCACCACATGGTACATCTTGAGTAATGCTGATGCTGACGGTAGTGTAACTTTCAAGCCGCACAACTCGGAAAGTAGTCAACGAAAATAAACATTCTTATAGTGTTTTGGAAAGGTCTTGACACCAGCTATTAGATTCTGGAATCAAAAATAGGGTGTTCCATTTAAAAAACTTAATGTGATTTCGATCTGACCTTGGCGACGCTATCCAAGGTCAAACTGATAAGATCATTGAATAGATCTTTTGAAACCCTACAACTTTCGTCTGAACATATTTTTGATTGGTCCTAATCCTGCGAAGAGAAAAGGGATGTACGGGTCTGAAACACCCTGTATATATATTTTTTTTTATATATTTTATAATTAACTTGTAAACCTACATGCGCTGCTGAAACATATTTGTGTTTTCCATTTAGCGATATAAACTGACACAAGCATCATATCTTTTATAGTTATAGGCTATTCAGACAAACTTGCATCGTCGCATCGTATGTATAAAAAAATTGATTCGTTCATTTTCTTATGCATTGGCTTATAGACCAATCAATTTATTTATGCACACGTTTATGCAATTATGCAAGTTTGTCTGGACAGGCCCTTACTGGCCTGGATGTTGGACAAAGATACACTGACGCTTGTGTCGACTTGTGTTGTTAAATAGAAAGCACCCTTCTTAAAACACACCCCATAAACTTTTTGCCATTCTACTCTATTTTCTTATGAATTGCCATTTCATCAATCATTAAAACACAGGCACAAGCTTTACCTTTACTTTTACACTCAGAAACCTTTATTTTAAAAGTATTTATGGATTCAGTATGAAAACCTGATTCACATGCAACTGATGTATATCACTTTTGCAAGGTTCGAGGATGAGGTAGAATATTATGAAATGTGTCTCTGATATAATTATATGCTCTTGGTGAATAAAAGTTTAAAGTGCAAAGCTTTTCAGCTCAGTAGGATATGTTATGGATTTAGATTGCATCATCTGTTTAAATAATGTTTTGGTGCCCAGATAGCACACAATATATATGATAAATATTAATAAACATTTATTATAAATATTTTTTATAAAGAAAATATATAGAAATATTTTATAAATATTTTATATATATGATGGAAAAGATTATAAAAATCTTTATCTAAAATATTGTTAAAATATTTATTAAATATTTTCCAAAATATTTATGATAAATGAAGAATAAATATTTACAAAAAATATTTATGTAAATATTTATGATAAATAAAAAATAAATATTTATAGTAATATTTTGTAAACATTTTTATAAATATTTTGTTCATTTATAATAAATATAAAAATTTATTCCGTTTTAATAATATGTTAATAATTTAATGATTTGTTGATTGGACTGTCACGTATTAATTCTTATAATAGAATGCAAAATAGTACTTTTGGCTGTGTATTTAACATATGTACATGTATATACATGTGCTGATATACACACAAATAAAATAATTAGTGGTATCGTTGCATAGCTTTTCTTATTCTTTTTTATACTGTTTCGATGTATGTATGTACTATCGGTTTCTCTTTACTGTTTCCTAGTTTACACCAACCACGCGTACTAACTATTATAGTAATTTTCTATTGAATTATCTTAATTTCGGCAATGAATCTAAAGAATAGTATACTAAACTGGTACAATATGAATCAAGATTATTAAATATATGTATCATGTATACACGCATGAAAGTAAGACTTAATAGAAAGAATTTAATAGAAAGTTACGATTTATAATATGCGTATCAAGTGCTCGATGTAAACTAGGCCACCATCGTAAGTTCCTGATCTGTTCTTTTCAACTGCATTTGAAGTGAAACTGAAAAGAACATACCAACAGCGTCACATGAACAATCTATGGTCGACCGACGACCGGCGACTGAGCAGCTACTTCCTGTTTTGAACCACATTAAGCGAGTCATGCCGAGGTGTGTGCAGTTGCGGGAAATTTTGAATTGGAGTAACTTTTGAGTAACCGATATAATATCCTAATATATAATTTTGTATTTTTACATTTGCTACATCTATATAATGATTTACAAATAAGCTAAAAATATTATTAAACTTGATCAAATTGTTTTCTTAGATTAAAAAGTGTGATCATCTTAAATATAAAAAAGAGTTATATTTTCTAGTAAATATTTTCTGCAAAAATAGATTAGTTAATTGAATTTTTTTTTTATTTACATTTTATTTAAAATTATTAAAATAAATAAATATATATTTCAAAAAATTTTTAACCCGACTGGAAGTAAATAAACTCTTGAATAGGGAAAGTTGACAGGTTAGAAGAAAGACGAGATGGAGGAAGGAAAGGAGGGAGGGAAGAAAAGGGATAGGGAAGTAGAGGAGGGGAAAGGGGAGGAGAAGAGGAAGGTGGGAAGACCGAGCAAAGCAGAAGGGATGAGGGATAGAGTATATAGTCTGTCGCTGATAGATGCGTTTAAGAGAGGAGAGAAAAGGAAGGAGATAAATGCATTACAGGCAGATATCTTTAAGAAAAGTATAAAGGTATTGAGATCGCCGGAAAAACAGCTGGAAAAGTAGCCGAAAAAGCAAGAAGAAGGGGGGTTGGATGAGATATTAAGGGAGGTGAGGGAGGAAAAGGAAATTTTTTTTTAATTTAATTTAATTTTATGGAAATTAAAGCGGAATTAAGAGAGGTAAAGGAGGGGAAAGCAGAGATGAGGGAATGGATGGAAGATATGAGGAAAAGATTAGACAGCTTAGAGAAAAGAGTGGAAGATATCGAGAAAGAGAGAGGGAGGAGAAAGAGGAAGGGGATGAGAAAGAGAAGCAGGAGGAAAAGGTAAAGCAGATAGAGAGAAGGAGGAAGGGAGAGATGAAGGAATTAAAAGAAAGGATGAAGAAAATAGAGTTAGAGGGGGAAAAGAGGAAAGGGGAAGAGAGGAAGAGAAATATAATAATAAAAGGAGTAATAGCAAAGGAGAAAGGGATAGAGGGGTTAAGAAAAGAGTGAGAAGAGATAGTGGGGGCAACGGGGGTGACAGCGAGAATGGAAGGGATAAGGAGTATAGGAAAGAAAGATAAGGAGGGAAGGGAAATGGTATGGGTAAGATTGACGAGTGTAGGAGAGAAAATTGAAGTGATGAAAGGAAAAGCGAAGCTGATGGAAAGAAGGGAGTGGATAGTAAATGATCTGACAGAAAAGGAGAGAAGGATAGAGTGGTGGATAAGGAAGGAAGCGGAAAGGATAAGGAAGGAAGGTAGAAAGATAAGAGTAGGATATATGAAAATATGGGTTGAGGAGAAATCGTGGGTATGGGATGAGATTAAGGATAAGTTGAGGGAATGGCAGGGAAAAAAGTAAGAGAATGGAAGGGGGGATAGAGGAGGGTAGAGGGGTGGAAAAAGAGAAAGAGGATTTTTAGTAGGGTGGTGGACGGAGAGAGAGGAAGAAGGGAAAAAAGAAGGAAATATAAAAAATAAGAAACATGGGAATAAGAGGAGAAATAAGAAAAAAAAAGATGATAAAAAGTATAACATAGGTTTTTGGAATGTGGCAGGCATGGAAAACAAAGAGAAAGATTTCAGGGAGGAATAAAAGAATGGGATGTGATGTTCCTGAGTAGACTTGGTTACAGAAGAAGAGATAGGAAAGAGTTCGAAAATGGTTGCCAAAAAGATACGTGTGGTAAGTGCAAAAGGCGGCAAAGAAGAATAAGAAAGGGAGGGCAATGGGAGGAATAATTATAGGGATAAGGGAAGGGATAAGGAGAGAAAAGGATGATAAGGAAAAAAAAGAGGAGAGATTACAAGCATTAAAAGTAAATTTAGGGGGAGAGTGGAGGCTAATAGGAGTGTATGTGAATGAAGATTTGGAGAAAAAAATGGGGCAGCTGAGAGAGTGGCTGGAAGATAGAGAGGAAGGGGTGAGGGTGTTAATAGGGGGGATTTCAATGCTAGGACGGGGAAAGAAAGGGGAAGAGTAAGTGAGGATAAAAAGGGAGGGGTAGAGCAGGGTAAGAGGAGCTCGAAGGATGAAAAAGTGAATAGAGAAGGAAAGAAACTATGTGGTTAATAGGAGAATTGGGATGGTCAATATTGAATGGGAGCGTAAAGGGGGAGGGAGAATGGACGTATACAGGAGGGAAGAGAGGGACCGTAATAGATTACGTGATTGGAAATGAGGAGACAAGAAGGAAGGTGAAAAAGACGAAGGTGGCGGATTGGGTGGACTCCGATCATCAGCCGATAACGGTATGGGTGGAGAGAGAAGGGCGGAGGGAAAAGAGGACCGGGAAAAGAAAAGGGAGAGGAAGAAGGGGGTTTGGACGGAGAAAGGAAAAAAGAAATTTGAGGAATACTTTGGGAAGAGGGATAGTAATGGTGAGGGGTAGGAGAGGTTTGGAGGAAAATGAAGAGAAAAGTAGAAGTGGCATTAGAGAGAGTAGAGAAGGAAGAGAAGAAGGAACGGAGAGGATGGTGGGATGAGGAATGTAGGGATAGGAAAAAAGAGGTTATGAAGGAATTAAGAAAGTGGAGGAAAAGAGGGGGGGAGGGGAAAAAATATAAAAAAATGAGAAGGAAGTACAGGGAACATTGTGAAGAGAAGAAGAAAAGGGAGAGGGAAAGATGGGAGAGGGAAATAGAAGGAATAAGATCCGAAAAGGATGTGTGGAAGGTAGTGAATAAAGGAAGGAGGAAGAGAAAGAGAGTCAGGGAAGGGATTAAAATGGGGGAGTGGGATAAACATTCTAGAGAGGTACTGGGGGGAGTGGAGTGGAGGATAAGAGGGGCGGTAATGGGGAGAGGGGTAAAGGAGAAAGAAGAGATTAGTAGAGAGGAAATTGGTAGGGCGATAATAAAATTAAAGGACAGAAAAGCGGCAGGAGGGGTTGGAATAATGAATGAAGTATGGAAATATGGGGGAAAAGAAAGAAGAGAATGGCTTTGGGAAATATGCAATAGAGTGTGGAAGGGAGAGGGATAGCCGGAAGAATGGAAAGAAGGGATAGTGGTACCGGTGGTGAAGAAGGGGGAGGGGAAAAGGTAGAAGACTATAGGGGGGTTACGCTTACGCAAACGGCGTATAAAGTGTACGCGGCGGTTTTGGCGGAGAGATTGAAGGAAGAAGTGGAAAATAAAGGGATATTACCATCCAGTCAAACAGGGTTTAGGAGAGGGGTAGGAACGATAGACCACATATACGTGTTAAATTATATAATAAATAAGAAAATAGCGGAAACAAAAGGCAAAATAGTAGTTATGTTTGTGGATATGAAAGCAGCGATTGACTTGGTGGGTAGGGAGATACTGGTACAAACAATGAGGAGGAAGGGAGTAAGAGAGAGTCTGGTGGTTAGATGTGAGGAAGTTTTGGAAGAGACAATAAGTAGAGTAAGGGTGGGGGAAAGGGAGAGGGACAACTTTTGGACAAGTAGAATAGTGAGACAGGGATGTCCGTTGAGCCCATGCATGTTCACACTACTGCTAGCGGATTTGGATGTGGAGTTAGAAAAGGGGGGATGGCGGGCAGTAAAGGTGAAGGGAAAAAGAATCTATTCCCTGGCGTAAGCGGATGATGTGGCGGTGGTGACAGAGGATGAAGCAGAAATGAAAGGGTTAATAAAAACCTTAGAAGGATATGTAGAACAGACAAGATGAGAGGTAAATGTGGAGAAAACAAAAGTGACGAGGTGTAGAAGAGGGGGTGGGAAACAGAAAAAGATAATATAGAAATAGAAAGGAAATGAAATAGAGGAAGTGAAAAGGTATAAATATCTGGGGTACATGATGATGGCAAATGGGGGACAGAAAGAGCATATAGAGGAGAGAATCAAAGAAGGAACGGTGGTGATGAGAGAGGTATGGGGAATAGGAAAGAGGAAATTCGGAAAGGACTGGGCTAGAAGGCTGTGGTTATTTGATTGGTTGTTGTAGACGGTGGTTGGTGCAAATTTGGGGGTGGAAAGAAAGGGAAGGGTAGGAAGGATACAGGACAGGTATTTGAAATAGGTAATAGGGGTGGGAAGGTACACACCGGGGTACATGGTAAGGGAGGCCGTGCAAAGGGAAACATTAAGGGGAAGGGCAGGAATGAGGGCATGGAGCTATGAAAAGAAACTGGGAGAAAGAGGAGGGGGGGAGTTGGCAAGGTTGTGTTGGGAAGAGGTAAGAGGTAGAGCAAGGAGGGAAAAGTGATGGAAAAATGGGAGGAAGAAAAGAGGTTTCTATGAAGAAAAAAGCTGGAATATCAAGGTAATAGAAAAGTTGTGAGAAGAGGGAGGGTTAAGGGGGGAAGAGTTGGTAGCAAGGGAAAGGAGGCGGCAGGAAGAGGAAAGGTGGGAAAGAATTAGGAGCTCGTGGTTCAACAGTTGGTATAATAGAGTGAAGGGGAAGATAGTGCCGGAATACTTGAAGAGGGATTGGAAGGAAGAAAGATGGAAAAAGTAAGCGAGGTTTAGGTTAAGAGACGGTACGAAAGGAGGTAGATACTGTGAAGAGAAAGAGAAAAGAAAGTGTAGGATATGTGGATGGGGAGAGGAAACATGGGAACGTATATGGGAGGAATGCACGGATGGGGGGACGGAAAGGGATGGCAAGAGATGGTGGATGAGGTTTTAGATGAGAGGGGGGAGGGAGAGGTTTGAATGAAGAAACTGGAGGAGATGAGGGAAGGAGGCTGACTATGAATGAGAGTGTGGAAGGAAGAGAGGAAAATGCGGCGAAAACGAAGGTCCAGAGAATGAGTGTGGAGGTATGAATGGATGAGTGATCTTTCTCTCTTTCTCTCTCTCCTTGTAAAGGATGCAAGAAATAAAATGTTGAAACTATGTAAGCGGAGCGGAGGTCCGCAGTGTACTCCACAAAGAATAAAGTACCTTTATATATATATATATTTAATAAAAAAAGAAAGTTTTACAAATCTTTATTATAATAATTAATAAACATTTTCAAAATATTTACCATAATATTTTTTATAATAATTAATAAACATTTTCAAAATATTTACCATAATATTTTTTATAATAATTAATAAACATTTTTAAAATATTTATCATACTATTTATGATAATAATTAATAAACGTGTTCAAAACATTTACCATATTATTTATCATAAATATTTTTGAAACGTTGATGATAAATATTATAATCAGTCCAATCTATGGCCATAAAAATATTTATTAAATGTTTATGATAAATGTTTATAAAATATTAAAATAAATATTATAAATATTTACTAAATACTTTATAAATATTTTGTGCTATTTGGGTGGAAACAGTTAAATTGTCCTACAGTGTGGACAAACAGGAAAAAATAAACAGTAAATTTACTATATATAAAAAATAGTAGGAAAAAAAAGTAATATTTACTAACATGTAACTAAATATGAAACATTCATGCGCATACCAAAAGTATACATACAGAAATATACATGCATAAGTATACATACAGAAAGTATTACAGATTCATCTTTAGTAATCATACGAGGTGTGTTCAAAAAGTATCGCGAATTTTGAATTTTCGCGGGTTACGTATATTCGAATTTCGATCTTTTTGTGGCGTTATGTTGGTACTCATGTCTCTCACTTATGCCGACAAGCTCGGCCATTTTGAATGTTCACTTAATTGTTGACAGCTGCTTTGCTTGCACGTGTTTTGGATCGTCTTCGATTTTTACCTATTCAAAAAAATGGATCAAAGGACTTGTATCAAATTTTGTGTGAAAAACGAAATTAAGTGCGCGGATGCATTCCGAATGTTGACTGTGGCATACGGAGAAGCTACCTTGGACCGAAGCAACGTTTATCGGTGGTACAAAATGTTCTCAGAAGGCCGAGAAGATGTGAACGACGAAGAGCGTGCCGGACGCCCGAGCACTTCAACAACAGACGAAAAAATTAATGAAATGGAGAAAATGGTATTGGCCAATCGTCGAATCACCGTTAGAGAAGTTGCTGAGGACCTAAACATATCGATTGGCTCGTGCCATTCGATTTTTATCAATGATTTGGGCATGAGACGGGTCGCCGCGAAATTCGTACCAAAATTGCTCAATTGCGACCAAAAACAGCATCGCATGAACATTGCTAATGAGATGTTGGACTCTGTCCGCGACGACCCAAATTTGCTCCAGAGGGTCATAACTGGTAACGAATCGTGGGTTTATGGTTATGACGTGGAAACCAAAGCTCAATCATCTCAATGGAAGCTGCCGCACGAACCAAGACCGAAAAAAGCGCGCCAAGTTCGGTCGAATGTGAAAGTTTTGCTGACAGTTTTCTTCGATTGCAGGGGCGTGGTGCATCATGAGTTCTTGCCACAGGGTAGAACGGTCAATAAGGAATATTACCTGCAAGTTATGCGCAATTTGCGCGAAGCAATCCGCCAGAAACGCCCGGATTTGTGGAAGAACAAAAATTGGCTTTTGCACCACGATAACGCCCCTGCTCACACATCGTTGCTTGTGCGCGACTTTTTGGCCAAAAACAACACACTAATGATGCCGCAGCCACCGTATTCCCCAGATCTGGCCCCCTGTGACTTTTTCTTGTTCCCTAAACTGAAGAGGCCCATGAAAGGACGACGTTACGCTACGCTTGACGAGATAAAGACGGCATCGAAGGAGGAGCTGAACAAGATAAAAAAAAATGATTTTTTGAAGTGCTTCGAAGATTGGAAAAACCGTTGGCACAAGTGTATAATATCTCATGGGGATTACTTTGAAGGGGACAAAATAGATATTCATGAATAAATAAATAATTTTTGAAAAAACACAAAATTCGCGATACTTTTTGAACACACCTCGTACGTTTGTTTTTCAAGTCATCCATTAACGAATGTAAATCTTCAATTTTTTTGTTAAGCCTTTTGTTTTTTTGCAATATTTTAATTTGTTTATTTCTTTTGCTATTGTTTTGTTAACAATCTGTACATAGTTTTCTTTCTTATTTATCCCATCTCATTCTTTGAAATCATCAACATAAACTTTTTTGCTTCTTTTTTAAAGGTTCCTCCAGTGTTATATTTTCTTTGTCAGTGATAGTGTGTAAACTGTAGTCATTTTAAAATTCATTGTTAAAGCTGAAAAAAATTATAGTAAAGTATATAATATAATTGTAGACTAAGTTTTAGCATTGATCATAAAAAGAGTTATACTCTGCAATTTTATCTTCCATTTCAATGCATGGAACATTGAGAATATCCGTTTCATGAATATGTTGCGTTTCAGATACATCAGATACAGTGAGTACAGCATCAGCTTTCAATATTCGCTTTGAATTCCAAGGACTTTTAACAAAACAATCACTTGCAAAATGTTTTGAACATTCTTGAATGAAGCAAAGGCTTAAAATTTTCACATTTTATTGCATTTATCCATTCTTGTCTTAAGTTTAGATTTTTTGGAAATCTGTAAATAAATTCTTTTAGAACTGTTACAAATAACTTTATCTGAGATGTATATTGATTATATCGATTATACGATATTATATTTAGCAAATACTAAATATTGAAAATAATTACTTACCGATGAAACGATATTTTAGTACCACTCTTTTGTCGTTCTTTGCATTTCTTAATGCAACATGTTTGCAGCATTTTAATAATATTCCAAAACACTTCCACATATATAGCGTAACATATTCTGCACTGCAGTCAGCCACTGTCTGCCATTTTAAATTATCTTATGACGTCACATGTGGGCAAAGATTCTCTGTTATCTTTGCTTCACTTTGACTCGTGGATTCAGAGCCGTGTCTATAGTTATATATGGTCTAAGATTTATTAAACATATTGAGCACATTTCTAAATACAGAGAAAACATACACGGAGCAATTAGAAACCAGTCGATATCGATCTTGGGTGATCTGTTCCGCAACGGACGTCCGGTAAGCCCTAACAACCAACTCATTTCCAATTAGTAGCGCACCACAAGAAAATTTATTAAAGAGCATCCGGATATCCTTTTCACCAGAGCTGATAAAGGGAATATAACTGTAGCCCTTGATAAAAAAGATTACATTTTGAGAATGGAAGGAATGCTCTCTGACGAATCTACTTACACACGCGTACAAAAAGATCCCGTCGCAAAATTAACCATAGAAGCGCGTTCTTTCCTCTCCAATTGGTTGAAAAATAATTATATTGAACAACAAACATATAGGAGTATTTTAACAATCGATAGAATGTTGCTGAGAGCCTACGGTTTACCAAAGATTACGGTTTACACAAGCAGGATAACTCACTTAGAATATCATCAATAAATAGTCCATTATATTCAATACCTAATTTTTTGCACTAAATTATTTACAATAGTATACCGGAAGCCCCTAGTTTTACAAAAAACAGCTGCCATTTAGTTAACAACTCAATGGTTTTAACTTGGAATCAGGTCATGTATTAGCATCTCTGGACGTCGTGTCTCTCTTCACTAATGTTTCAAAAGACTTAGCGGTGGAAAGCGTCACGTCGAGATGGGACTTGATTTCACAAAAGACTCTTATTTCTTTTGCTGAATTCCTTAAGGTACTTAATTTAAAATTAGACTCTACTTTCTTTAAGTTTAATAATGTTGTTTATAAACAGTTCTTTGGTTTACCAATGGGTTCTCTATTATCCCCCATTTTAGCAGATTTGGTCATGTAGGATTTGGAGTGTACTGCGATAAAAAACCTTCCGTTCCATCTATCGTTTTATTTTAGATACGTAGATGATATTATACTGGCAGCGTCCAAATATTCCTTATCCTGTATTCTTGATACTTTCAATTCCGTGCATGACCGCCTACAATTCATAATGGAAACAGAGAGAGAGAGGATAAAATCAGTTTTTTTGATGTATTATTAATAAAACGCAACAATGTGATTATTTTTGATCAGTATCATAAATCCACCTTTTCGGGAAGATACCTTAATTTCCTTTCGCATCACCCTTTGTGTCATAAAAAAGGTGTTGTTTTTGGTATGGTGGACAGAATAATTTCATTATCAAATCTACAGTTTTATCAAAAAAATTTCACATGAATCTAAGTAAGCCCGTACAAATCTTATGATTAATATCTTACTTGACACTAACTATCCTTTAAATTTTATCTTTGTCATAATTCATTTTAGATTAAAACACCTTTTTCATAAAAATAACACCGATGTGCCGGAAGGAGGTGCAAAAAGGTATTTCACGATCCCTTATATCAAATCGGTATCTGTTTATAAATTTTTGTCTTTTCTCAATAAGTATGACTGCAACGTAGCGTTTACAATCCCCTTTAAAGTTAATAAATTTATAACCGTGGGAAAAGACCACATTGACCGATTATCGTGCAATGATGTTTACAAAATTAATTGTAGAGATTATGAGTCTTCTTATGTGGGACAGACAAAACGTCAGCTTAAAACAAAAGTCACTGAAAGGATATCAGGAAATCCAGTTCTTCTTCCGTCATTACAAAACATTGCATCAATAATCATGGTTTTGATTGGGACGTAGAAATTTTAAATAAAGAACCATCCTTTTAAAAAAAAATCGATATCTGAAATGTTACACATAAAAAGACAACAAAAAAACAGCGATACCGAACTGCTTTCTGACGCGTATTTTCCTATTCTCCATCGTATTTCCCCTTCTTACGTCCGATCCTTTTACCCCCCACTCCCCTTTCCTACTTATATCGTTCTGTTTTCACAATTCTCTCACCTCATTATTTGTTTCACAACACTCTGTGATGTATATTTACATCAGCATCATATAGGATATAGTTTTCGGGATTCATAGGTATAATCTATACTATTCTTTTCATGATATCTATTTTATTTTACAATTTTATTATTGAACTTGTACAGCTTCTTATTTATTATTTTTTGTTGTTATATTTTGACTTTACATTAGTTTATTCCTTCTTACAATTTTATTATCTTGACTTGTACAGCTCTTTATCTATTATATTTATTACTATTTTTGTCTGTATTTATTTATTTTTTACATTCTGGCGTTGAATATTGTCTTTTTTCTCCTTTTTTTTGTATGGACTTACTTAGACTCATGTTCCGAAAACGATGTCCCTTTGCTTGTTTTTCAAAGATACATCTCGAACTAAGACGCTTTTCGATACATTTTGTTAAGCACGTTTCAATGTGGTACGTTTACGTAAGCTGATATCGCAGATATATCCGGTAAGATTTTAATTTATTGATTAATGTTGCGTTAAAATTGTGATATGATTTGCTATTTAATTGTTTCGATTTTATAGATTCAAACATTGTACTGAAGATGATTAGTTATTAAATAGTCGAAACGTTTACTTTATAATATTTATTTTGTATTGGCGCACAACACCCTGCACGGCCCTGAAGCTCTTCTTATCTCATTTGAGTTGTTATTCTTTAGGAGTGTTGCGGAACGCCGCAATTTCCAGCTTTTTTCCAAGTCATTGATTTTAAAGCCAAGAATGTTACAAAGGGCTGAAATATTTTTCAGTTTCAGGTAATCAATTCTTGGCTTTGGAATTAACGTGTTATTGTTTGCCGATCGGAGCGAAGCGGTGAACTCGGTCTACCGTCCGCGTAATCGCGCGCGTGGTCGAGCGATGCGCGCTGTAACCGACCAATTGGCATTCGGTGCGCGACGAACTCGCGTATTTGAACGGCTAAGCCCGGCACGATTTGTTTCCTGCGAAACCGCGAAAAGTTTCACGTGAAACCCTTGGGAACAGATTGTGTCGCAAGCTATATAGGCTGCCGCAAACAGCGGAAGCGCGCTTTTTTGCAGTCAGAGTTTGAGGAGCAAGCGTGTCATAGTTACTACTGAAAGCGAGTATCTTTGTTCAAAAATTAAAGTTCTATTTTTTTAAACGCCACAAGCACATTTAGTCAAATTTAACCGGCATCTTTATCCCGTCAAGTAGCATCAATGCAAATTCGCGCATCAGTGCCGCGCAACGAACATTCTGGTCCTTCGAGCCGGATCATTCCGCCGACGCGTGCAGTGCATCAGTGACACTCGTGGTGACTCCGTTCCTCAGTGCCTTTCGGAGTGTGACTACCTGTGAACTATACAGAAGAGATGAGCATGGATTTTGAGAGTGCCGTTCGACTGCAAGTCGAACTGCGTGGCCGTATGGCCAACACGGCGGAGAACGTGCGAAAACTCGGTGCTGCGAACATTACGGTCGATGTGATCGAGAACTGCCTCCAGTTCCTCGACAAAAACTGGGAAAGGTTCGAGGCCAGGCACGCAGAATTAAATAGCAAGTACTGGAATGATCACGAGGACAGCGATTATTTTTGCGACGGTTACGAAACCGAGGAAGTTTATTTGTCGCAACGCATCGCGCTTACCACGTTACGACGCTCGCTCGTCGGGAACACCGCGGGAATAGAATCGCGACCGCCCACGAACGAGCCTCCTCAGCTACCTTCGTACGCTCCTCAAACTACCTTGCCCAAGATTACCGTGCTGCATTTCTCGGGCAAGTTTGAGGATTGGCCGTCATTTCGCGATCTTTTTCGCTTGATCATCGGGAACGATCGGCACCTTTTCGATGTCGAGAAACACTATTTGCGGACGTGCATAGAGAGGGAGGCTGCTTCGTTCATTAAACCGCTGCCTATCGTCGGCGAAAACTCAACGCGCTTGGACTTGGCTTCAGGAGTACTACGAAAATAAGTGTCTGTTGGTTGGCTTGTGTTTTGCGAATTTTTCTTCACTCGGCAAGATGAAGAACGGTTCGGCGGGTGAGTTGCGAAGGCTTTATCTGGGAGTCACCAGAACGATTGACAATCTCGAGTGCATCGGCCGACCAATAACTAATTGCGAGGACCTTTTTGTTCACTCCGTGGTCGACCGATTCGAGCCGAGTTCGCGTCTCGATTGGAAGGAGCTGCTCCGAGATCGTACAGATCCGCCGTCATACGCGGAGTTGAAATTGTTTCTTGAGCAACGGTTACGAGTGCTGGAGGCCGTGCAACCGTCAAAGCCAGAAAGCGGCGGGACGAAGGCCGCTTCTGGCAAGGCAAAGGCGACACGCGTTCACCACGTGAAGGGCCAAGAGCAGAAGCGGAGCCGTTGTCTACTGTGTAAAATCGAGCATTTCCTGATGCAATGCGAGGCGTACCAGAAGAAGACTTCTCCAGAGCGCATGCAGTATGTGCAGGAGGGGAGCCTTTGTCGCAATTGCCTCAGGTCGCATCAGGCAAGCAAATGCCCATCAAAGAGATCATGCGCGGTGTGCGGGGAGCGTCATTATTCTTCATTGCACGATGCCTCTTGCGAAGTCGCGCTCGGAAGCACGTTGCATTACGCCGGCCGGCCGGCTAGCTCGTGGCTCACCCGCTGTGATGGTCGGGCCCTGACTGGCTGACAAAGGAGATGATTGGCCTCCCTCCGCCTTTCCTACGGACCTGGAGCTGCCCGAAGTGCGCCTTCGGTCCCATCACGTGGAGGTTGATCCTGAGGAGCCGGCCTGGGTGACCCGATTCTCCAGGCTAAATCGGCTGATCCGCGTCGCTACTTGGTGCCGACAGTGGCTGAGTGGCGTTCGGTCGGCTGCTGGGAATGGAGGGGCGTCACTCAACATGGATGAACTAGACACTGCTCGCCTGTCCTTAATACGGCTGACGCAGTCAGTCTGGTGGGGAAGGCAGCTGGGTGCGTTTGAGCGTGGTTAGGCGCTGCCAGGAAAGGGCTTTATGGTCAGGTTGAGCCCGTTCCTTGACGACCAGGGCATTCTGCAAATTGGCGGACGATTGAGACACTCGCTGTTGTCATACGACGAGAAGCATCCCGTGATTCTACCAAGGAAAACTCATTTGACGCGGCTCGTCATCGAGGACTGTCACCGCGCAGCGTTGCACGGTGGAATTCAGGCAACTTTGGGCCTGATCCGACAGCGGTATTGGATCTCTGGAGGGAGAGCGGCAGTTAAAGGCGCCATTGATTGTTGCCTGGTGGGACTGTGCGATGGTGGGCGGCGACGCCGACGCCGAGAAATGGCGATCTTTCGCGGCCTCGCGTGATTCTATCTTGACCCTTTCTACACACAGGGGTCGACTACGTGGGGCCAGTGATGCTGCGGATGAGCTGGGGACGGGGGCATAAGACGTACAAGACCTTCGTGGCCGTGTTTGTCTGCCTGAGCTCTCGCGCTGTTCACTTGAAAGTCGTTTTCGACTACTTGTCAGAGGCGTTCCTCGCAGCTTTGAAGCGCTTCACTTCTCGGCGAGGACTGTGCCATACCTTGTATTCTGACCGCGGTACTAATTTTGTAGGTGCCGATCGTCAATTGCGCAACCTCTTTGCAGACGGCACCATGGAAGATAGGCGAGTGGCGGACGGTTTGAGCAGCAAGTGAATACGGTGGCGCTTTAATTCATTTGCGACGCCTCACTTTGGTGGCCTCTGGAAGGTCGCTGTCAAATCTATGAAGCACCACCTCCGGCGGGTGCTAGGTGAGGCCACTCTCACCTTTGAAGAGATGACGACGCTTCTCGCACAGGTGGAGGCCTGCATAAATTCGAGGCCGTTGTAGGCCCTCTCGGATGACCCGGAAGACTTCGCGGCACTCACATGACCCCGGGCCACTTCCTCGTGTGATCGGCCATTAGCGCCGTGCGCCGTGCTGGAGCCATCCTTGCGGGACGAGCCCGCTGGCCGCCTTGGGGAATGGCAATTGGTACAACGTATGCGGGATCAGCTGTGGGATAGATGGTTCCAAGAGTACCTCTACACTCTCAGTCATCGACCAAAATGGTGGACGACCAACTCCGACATCGAAGTGGGTCGCCTGTGCCTGCTGAGGAGCGAGATTAACCCTCCGACAAAGTGGTTTCTTGCGCGAGTCATTAGCGTACGTCCGGGCGATGATGGCCGAAGCGCGTTGTAACAGTGCGTACGGCGACTTCCGAGCTGACTCGCCCCTGTCGCTAAGCTAGTACTCCTACCGCTGTCGTCCTCCGGCGATTGTGAGGCCGCCGCGGAGACCGGTTCCAACCACGCAAAGTGACCGGTGAAAAACTTGCAGTTAGACTTATAGAGTTAAGACTTGTGGAGTTCCGATCGTTGGTCGACGATCAACGCGCTTCTAAGATTAAACGTTTTTCCTAATTTTGTTGTTATTCATGTAGATTCCTAAGATTCCCTTACCTTTTAGTTGCATAATTCGTGCACTTGTAGTCTAGCCTTTCTGGCTGTAGTTCTTCGCTTGGCTACGCCGTCGGGGTTCATTGCCGCGGTTCTCAGTTTGCTTCACATCCGCCACTCGAAGAGACAACGCGTACTCAGGGGCGCAACTCGTCGCGCGACAGTTATGCGGACTTGTACGGACCAAATCAGTCGTTGACCACATCAACGACGGCGGGCGGAATGTTGCGGAACGCCGCAATTTCCAGCTTCTTTCCGAGTCATTGATTCTAAAGCCAAAAATGTTACGAAACGTTGAAATTATTATTTTTCAGTTTCAGGCGATCGATTCTTGGCTTTAGAATTAACGTGTTATTGTTTGCTGATCGGAGCGAAGCGGTAAGGTCCAACGCAAACAAGTGAGTGCTGGCGCCACCGCTAGGCGGCTACGCCGCGGAAAATCTTTTTGTGAATCGAATGCGTCCACAGGATGTGTTATATCTAGGCGCCACCGCGACCGACTCACCAGCTCAGTGAAAATAATCTTAATTAGGAGCTGTTCGATATAACCTCGAGATAAATACTCGCTCTCACTTTTTTTCAAATGTGAAGTTTATGTGGAATAGTGTTCCACATAAAATTTTACATTTTTACATCGTCAATATGCTGTTAAACGCGCAAACAGCAAATCGATGGCAACAGTTACTATCATACGTATCCCTGTCGCAAATTTACTTTAAAACATTATATAATAGAAAAAATGTCTATAGTTTTCGTATGTTCATTATCTTATTAAAAATTATAAAACTTGTATAAAGAGATTCCGTATATCCCCATTCCGTATATGCAATGTCTGTTTCCAAAAACACATTCAGAACTAAAGACATTTTTTCTATAGTGTTCTAAAGTAATTAAATTTGCGGCAGGAATAAAATTGTGATTTCTTTTATTACGATTTCCTTTAGTACGTAGTTGAAAAATCACTTAAAAATCATTTTATTATATCAAGAATTCATCACAAAATCATTATAAAAAGTGTATCGAATGACGTCATAATGATTTTTTCCAAAATGACTTATATTTGATGATATATTTGATCATGATCTTATAATGATTTTGTGTTCTGCCTGGGTTCAGTACGTTCAGTACGACCTAGAGGCATTCTGTAATAAGAGTCGCAACACAAGCCAACTTTTGTAGGCAGAGTAGTAGTTTATTCAAAAATCCATGAGGAGAGAAGGAAAATATATTAGACAGAGGGAAATATGTTGTATTTCTATGTTTAATATACACATCTCAGTCTATATTTACATCTCTTGCTCAAATATGTCGGACCAATCAAATGTAGTCCCCTTGTGTCGCGACGCTCATTAGAGGGTCTCTAATACGACCTAAGAATAAACGCGCATGAAAGGAAATAGAATGATACTATAAGTGATGTTCTAGCGATGGTCTTCGTATGCTTCGAATGAGACATATCAAAATGGAATGATGCGCAGAATATCATGTACTGTTAGAATATGTACTGTATGAATCTAAAATGGAACATTTTTTAAATAAAAATATTCTTTAACTTTAATTTCTTTTTTGTATCAATTTTCTATGATTTTTAAGAAAGTTATTATAGTTTTCAAAAATTACCCGCACTTGTCGTAACTTTGTTCACGTATTTGTCAAAATTACATTGTTTTACCAATTATTACTGACATTTCAAATTTTAATCGTATGCTAGAAAGTTGAAAATAAGTAAATTTACTATTGAAAAACATTGCATTACGGTGTACTTTTTAATAGAAGCGTTAAATGCGTCGTACGTACGTTAGTCTTTTTTTTCAGTCGTTAATGATACCTATTTCCTTTTCAAAATAGGGATGATACGACCATACTTGCAGTATGATTATTGCAATATATTTTCAGAATATATGCGAAATGCTAAGTCTTAATGATAAATTCTCGAAGTATACGCGGAATACAAAGTCTTGTAACAAATAAAAACTTGGATTGCGTCAGCAATCTCAACCGTGCTTTATTATGTTATTCAACATCACCTTTACTGACACACGGCTAGCGAATCTATACTACTGTCATAAATCCTGCTTGCTAAAAATGTCGTACATCCTATACAAGTGAGATGTATAATATCAAACTAAACAAAGAATATTAGAGATGTATCTTACTTGTATTCTATTCCTTTACTATTTCTCTACATTTACGTATCATAAATTAATCATTAAAAGGATGCTAAAGTAACACAAGAACTTCCTCGACGTCGGTCCTACTGCAGATTATTTTTCGAGTAAGACCAGGCTATTGCTCTTTGTCCATTGCATAGATCTGTCTTCGTTTTTTGATTATTTCGCCATCTACGAAAAGTCCTATTAACTACTGTTGACTACCATATTGCTCTATTTGTGACAGTTTAGCTTCGCTGAACGAAATACGCATGTGGTAAAAGCAAATTAATATATTTTTTTTTGTTAGGTGTTTAATCGTAATTTCACGCGGTCAGTGTTATTCGTGCATGTTTTCTAAAGTGCGCTCTACTATTATTTTGTATGTACAAGCTACACAACTTCTCTGTTAAAGTAAAGTTAATCTCAAGTGATGGCTATAGTGAATTTTTAATGATTTATAAACTTTTGTTCGATTTTCTTGTAAAATTAACTTCAGCGCACTTTCTTTTTACGCGTATTTTAATTCTAAAAAAAATTTTTGTGATTCTGTAACGCCAATTTGAAGATATTTAGTGCACTGTAAATGTCGATAATTCATGGTACTTTAGCATCCTCTTAAGGCTTTTACATTTCCTACAGTAATCATTTTATATAGCTCGTAATACAGATTGTGCTACTTACTACATGGAGAAATCAATTTAATTCATTATATTTTCGTTAATATTAATAATAATAAACTAAAATCACAACACAATACTAATATAGCATAAAAGCACATAACAAAATGGTTTCGAGCAAATTACTTTTACTATTTTTTCTGACTTTTTTGGTATAAATCACAGCGCAGTATAAATACCGACTTTACATATATATGAACGACTAGGATGTCTCCATATAAGTGATCTTCTTTTATCTCGTAAATTAAAAGCGATAGACTCAATAAAAATAATATCAAATTATACAATTTGGACTAAACTATATTGTGAGTAAAGTGGTCACTTAAATAAATTATTTATGTTAAGGAATAAAGAGACATGTATAACTTTTGCATAAAAAAGTTCTATCTTTATTAGTTTACGAGATAAAAGGGAGTGGTCACTTATACGGGAACATCCTGTATATACAAGAAAAGTTGTCAGGAAAAGTTTGCCCGTGCTCTCGTGGGTTAAAAGAGCAAGTCAAACTGAACAGAAAAGTCCTGTATCACTTTTCAAAATTCGCATTAGTTATCAAAATAAAAATTAGTGAATTCGGCGAATGAGCGCATACTTTTCCTACCTACCGCGCGCGGATACAGCCTAGCGGTCGCCTAGCCAGGAGTAGGCGGCGTGGCAAGGGAACAAGCAGCTCAGAGCGGGAATCTTACGCTGCTGGCCGGTAGATGCTTCTTTCTCTTCACCGCGCCGTCTGCCGCGGCTGCCGCTGGTTTGGCGACCGACAGGCGGTCCCCACATGCAGTAGGTAAGAGAAGTACGCGCTCATTCGCAGACTTTATTAATTTTTATCTTGTTAATTATTACGAATTTTGAAAAGTGTTATAGGCCCAAGCAGAACAATAAGTCAAAATGACATCAAAGTGATTTACAATTATGTCAAAATGACATCAAAGTGATTTACAGTTATGTCAAAATGACATCAAAGTGAATCAGAATTGATCAAAAAGTAACTTTTAATGATCATTTTGCAGTCACTTTAACATCATTTTAACGTCATGATAACTCCCTGTTCTGCTTGGAGAACTTTTCTGCTCAGTTTGACTTACTCTATCAATCCATGAGAACACGGGCAAACTTTTCCTGACACCTTATATTATTAAAGCGCCAAAGATATGAGTATTCCTACGGTCCGTCACTTTTAGTCTATCCTCCCTCTCTCCGCCTCCTCACTCTTTGCTTTCTCGCTGCCTCGAAGCGAATGCAAGAAGTGAGGAGGCAGGGGAAAGGACTAAAAATGGCGAACCATAGGAGTACATCTTTAGTACCTTAATATTATAGGTAGAGTGACCAACTCCAAAATTGAAAAGGGAGGGAATTTTTCGTTAAAAGGGTGGAAAATAGGTGAACATCAATTTTATTAGGTGATAACCGAAGGAAGACATTAAAACATTTTTTTACATTTTTTTTTAAATTATATTTAACAATTTAACTGAAAATAATATTTAATCACATATTTAATGTACTTTTTCGCAGTCTTTTAAACAAAAAATTAATTTAAAAAAAACATTTTTAAAATATCTTTTAAAATAAAAAGTCTTTTCAATATTTGTTTTCTTTCTTGTCTTTATATTTCGCTTTTGTCTTCCAAAGTCTAACAATGTTTTATTATTTACAACATTGCTGTAAAAGTCCTAACATTGCACATCCTTAAAATTGTATTGCATTATCAACACAGCCTTTACAGTATCAAGAAATTTCAATATTTCTTCATCCTAATTAGTCACTCAAAGTAACTCTACCCGACAAATACAATTTTTAAATGCAGCCCATCTAGATAAAAGAAAGCTATGACCGTGAGGCATCTATCTTTGTCACAACATTTTTGCTTGGTTAGCAAGGATTTTTATGTATTACAAAGCTAAACTAAAAAGATTTTCTCTGTTCTTTATTCTCAATTCATTGTTTTCATTTAATAATTTTGAAAAGAAAGGAATTTCTACGATTTTTATGGCAAATAGGAGGAAGAAAGTAATATGATTGAAAAGGAGGAATTTCCTTCCTTTTTCCTTTAGTTAGTCATCTTAATTATAGGACCTTATTTTTTCATAAATCTAATATTATTAGTCAACACATATTGGTAAATTAACAATAAAAAATGTGTTAAGTTCTACGATAGATGCAAATATCAAAAATATGGCGTACATAACGAGACAGATAATTCCAACTGTGCGATTTAATATGAATTTGTTAATAAATAAAGCCCCATATAAGATAATTAACGTAGAGAAAAGAGATACTGAGCTATAAACTAGACCTTGAGAATTAATCTGAATATAATACTGTCCAGCTACTTTTGGCAGTAGTGCTGCCTTGATGAACCATGGAAATCCGAGACACAGTAACACATCAAATACATTTGATCCGATCGAATTACTTATCCCCATAGCTCCATAACCTGGAAAATTATATAATTCTTATTCAGTGTACATTATAAAGCAAAGATGGGATTTAATTGTACATTTTGGACCGATTTCGTTGTCGACGCCTATTGTCTACAGAATATCATGTAAACCCATATAGCACAGAAGGCTGCAGAAATATTGTTGCAATATTGCTGCAATGTTGCAACAATATTGTTGCAAATTTTGTACTGTATGAGAATATTGTAATGCCTCTTATGTCGGACAAACTTGCAGATTATTAAAAACTAAAATTTCGAAATATAAAAATGACATCTGAAGAAACACAGTAAGTACTTAGTTATTTCGGAACATAGGATACATTATAATCATGACTTCAACGTTGAGATCCTGGATACGGAAAGGTTTCTCAGCAAAAGATTGATTTCTGAAATGTTATTTATCAAACTGCAGATCAACTCTTACAAAAAAGAACTATTGCCGGCCGTGTAATAATTACACGCGGCTGTGTGATTGTTATACGCGGTTGTGTGATTATTATTGGTGGCTCTGTAATTATAAAGGCGAATATTTCCAGCAAACATTTTTGTACGCAAAAGGATATCAAATTGGCACCAAATTCCGGCGGAATTTTGTACCAAAACCGTATCCTACTATGTCCGCATTAGGATGCCCAATGTAAATCAAATCTGACGATCATATCTGAAGTCAAATTGAAACCAATACCAAAACAAATTTGATAATAATAATGTGATGACAAAATGGCATCAAACACAAACCAAATCTGTTATCAAATGCGTTGACAAAATAATGTCAAATACAAACCAAATTTATTTTCAAACGTGCTGACAGAATGACACCAAATAAAGATCAAATCTGATGTTTCCGAGATCAACAAAAAAATTTATTTTTTTTAAACAGATTTTGTTATTCTTATAGCTTAATTTGTATCCATTGTTTCATATATAACATTTTAATTCACTTTTTACAATTATGCATTATTTTATAAATTTTTGAAAACGCATGTCGGTGCCGGCGGAATTCGAACTAAGATTTTGGAATAACAACCTAACACGCTAACACTGAGCTAATCGTATACATGTGATATCGTTAATAAAAAGTTATATTTGAAGTAAAGCTGAATTAAACCGAAAGAAACTTGCGTTTTGAATATTGCGCGAACACTATCACTAACCCTATGATTATTTAGCCTCAGATATTTTTAATATAAACTATATAAATAATTAAAATCTTTTCCTGGCCAGATCAGTCACAAAATAACAATTTAAAGTAGTATCAAAGCATAATAAAACATTATTGACGTAAAGAGCATGTTGCAAAAGTCAATTTTGCAATTAATTGTTATAAACAAATTGTTAAAAATGACTGTATAGGAAAACTGATTTCACCAATTGATTTACCGAAAAAAATTACTAAAGAAACATATATAACGCTTTCTTAATTGTTATAGTTGTTATAATTATTATAAACAAATTAGTCGCATAATTGTTTTGACAAAAAGATAATGGCCGAATTTCGCAAAGAGAGCATGATGTGTGTAATGTAACATTTTATCCTTGTTTAATCTTTGGTGATCAACAAGAATTAAGTCATGTGCATTATGCGTTTTACGGAACTCAACTAATGTTGCATTCTTATGTGATAAATGCTGACATTTTCGTAATAGCAAGCTTGCTTACTATCTGCCATCAATTTGTCAATCACACATACAACAGATCTGTCTACAATCAACTTCCAATCTATTGTGTATTTTGACAAAGGAATAATATTGCATTCTTGGGTGAAAATTGCTAACATTTTTGCAATAGCAAACTTGTTTAATATTTGTTATAAATTTTTCGTCAAAACTTTCAACAGATTTGCTTGCTTTTCAACGCCAATTTGTCATATACTCTGCCAACAAGGTTGTAGTATATTTGGTACAAATCTGCTAACAGTACCAAAAATACCAATGTATGCGGACCATATGCAGACCAAAATCTGTTATCAACCTTAGCAATTACAGAAATGGTTATAGGGGTTATTGCTTCTAAAATAATTACTAGCGACGGAATATAGACGGATATTATTTGGGTATCACTAAAAAGACTACTGCATATGTAAAAACTACTGCGACTTGGTTAGGTGGTGCGATGGCGTGCGGATGTGTACATGGAAATAGAGTGAGGCTGAGTATGAATGTTGTAGTATATTAGGAAGAATTAGGAAAGTAAAGAGGTATGGACTAGAGAAGTAGGAGGGTAGAAAAGACGAATTGGAAGCAGAATTAGAGGAAAAGGATTTGTGGTAATATTGGAAGATATAGGAGGAAGGAACAGGAATAGGTTAGGGCGGACAATGAGGCGGAAGACTCCAGGAGAACCGGTCATAAGATAGGAAAGTAACGGAATGAAACGAGGAAGGTATTAGGGAAAACGAAAAGGGTGACGGTGTGCAAATAGAAAGAGTGTTAGGAAAAATGTTAGAGAAATAAGATGGTAAAAAGAAAAGCAGAAACAGTTATAGAAAGAATAATGTGACAGGTAATGCACGGAATCTAGCAGAATGGTTAATGGAGAAAGGAGGACATATTGTAATTGAGAGAATAAATGAATGGAAGAAGATTGGAAGGAATGTATAGAGGTACGGAGACGATGAAAAAAATAATAGCATAGGAAAGAAACAGCGAAGGCAAATGTACGAGGTATGATCAAAAAGTAAGGTGACTTTTTGAACTTTGCGCGCTCTGTACACTCTAATTTCAAAATTTTTTTTTTGTGTTGGTACACTCGTCACGATCATATGTTCACAGTTTTGACTATATAGCATGTGTTGTTTTTATGTGAGAGGTACATATAAAGGTTAGACTCGTGTTTGCGTGCTCGGCGATTTTTTGTTGTTGAAAATAATGGAGCAGAGAGTTTGTATTAATTTTTGTTTAAAAAATGGTATTAAGTGTTCAAAAACTCTTGAAATGTTGACAGTGGCGTACGGTGAGTCAACTTTGAGCAAAAAAAATGTTTATAAATGGTATAAGTTATTCCAAGAGGGTCGAGAAAATGTTAACGATGAACCTCGCTCTGGACGCCCCAGCACGTCAAAAACCGACGAAAATGTTCAGGAAGTGAAAGAAATTGTGTTGAAAAATCGTCGAATCACGATTAGAGAAATAGCTGATGATCTTAACATATCGTTTGGCTCATGCCAATCAATTTTAACGGATGTTTTGGGTATGACACGTGTGTCAGCGAAATTCGTTCCAAAAGTGCTTAATTTTGATCAGAAGCAGCGTCGCATGAACAAGACATGTTGAACGACGTCAATGATGATCCTGATCTGCTCAAAAGGGTTATAACTGGTGACGAAACATGGGTATATGGTTCCTCAGGAGACCTCAATGCACACGCTGTGGATTGGGGCTGCCCCCGCACCGACACCATGGGCCGCCTGGCCCGGGACTTTGCGGCGGGGCTTGGCCTGGTACTTCTAAACCGGGGCCGGGTCAGCACGGGGTGCGCACGATTGGACACCGCACGATTGGACACCACCACTCACAGCGGCCGATACCTAGAGTCTTTCCGTTGGTTTGGTTAGATAAGTCAAGATCATTGGTTGGTGTCCAATCGTGCTGTGTCCAAAAGAGTGTCACCCGATTAAAGGATTGAAACTGGAGACCGGCTCCTTGAAAGTTGTCTCATCATAGACTTATCTCCATGGAGCTGGTCTCCTCCCCCCCCTCCCTCGCGGAGGAGCGTGAGCAATGCCGCCGCAGACAAGCTGAAAGACAATGGGTCCTGAAGAAACTCGACCCCGAAGCCCTCAAGGTCAGCCTCCTTGCCTCCACTTGGCCGGAGGGAAGAGCTGACCTTGGAGCCGAGGAGGAGGCGGAGCGCCTATGCGAGAAGATGTCGCAGGCGTGCGACGCCTCCATGCCCCGCAGCAGATCGATCGCGCGTCGTGCTGCCTACTGGTGGTCCGCGGAACTCGCCGAACTAAGGCAGGCTACCGTGGCTGCCAGGAGGGCGCACACGCGCGCCAAGCGGCGGGGCATTCGGAGGATGCGCTAAACAATGCTGCGGCGGTCCTCAGAGAAGCCAGGAAGGACCTGAGGACCGCCATAGCACGGGCAAAAGCCGCGCCATGGGATGACCTACTCTCCGAACTGGATTGCGACTCATGGGGGAGACCGTATCAAATTGTGACGAAGAGGCTCCGCCCCCAGTCTCGGAGACGCTGGACCCCCAGTTCCTCGGAGAGGTGGTGGACACCCTGTTCCCCACCAGGGGGGGGGACATTCCGGAGAAGACCGGCCCTCCTCCCGGATGGACCGAGGAGCTGGAGGTATCCAATCACGAGATGGCCGCGGTCTTTGCCCGAATAAGAGGCAGAGCAAAAGCGCTCGGGCCGGACGGAATACACACAAAAGTCTGGGCTCGGGCGTCTTCAATCGTTCGGGAGGTACTTCGTGTCACCTACACAAAGTGCCTTCGGGACGTTCCCCAGGAGGTGGAAGAGGTCCAGGCTTGTCCGCCTCAAAAAGGAGGGCAAGCCAGCGGAGAGTCCCTCCGCGTATAGGCCCTTGTGTATGCTGGATGATGCGGGCAAAATCTTTGAGCGAATCATCGCCAACCGCATCATCCGGCATGTGTCTCGGAAGGATCCCGATTTGTCCCCCGGACAATATGGATTCCGAGAGGCGAGATCGACTATAGATGGCATTAGGCAGGTCAGATCCCTCTCGGAGTCCATCACGGGGGACGGGGAGGTGGCGTTGGTGATATCCCTGGATATCGCCAACGCCTTCAACAGTATCCCATGGGGCGTGGTAGTGGCGGCGCTTAGCGAGCATTATCGCGTGCCGCCCTACCTCGTCGCCATCATACGGAACTACTTCCGAGACAGGGTGCTGGAGTTCCGGGATAAAACCGGACTCCAGGAGCGGAGGGACATGTCGTGCGGCGTTTCATAGGGGTCCGTGTTGGGCTCCTTGTTGTGGAACGCAGCGTACGACACCGTGCTCTGCGAAGTTCTCTCCTCTGGCTGCCACGTCGTCTGCTACGCAGACGACACGTTTGTGGTAGTCAGGGGCGCCTCTTAGGGAAGAGCAGTGGCCATTGGCAACTGGGCCGTGCCTTGTGTCCTCGGCTCCATCAAGAGCCTGGGTCTGAGGGTGGCCCAGAAGAAAACGGAAGCCATTTTCTTCCATGGCTGCTCCAGAATACCGCCAGAGGCCTTCGTCCTGATGGACAACATCCGAGTTTGAGTGGGGGCAACCCTAAAATATCTAGGGTTGCTATTGGACGGTCGCTGGTCCTTTGTCGAACACTTCGACAAACTGGCCCAGCGGTTGGGCTTGAGGACAAACACCCTCTTGGGGTTGATGCCCAACCTCCGGGGTCCGAGGATCAGTGCGAGGCGCGCGTATGCCTACGCGGTGATGGCTGGGGCTCTGTACGAAGACCCAGTCTGGTTCCGCGAGGCGCTGGCCAGCCGCCGCATACACGAAACGTTGCACGCTGTGCAGCGGCGGCTAGCACGTAGAATAGTGCGTATCGTACCGCTCCCAGCGCGGCGACAATGGTTTTGGCGGGACTTCCTCCGGCAGAATTCTGGCCTGGTGCTACGCCAGAGTGAAGGCCGTCCGCCTGCAGAGGGGAGTCGTCACCCCCAGGGTCGCCGCACTGCTACGGAAAAGAGTACGCCGGCGGGTGATGGACGCTTGGCGAGAGAGCCTCGCCAACGACCCGCCGGCGGCAGGATCTCGGATCTTGGAGGCCGTCCTACTCCACTTGGACGAATAGGTGGGACGCCCCTGGAGCGGCTTGTCCTACCGGACGACACAGGTGCTTACCGGACATGGGTGTTTCGGTGAGGGGAGGTTTCCAATAGCGCACATGCCGATAGCGCACCAACCAATCATCTTGATTTACCTAACCTAACCTATGGAAAATCTCTAGGCATCTGCCATTGTGAGTGGTTTGTGTGCTATCGGGATGTGCGCTATTGGGACCCACCGTTCGGTGAGTACCTGTGCAGGATAAGGAAGGAGCCGACACAGTGCCATTATTGTGACGGAGAACGGGACTTCGCGCAGCACACGCTGGAGGTCTGTTCAGCGTGGGAGGAGCTGCGCGGAGTTCTGAAAGAGGAGGTTGGAGACGACCTCTCCCTGCGGGCCATCATCACGCTGATGGTCCGCAGGGAGAGCGCATGGGTCGCGGTCTCCTTCTTCTGCGAGCAGGTTATGCGGCAGAAGGAGGAAGCCAAAAAGCAACGGAAAAAGAGGCCGGGGGGACGCATGCCTCCCGGCGACGACAACAACGACGACAGGGGCGGCAGGAGCGGGGGCCACGATCCACCTTGGCTCCCGCCCCAGCCGCCCAGAGGAAAAAGAAGAAAGTTTGCCCCCCGTTCCCCGGGCCTCTGTGGCCCGGTGGCCAAAAGGCGGAGGGGCAACAAAGCCGCAATCGCCCCCTCACTCCCCACCATACGGAGGAGGGGAGCGAGAACGAGGAGAGGATGTGTCCCTCCTTCCCCACGGCTGCTGCTGGTCTCGCTTTTGGGACGCGCCACGAGAGGAGGACCCCTCACTAGTGAGCCCAGCGAGGCAGATCCCACCTGACGGTCCGGGGGGAGCGACTCTGTGACATAACATTCAACCGCCGGGGGGGGGAGAGGGAAGGAATATTCTCTCTCTCCCCCAGGGTAGTAAGGTGGGCCGCGCCGCCGTCAGCGCGGCGCGAAGAGGCCCGGGCTTACGGTGGGGGCCGGATACCCCGGGCTTTACCCCCAAACATCAGAGGAAGAGGCGGGGGGGGGACGGTGTCCCCTTCTTCCGACCTGAGGCTGACCAGGCCAAAAGCCCTGCCAGGAGCGCCTAACGCTAAGGCGCCTCTGGCGAGTCGAATCGGCCATAGGCCGACCGTGTCCGGGGGGGCTCCGAAAGTATGCTGCACGCGTTCCCGGAGCTCCCCCCGCTAAGGACCAGGGTAAGACACCCGGGGGGAGGGGTTTTAGTGGGTAGGCCTCCGCCGGCACGTCGTCGGCGGGGGAAAGCACCACATAACCACCAGGCCTTTCCCAAGGCTTGGTATATGCGGTAACGCATTTCCCTTCCGTTACCAAAAAAAGAGTGTCCCAGTATAAGTGGCCACCCCTTTTTATCTCGTAAACTAACAGAGATAGACTCAATAAATATAATATCAAATTAAATGGTTCGAACTTTATTGTGAGCACAGTTACTTAAAGAAATTATCTATGTTAAAGAACAAAGAGACATGCACAACTTTTGCATGGTAAAGTGAATATTTTTATATGATAAAAGTTGTAGCGTTTTCTCTAATGAATACAATGATGTATGATTTATCAAAATTATATTATAAATTATAAAAGTGTCGGTTTAAAGTTTCGTGGGCGACTAATACCATTTCAGTTTTGCTTTTGCGGTGTGGCTAACTTCCAACTTCCGCTTTGGCGATTGACGTGTAACAAGTTAACATCTAATTATAATATTCGATGTACGTAAAATGTAAGTAATAAGAATACAAAAATCTACAGGTTATAATTAGATATCAATGTGTTACACGTCAATCGCCAAAACGGGAGTCGGAAGTTAGCCACACCGCAGAGGCAAAACTGAAATGGTATTAGTTGCCCGCAAAACTTGAA
Source organism: Solenopsis invicta (assembly GCF_016802725.1). Taxonomy (NCBI): domain Eukaryota; kingdom Metazoa; phylum Arthropoda; class Insecta; order Hymenoptera; family Formicidae; genus Solenopsis; species Solenopsis invicta. Next base: position 18,192,401 of record NC_052670.1, on the reverse strand, counting down.
ACCGACATAACTTCTATAATTTGTAAAATAATTTTATAAATCATACATTATTGTATTCATTAGAAAAAACGCTACAACTTTTATCATATAAAAATATTCACTTTACCATGCAAAAGTTGTGCGTGTCTCTTCGTTTTTTAACATAGATCATTTCTTTAAGTAACCACTGTGCTCACAATAAAGTTTAGTTCAAACCATTTAATTTAATATTATATTTATTGGGTCTATCTCTGCTAGTTTACGAGATAAAGGGGGATGGCCACTTATATTGGGACACCTTGTGTATATATATATACAAGGTGGGGGAAAAAGTACCGGAACAATAAAATATCTCGAAAACTAAGCATTTTAGAAAAAAGTGTAGGGTTTCAAAAGATCTATTTATTAATATTATTAGTTTGACCTTGGATAACGTCGCCAAGGTCAGATTAAAATTACATTAACTTTTTAAATGGAATACCCTATTTTTGATTCCAGAATCTAATAGTTGCTGTCAAGATCTTTCCAAAACTCTATAAGAAATTTTATTTTTGTTGAGTACTTTCCGAATTGTGAGGCTTGAAAGCTACAGTACACTGTAGATTTCAAGCTTTACAACTCGGAAAGTACTTAATAAAAAATAACTTTTTTATAGTGTTTTGAAAAAGTTTTTGAATCGACTACAAGAAAATGCAATAAAAAGTAGAGAATATTAAGGAAATACCGATATCTTTTAATTAGGGAACCGATACTAATATTGTATTTTGTATTACATTCTTATAGCTTATCTCGAGACTTTTCTGAAACACTACAAGAAAATTTATTTTTGGCTACGCTATCCAAGATCAACTGATAATATTAGTAAATAGATCTTTTGAAACTCTACAACTTTTATCTGAAACACTTTTTTCTAAAATGCTTAGTTTTTGAGATATTTTGCTGTTTCGGTACTTTTCCCCCATCCTGTATATTCATTTATTATTTTTGACTTGTATAAGTGACATTAAGACATTATACAGGAGAGACTTTTTGGTATAATTTCATTAGTTACTGATAAGACAACAATATTGTAGTAATATAATTTTCGGTTAATTTTTAAACAAAAATTATTGGACATAATCACTAATATATTTACCATTATTTCAGTGGTGAAAAAATAGCAATAATATATTTTGATCATTGTGTTTACTGATTTTTTATTTTAATTAACTGGAAATTATTATTAAAATATTGTTGTCTTATCAGTAACTACTAAAATTATTCCAAAAAATTTCTTTTATTTAGGCAGCAATATTTGGGCAGTAATATTTTGGTAGTAATATATTTCGGCAGTGGTACGAAATAATTATTGACTTCTATGTAATTGCTAATAATATTTTTTGTGATATTCTATAATATTTCCTGTGATATTCAGTAATATTTTTTGTAATATCCAATAATATTTTCTGTAATATCTAGTAATATACCTATGTAATTATCAGTAATATCCCAGTGAAAAAAATGTTATCAAAAAGAGTTCTTAAAGTATTCATGTTTGAGAGGTGGACGTCTTCTAACACTATCAGAATGATAACATAATGATATCATTATCTACTGCCCCGATTTTAGAGGAAAAAAAGACATCATATACAGGGTGATTCAGAACGACCCATGTGTCCCTGTAAAGACGTGTTCTTGGATAAATTCTGAGACAATTTTTCCTGTACGAAAATTTTGTCCGACGCTTACTTTTTGAATAATAAGAAGATAAAGTTAGCAAATCACGGGCCGTGTACACATGGTAGACAAAGGCGGCGCAACTCACCGTCCGACGCGGGCGCTTACCCGTATCGGACGGTGAGTTGTGCCGCCTTTGTCTACCATGTGTACACGGCTCGTGATTTGCTAACTTTATCTTCTTATTATTCAAAAAGTAAGCGTCGGACAAAATTTTCGTACAGGAAAAATCGACTCAGAATTTATCCAAGAACACGTCTTTACAGGGACACATGGGTCGTTCTGAATCACCCTGTATATGACATCTGAAAGAATACGGCAATCTGACTTCTTATAAATGTCATCTAAAGGAGCACTGCATTTTGACTTCTTTTAAATGCCAAGAAAATGTTACTATTAAAAATTTTTTACACTGAACAAATATTCTACTTTTTAATGGTACCATCTTGATGCTGAAGGATTTGCCTTTTATATACCACCTCGCCTTGAGAAATCTAAGTCTAAATATAAAGTCTAAAATGTAGAAGAATATCGAATAAGCATGGGAGGCTAGATTTAAGACAGTTCTCTTAATGCTAAAAAAAAATTCTTCTTTTAGCAAATAATGTGCAATAAAAATAATTTTTTTCAGTTTTTTAACAATTTATTATTTTTATAGCTTAATTCTGTATTGACTGTTTTGTATATAAGATTCCTCTATTTCACTAATTACAATTACGTATTATTTTACAATTTTTAAAAATGCGTTAGCGCCGGCGGGATTCAGATCTACGATTTTGGAATACTTAATACGCTAACACTGAGCTAATTGTACACTTGTAATATCTTGAATAAACAGTTATATTTAAAGTAAGGCTGATTTGAATAGGAAAGAACTTGCGTAATGAGTACTGCCCGAACACTAGTTTTTTGTGTATTATATTACCTGTAATTCTTTTTATGTTCTAATGATATTCGCCACATGTGATCAAACTAAGTTATGTTTTGTGAGAAATATCTTGCGAAAAGATATATCATTTTTAAGAAAACTTAATGAGATCTTTAAAAAGTCCTCTTAAAGATCTCTTTCCTCTGAGACTTCAGAGACATCTGTAAATAGACATCATAAAGAGCTCTTTTGAAAGACTTGAAAAAAGAGAATTTATTGATGTCATTTTGAAGAAAATTTAATAAAGTCTTAAAAAAGTTCTCTTAAAGAGATCTTTTGAAAAACATCAATACAAAGATAACTTATTGATATCATTTTCAAGAAAAATTAATGAAATCTTGGAAAAAAAACTCTTAAAGAACTCTTCCTCTCAATGATGCTCACTGGGATCTATGTGTAATCGGCAATAGTTCTTTTTCGTAAAGGAACAGCGTGCATTTACAGACAAATACGGAATTTTTACACAATGGTTATCTAGCGTTGTTAAATAAATTCAAGGACCAAGGTTAACGATACAAGCCCATAGTTTTGAAACATGATTCTGATATTGTCACATAAGATACCGATTATACATATATTGTTGTTTACTGTTGGGCGCAGGGCGAATTGCTTCTGCATGCTCAATACAGTTCGGTCTTTCAACCTGACATGTCATTGCGCGGAAGTATGACCGTTATAAATCAAATAATTTGTGTAATTCAAGTAGAATGAATATGACTAGTTTTTGTCAATTTTCTTCTCTGGTGAGTAATTTTACGATGGCGGGAGCGGTGGACACAATGTTTGACAAAAATTTCTAACCACAGACTAAACAGTCAACGTTAATGCTCTATACAATGGTCGGAAATTAATCTTCCCATGAAAATTGTTCGTGGCTCCTAACCGGTGAATTGCCCAGCCGAGGAGCATCTCTTAAAAACAAATGCATGTAACTGCGTTTAAGAAAAAAAGAACTGTGGTTGAAGATGACTCGAAGCTGAATCAAAACGTTTGTTTTTAAATTAATAAAATTGTCAATTCTACGCACCAACAACCGCAGTTACTCTTATTAGTCCATTAATAGTTGATTGCGTGACAATTTGAGAGTACTACACTTTGATACATGGTGGAAATATAACATAGTGTGCTTAATTTGGCTAAACCACGCCCCTTTTCACAGCAAAATATCTTTTATTTTAGAAGACTGCCAACTGTGAAAAAAATGAAATATTTAAAGTCGGAAAGAGTGCATTGCGTTCTTTTCTATTGTGATGTCAGCTGATGTGAACACCATTGCTCCAATTTTATGTGTTTTGAGGTTATTTTTTAAAAAGGTATTTTAAAATAAAGTGAAAATGGTACGTTACGTGGTGAAATCGTATATGAACTACAGCAAAAAGTACTTGCCGGATGAGCAAGCAAGCTTTTAGTGATTTCCGGAAAACGCAGCAATGCGTAAAGGCTGAATTCGGCGAATCGGAAAGTTATATGCCAAAAAATATTAAGACTGGTAAGTCTTATTAAATATTATTAGCTAATCTTTTGTAATGATGTTATTTCCATTACAACAAGAGATTAAGAGTTTTGTTTGCAAAATATGAACATTGCATAAGAACTTTTGTACGGCTTGTCTAGTCTTTCTTTCTTTAATTATAATAACTATTAAATAACTATACAGGGTGTCTCGTAACAAATATTTCAGAGAGCCAAAAAGGATGAAATTTTGAACTAAAAGTTTCTTTGCCAATTTTGGCTCAGATCATTATTTATTGATTTATTAACGGTTTTTGATCAATCAGATTGCGCTCAGCCGGAATGCCCAGAAGCGTAGCGTGCCGTGGGGCACCTCGCGCTTATTGTAAACATTCCCCCAATTAAAATTTCATTCTAATTCTTTATATTAATCAATCGATCAATCAATCAGTCAATTAATCAATTAATCAATATAAATAATCAAATAAATGTGTTGTTATGTTTAGCGCAAGATAACAATAATCACTCGCGTCGTCTATCTTTCACATGACAAAGAAGACTGGTTTATTGTGTAGAAAATGCAGAGACTGCCTTGGGCGCAGCTCTGTTACAAACTTCGAATTCGGCCATTACGGTCGAGAGAGAAGAAAGCAGTGAGAACAGATTACTAGAGAGAAAGAAAGAGAGGGGAAGAGTCCCTTGCCGGTAAGTCCGCGCCATCTCTCGGCCTCCTTAGCGTTGAATTTAGCTAGTGAGATTTCGTTGGGCGCCCGAATTCAAATCATAGTCTTAACATGCCGGCCGCCTTGGAAAGCTCAGCTTTTCAATGTATAAACAATCCTTGGAGTCTTATCAATAACTGAAACAAAACTAAAATAATAACGTTGTTCGTAAGCAGCTTAGCCTAACGATGATTAGCCAAATGATGAGAAACCAAAAATTGAAATCAAATGATTATTGCTTCAGAGGCAATAAACTTAATCGATTGCATGGCCGTTTAAAAACTCCCTTGGCCGTTTTAATTGTCACAGCTCGGACGACACCATCCGCGCCGGGATGACTTTCCTGAACCCGACCAAGAGGCCAACACAGGGGTGAGATATTGTCCTCTCGAATGAGTACCATGTCCCCGGGGGAAACATTGGTATCTTTGATTCGCCACTTTGTCCGCTGCTGTAGTTGATTTAGATAATCCTTGGACCATCTTTTCCATAGATGCTGACGCATCTGCTCTACTCGCTGCCATCTGGAAAGCTTATTTTCTTGTACGTCTAGCAACGTCGGTTCCGGGATGCTGGTAAGTGTGTCTCCGATGAGGAAATGCCCGGGAGATAGAAAGGATAAATCGTTGGGATCATTGGACATAACAGTGAGAGGACGAGAATTTAATATGGCCTCTATCTGTATAGCTAGGGTTTGCATTTCGTCTATTGTCAGCAAGGCTGTGCCGACTACTCTTTTGAAGTGAAATTTGAAAGATCGCACGGCGGCTTCCCAAATGCCACCAAAATTTGGAGCTCTTGGAGGTATAAAATGCCATTGAGTACCTTGGCTAGTTATACGAGGTGTGTTCAAAAAGTATCGCGAATTTTGAATTTTCGCGGGTTACGTATATTCGAATTTCGATCTTTTTGTGGCGTTATGTTGGTACTCATGTCTCTCACTTATGCCGACAAGCTCGGCCATTTTGAATGTTCACTTAATTGTTGACAGCTGCTTTGCTTGCACGTGTTTTGGATCGTCTTCGATTTTTACCTATTCAAAAAAATGGATCAAAGAACCTGTATCAAATTTTGTGTGAAAAACGAAATTAAGTGCGCGGATGCATTCCGAATGTTGACTGTGGCATACGGAGAAGCTACCTTGGACCGAAGCAACGTTTATCGGTGGTACAAAATGTTCTCAGAAGGCCGAGAAGATGTGAACGACGAAGAGCGTGCCGGGCGCCCGAGCACTTCAACAACAGACGAAAAAATTAATGAAGTGGAGAAAATGGTATTGGCCAATCGTCGAATCACCGTTAGAGAAGTTGCTGAGGACCTAAACATATCGATTGGCTCGTGCCATTCGATTTTTATCAATGATTTGGACATGAGACGGGTCGCCGCGAAATTCGTACCAAAATTGCTCAATTGCGACCAAAAACAGCATCGCATGAACATTGCTAATGAGATGTTGGACTCTGTCCGCGACGACCCAAATTTGCTCCAGAGGGTCATAACTGGTGACGAATCGTGGGTTTATGGTTATGACGTGGAAACCAAAGCTCAATCATCTCAATGGAAGCTGCCGCACGAACCAAAACCGAAAAAAGCGCGCCAAGTTCGGTCGAATGTGAAAGTTTTGCTGACAGTTTTCTTCGATTGCAGGGGCGTGGTGCATCATGAGTTCTTGCCACAGGGTAGAACGGTCAATAAGGAATATTACCTGCAAGTTATGCGCAATTTGCGCGAAGCAATCCGCCAGAAACGCCCGGATTTGTGGAAGAACAAAAATTGGCTTTTGCACCACGATAACGCCCCTGCTCACACATCGTTGCTTGTGCGCGACTTTTTGGCCAAAAACAACACACTAATGATGCCGCAGCCACCGTATTCCCCAGATCTGGCCCCCTGTGACTTTTTCTTGTTCCCTAAACTGAAGAGGCCCATGAAAGGACGACGTTACGCTACGCTTGACGAGATAAAGACGGCATCGAAGGAGGAGCTGAACAAGATAAAAAAAAATGATTTTTTGAAGTGCTTCGAAGATTGGAAAAACCGTTGGCACAAGTGTATAATATCTCATGGGGATTACTTTGAAGGGGACAAATAAAATAGATATTCATGAATAAATAAATAATTTTTGAAAAAACACAAAATTCGCGATACTTTTTGAACACACCTCGTATCATGAATTATTTTGTGTTTTTCCTTGATGAACATGTCCCGCAATTCCTTTAATTCTCGCTCCGCTCCCACGAAGTTAGTTGCGTTGTCAGAAAAAATGTTGCTGGGTATGCCTCTTCGTCCTATCAGGCGCTTAAGAACATGTATGAAACCTTCGGCGGATAAATCAAAAGCAATCTCTACGTGAACGGCCCTTGTAACCAAACATACAAAAATTGCAGCGTACGATTTCACAATTTTAGCGTTTCGTCGTTTAGATTCACGAAGTTGAAATGGGCCGCAAAAGTCGACTCCTACGTTCGCGAAAGCTCGTGCGACTTGGACTCTGTGTAATAGGAGATTGCCCATAATTGGCTGAGTAGCTACAGGCGCTGTGCGAAAGCATTTGATGCATCTTCTTATGATGTGGCGAACCGTGTTTCTTCCATCTAACGGCCAAAACTTCTGACGTATGGCTGCTAAAGTAGTTTGCGAGCCAGCGTGAAGTAATCTGGAGTGCTCATATTCTACTAACAATTTTGTGAAAGAATGCTTGGAAGGTAGCACCATTTGATGCTTTGCTGAATATGGTAGCTTGGCATTCTGAAGCCTTCCGCCTACTCGTAAAATTTCTTGCTCATCAAGAAACGGGCTGAGAGATAGGAGTTTGCTGTTTCTGGGTACTTGCTGTTGATTGCGCAGGCATTTGAGTTCATTCGTGAACGCAGACGATTGGATAATCTTAACTAAAGATTGTACAGAACCATTTATTTCTTTATTGGATAACCTTCCTTTGAACTTAGGCTTTCTGGAAAGACAATTGTTGATAATACGTAAAATATATGCATGTATTCGAATTAATTTATTAAAATTTGAGTATCTGTCGAACAACCATGGTGATTTTAGCTCGGTAGTCGTGATTGTCATCGTTTTTCGTTGCTTCGGAATTTCTTGATTTAGAGGCAATGCCTTGACAGGCCATTCAGCAGTGTCTCGTGAGAGCCACGGGGGACCCTTCCACCATAATTCCGACTTAAGTAGCAACGCTGGTGCCATCCCTTTTGAAATAATGTCTGCAGGATTGTGCAATGAGTCGACATGATACCAATCGTTTGGATCGGACGTATCCTGAATCGCACTGACGCGATTGGCAACAAAGGTGCTCCATTTTCTAGGAGGTGACTTTATCCAAGCAAGTGTTATGGTTGAATCTGACCAATAGCGTTTTCGCGCAAATTTGAAATCTACAGATTCCGTGACCTTGTGCATTAATTGAAACAGAAGTACTGCTCCACATAATTCCAGACGAGGCAATGACAGATTTTTTAACGGAGTTACCCTTGATTTTGCACACAATAAAGTTACCTCGTACTGAGTTTCTGCTAATTTGCTGCGAACATATACACAAGCGCCATATGCCCTTTCGCTGGCGTCTGAGAATCCGCATAGTTCCATGACCTCTGATTGCTGAGAAGCAACCGGTATCTGCGTGGTATCTGAAGATGATTCAAGGTGTGAAGTTCCGATTCGTAACGAGACCATTGAGTTTGTATATTGCTGGGAACAGTCTCGTCCCAATCAAACTTTAATTGCCACAGTCGTTGCATAATAATTTTTGCTGTGATTATAATTGGTCCCAAAATTCCTAAGGGATCGAAAATGCGTGCTATGGTAGATAATATGCTTCTCTTTGAGATTTTAGCATGCCTAAAGATCGTGATTTGGAATTGAAATGTATCGCTTGAAGAATTCCATTGTAAGCCAAGTGTAGGTGAGTTTGCATCCTCATTTATGTTCAAAATGCAACTGGAATGTGATCCTGATAAATCTTCTAATACCGCTTGCTCATTTGAAGCCCACTTGTGTAGAGAAAATCCCGCTTTATTCAGTATAGTATTGACTTCGTTTCGTATTGTTATGAGTTCCTGAATCGTGTTGGCACCTGTCAGAAGATCATCCACGTAGAAGTCAGTCAAGATTCTTGAAGCTCCTATCGGCATGTTATGTCGCTCTAGATTTGCAATCTCCTGTAAGGCGCGTACTGCAAGAAATGATGCGGATGCAGTACCGTATGTCACGGTAGCCAGTTCGAAGATCTTCACTTTTTTGTCATCATTGTCTCCCCACAAAATTCTCTGCAAGCTTTGTTGTGATTCGTCGACCAACACCTGTCTGTACATCTTGGCCACGTCCGCCGTAAGGACGAGCTGCCAGATGCGAAATTTGATTAAAATGAAAATGAGATCTTGCTGTAAGGTTGGTCCTACCATCAGAATGTCATTGAGTGATGTTCCTGTGTCCGTCTTACATGACGCGTCAAAGACGACATGGATCCTTGTAGTAGAACTGGTGGCCTTGAAGACGGCATGATGCGGCATGTAATATGCAGGGAATGTTCCCTTGGTTTCCAATGTGGCAAGATGCATGTGCTTGAGCTGACGGTATTCGTGTATGAATTGTGTGTATTCCCTTTTCATTTCAGGATTGCGATTTAATTTACGCTCTAGCGAATGGAAACGTTCAAAGCGGTTTCGTAGGAATGCCCTAATGTATTTAGCTTGTCTTCTTTAATCGGCAACTGTACGACAAATCTACCTAGTTCCGTTCGGCGATAGGTTTGCTTGAATTGCTTCTCACATTGCCGCTCCTCTGCGGTGAGCACTGGTTTGAGAGAAACCTGTTTTTGGAATTAATGCGTATACTTGGAATTAGGAAAACAAGAACGACTCCCTTACATCCTCAGTCTGATGGATAGGTAGAGCGCCAACATCAGACTATAATTAGTTATTTATCAAAATTTATTTCCGAGAATCAACAGGATTGGGATCATTGGGTTCCAATGTTTCTTCTAGCGTACAGATCTTCAAAACATGAAACCACTGGTGTAACTCCTGCTGAGTTATATTTTGCCCGGGTTCCGTTTGCCAGAACCTCTCAACTGCTTGTTCCAAATTATCATGACATGTTGAAAGATTGCATTGTACTGCCGTTTGATGAGGAGAGTTAATCGGATATCTACCACCTATTATCCATCCGAACAAGGTTTTTTGGAGCAGAGGATGATCTGATGCTTCCTTTATCTGTCCGACGCACAAAATCTTCCAAAACACCTCAGCGCCTAAAAGTATGTCCACGTCCGTAGAACAATAAAATGCTGGATCCGCTAATGCCAAATTCGATTGAATCTTGAAATGATTCTTGTCCATTGTGACGGTGGGTAGAGGATCTATGATTCGTTTTGAGACCAGACAGTCGATGGTGACCTTGTATTTGTAATGCCTTGAGCTGATCTGAATTTGAACTTGCTTCTGTGCTTTACTGAGTGTTTGATTGACTCCAGAGATAGAGATGTTAACTGATTTTGTTGTAAGGCCCAAACGTCGTACCAAATTCTCTGTTACGAGGTGAGACTGCGATCCTGGATCCAGAAGTATGTGACACGTTTGTCTCCTTCCTTGACAGTCTTTCGCGTCTGCCAAAACCGTTGACAAGAAAATTTGTGATGGTGAATTTGACATTGTTGCATGCGCGACGTTCGTCACAGAGGGATCTGCTTGTTGACGTGTTGGCTGCGCTGTGGATGCCGTTTCTGATTCATCCTTGTGCAATAATGTATTATGTCGCTTGCCGCAAGTCTTGCAGTTGGTTGATTTGCAAGTTCTCGCCGTGTGTGATGAGGCAATTCCAGCATAATTTGTTTTCCTTGACAACCTTTTGTCGCTCCTCTGGGGATAGCTTCAAAAATTGTTCGCATGCGTAGATTGGATGATTTCCCTTACACTTCTGACATGACGCCGTGTTAGAACTTACTAAAGATGAAACCCTTGCTTGAGTCAGTTTAACTTGTGAGTATGATGACGGCTGAATCTTCCTATTGATTGCCTGGAGCATATGACACCTGTGCTCTAAAAATTCTGTTAAGCGTTGCAAATTGGGAATGTCTGATTCTGTAATGCTATTTTCCCACTCTTTGTTTGTGATATGATCTAACTTACCCGTTATCAAATGTATAATAAGATCATACCATGACTCGGTCGGTCGACCGATAGCCTTTAAGGCCCTTATGTGTTTCAGTACGCCATCCAGTAAATGACGAAGACCCGCGTGATTCTCTTTGGTGACCGGTTGCAACTCGAATAAAGCCTTAATGTGTTTTTGTATGATGAGACGCTTGTTATCGTACCGCCTTTTTAACATCTGCCACGCTTCATTGTAATTTTCGGATGAAATCTCGAGCGATTGAATTATTTCAGCGGCTTCCCCCTTGAGAGAAGATTTTAAGTAGTGAAATTTCTGAATTTCGTTTATCGAAGTATCGCGATGAATGAGAGATTGAAATGTGTCGTGAAATGGATACCATTCTTCGTACACTCCCGAAAAGGACGGTAAATCGATTTTAGGAAGCCTTAGATTCCTAGCGGGCGTTTGATTATGATTTACTGCTACCGACTGTGCTTGAATTAACGGAACGTTAACCGCGTTATTGACAATAATCAAATCTTGAAATTTAGCCATAATATCATAATACGCCTCTTCAAAGTCTTTTCTTTCGTTCTCATGCGTGTCTGCGAATTCTGCGGAATCTTGCAATACTTCGATCTCTGATTGGACTTGATCAAATTGCGACCACGTTAATTGGACCTTTGCCTTACGTTCCGACAATTGCGTTAGGGACATATCATGCACCGCGTCCGATGTGAGAGTGCTAAGAGCTCTTGTGCATTGCGCTTTAATCTGACCTCTGCGCACTCTTAACCTTCTTAACTTGTCCTCGACACTCATTGTTACTAAATTATTGAGAGAAATGCAAAAGGTAAAATGGATAAGGAAATGGGCACTTCCGGAGACTTACCAAATCGTTGCCAGAAGTTTCGATAGGTTATGCAGCTCACTCACACTTATTATGGCGCGCTTTGTCGGCGACGCCCCCTTGAGCTGTAACGGCTGCTGTGACTTGCGAAATTCTGATTTTTCGCTGCTTCCTTGCATAGGTCTTGTTGCCTGGCGTTGGTGCGCGCCAGCCTCAAACCAGCCAGCCTTGTTTCGTGCTGGCCCACTGCGATATGCACGAGAACGTTCTCGACGTTCACGCGATCGCCACGTTGCAGAGAGACCTTGTGTCTCGTGTACTCACGAATCCGCGTATCCGGCCGATTCCACGGATCCGGTTCGAAGGACCAAAATTTATGTTATGTTTAGCGCAAGGTAACAATAATCACTCGCGTCGTCTATCTTTCACATGACAAAGAAGACTGGTTTATTGTGTAGAAAATGCAGAGACTGCCTTGGGCGCAGCTCTGTTACAAACTTCGAATTCGGCCATTACGGTCGAGAGAGAAGAAAGCAGTGAGAACAGATTACCAGAGAGAAAGAAAGAGAGGGGAAGAGTCCCTTGCCGGTAGGTCCGCGCCATCTCTCGGCCTCCTTAGCGTTGAATTTAGCTAGTGAGATTTCGTTGGGCGCCCGAATTCAAATCATAGTCTTAACATGTGTAAATGAGTAAGAATAAATTACAATTGAAAACTTATCCACTTTTTGATTATTTTTGATTCTTATTTATTATTTATTTATTTATTTATTTGTTTAATTCAATTATTTAATCTATTTGTTCATTCAGTTATTTAATTTCCATAGCTAATCTTATAGCGATGGGAAAAAATTAACTACGAGATGTTTGTCATGGGTATAAAAGAAGACTATTGGAAAAAAACATTATCAAAATAAATTGTATAATAATTGTAAATAATTTGTTAAACATCTTCAAAAAATGTTTTGTATCACGCGTGATTATTTTGTTTTATTGTCGTAGAAACTGAAGAAATGTGTTTCTACAATTTGTTTCCAAATTATGTCATTGCTATATTTTCTGTGTATTAATTTTTTACATAATATTTGTATTACTTTTTAACATATGTATTTATCTTTAATTTAATTTACAGAAAAATTTGGATGAACTGATACATAATAAAATATATATGTTAAATTTAACAAAAAATTGTTTACTGTGTAACGAAAAGATGAAAGTGACAATTACGAATTTAATTAATTGCGCATTTATAAATTTTAATTTCGATTTAAAATAATAACGTGATTGTAAGGAAAAAAGATAGAATTGTACGTTACATACCGATATTAAGATGCTAACAAGAAGTAATCAAAATAAATTGTTTACAAGCAATTTGTTGAATAGTTTCTCTTCAAACAAATTAAACAGTTTCTTAAAAAACTGATTTTAAATAAAAACGGATAGCTTTATCGGTTTCTACAGCAATAAAACGAAATAATCATGTGTGATACGTGTCAAAACATTTTTTGAGAAAGATGTTTAATAAATTATTTATTATATAATTTATTTTGATAATGTTTTTTTCCAATAATTTTCTTTTATACCCAAAACATCTTGTAGTTAATTTTTCCCTATCGCTACGAGGTTAATCATGGAAATTATATAATTGAATTAAACAAACAAATAAATAAATAAATAATAAATAAGAATTAAAAATAATCAGAAATTGGATAAATTTCCAATTGTAATTTATTCTTACTCATTTACTTATTTATTTGATTATTTATCTACATTTATTGATTGATTGATTGATTAATTTATTAATATGAAGAATTAGAATAAAATTTTAATCGGGAGAATGTTTACAGTAAGCGCAAGGAGCCCCACGGCACGCTATGCTTCTAGGCGCTCCGGGTGAGCGCAATCTGATTGATCAATTTTAACTGTTAATAACTCGGTAAATAATGATCTGAGCCCAAATTAGCAAAGAAACTTTGAGTTCAAAATTTTATCCTCTTTCGCTCCCTGAAATACTTGAAGCGTTACGGGACACCCTGTATACTTATATTATTTTGAAAATTATTTGTTTTACAGAATATCAACGAGATATTTGATGTAGTCAAGTAACAACTACCAGAAATATTATCTGCAATTGTGAAGGAACACCAAAGCAACCAAGCTGCAAAAAAAAAGAAAGGCAAGGTAATATGTTTATGTATATGTATATAAACTTTTTAATTCCGCACAAAATATAATTATTACAATCTCTGTAACATGTAAAATGATTTAACAGAGCAAAAACGAAAGGATGCAGTTCAGGTTGTGAGCAACTTGACACAACCTCTTGTTGATCATCTAAATGTTGGGTAAATAAAACTTTCGTTCATAATTTACTATAATTTATACGTATATTAATATAAGACTGTCGTTAATATTGTTTTTACAATGTAGCTCAAGCGTATACTTGAACGAGAAGAAACTAGATGGGGAAGCGAACTCCAGCATGGTACGATTAATTTTGCAAAAGCAGACGCAATTATGATTGAATTTGGTAGAACCCTTCTCAAATTCTTTAAAAGAAATTGGGAATACAAAAAAATTGAGCGTGGAGTATAGGAGACATAATTATAATAGCTACTTCCTTGGAATATTTATACAAAGGTAAAATACTTACATATTGCTATATACAGAGATTGGACAAAATAATATAAACACCTATTCTGACTCCGAAAAATAGGCGTAATTCAAGTGAGTGTAACTATGTTAAAAATGATCGTAAAAAAATTTAAAAAAAAGCATTTTAAACCTTGAAATCTTTAGTTTTGAAATTGATAAGTCATTAAACGATTTACAGATTGTTTACAAAATTACGCAAATTTAAATGGGGATGCGTCAAATCTCAAAATATTTTACAAACTTTGCAAAGCTCCACGACGCGAAATAAAAATTGTACGTAAATGCAGTTTACAGCATTTGAAAGCGTGGATCTTTACCTTTAATTTGCGTTTTTGATGAGCGTTGTATGATTTTTTTTCACTGAGTTAGGGATCACTAAAGCAAAAATGTCCTCTTTTTTTTTTATTTCTTCCTTTACTTCCTAGTGTAAAAGAATTTTGAGGACTTAAATCAACTTGAATAATCAAAAGATTTTGCCTTTTAAAATGAACCCTGGAAGATCGTTTTACACTTTTTTTTTTACGAAGTTCAAATATTGACTTCAGCAAAGATTAAGTGAGCGTTCAACAGCAAAATTAAAAAACCACCTACAGTTACTCTCCAAAAAAATGTATAAACTGATAAATCAACAAAAATAATAAATCAAATGTTTTAAAACGCATTTTACAGCTTAACGTTTCTACATACAATTTTAATATCAACTTTCAAAACGTATATTGATTTTTTACGGAGTTATATGGATAAAAATAAAGATGCGGCAAAATTTATTATGTATTTTGCGAGTTTATTTGACATGAATTAAAAATCGCACACAAATGCAGTTTACAGCATTCGAAAGCGTGAATTTTTACTTTAATTTACGTTTTTGTTTAGCGTTGTACGATTTTTATTCATTGAATTACAACATTGAAGCAAAAGAGGCCATTTTTGCTTCAGTGTTACCTAACTCAGTGAAAAAAAATCGAACAACGCTCATCAAAAACGTAAATTAAAGGTAAAGATCCACGCTTTTGAATGCTGTAAACCACATTTGCGTGCACTTTTTATTTTGCGACGTGGAGCTTTACAAAGTTTGTAAAATATTTTGAGATTTTATGCATCCCTATTTAAATCGGCGGAACTTCGTAAACAATCTGCAAATCGTTTAATGACTTATCAATTTCAAACTAGAGAATTCAAGCTTTAAAATAATTTAAAAAAAATTTTTTTTTACGATCATTTTTAACAAAGTTACACTCTCTTGAATTACGCCTATTTTTCGGAGTCAGAATAGGTGTTCATATTATTTTGTCCAACCCCTGTATATCTTTGTGTAACAAAATGTATCTAATATATTGTGTATTATTTTCAGCCACGCAAGAAAATCAAACGTGCTGACAATATTTAAAGGCATAAATGGGTAGAATGTCTACTGTTGTGAGTATAATCTGGTTATTGTCACAAACATTGTAAAAATTTTTTGTTTACAGTTTCATTATGTGAAAGAGAATGTGATTAAAATGTAGGAATAATGTAATTTAAATTATCAAAGAAAAATATTTTGTACATAATTTTTCATAAAGTTAAATGTATGATTTAATGTCTTGTTTTAATTAAAAAGAATTATTAAAATATTAGATATTTTATTTATTCCAAAATACATATTTATTTATTTTATTTTACATTTGTGTGTGTGTGTGTGTGGGTGTGAGTGTGGGTGTGGGTGTGAGTGTGGGTGTGGGTGTGAGTGTGGATGTGAGTGTGGGTGTGGGTGTGAGTGTGGGTGTGGGTGTGGGTGTGGGTGTGGGTGTGGGTGTGTGTGTGTGCGTGTGTGTGTGTGTGTGTGTGTGTGTGTGTGCGCATGCGTGCGTGCGTGCAAGTATATTGTTACGTCTAGCGACGTAACGATTCTTTTCTTTTGACAACGGATACACTATAAGACGGAAGCCGAGCAACGATGACCCATTTAATCTCACTTCGATTTCCGGGAATACAGTGAGACATAAAGTACGCCACTGAGGCGAGTGAGAAATGTCACAAAAATCAAAGCACCATAAATTATAAAGAAATGTCAAATAATAACGTCATCGCAAATCATCATATTAGCTGGACGAATAACTTGTTGACACAAAAAGTAATTTATGGGAGCCCTTCGAGGTTACACGTTGCTCGACCCCGGAAATGTATAAAACTCCATCGGCAAACATTAAAATCAGGAAGCCGAAAGGCACAAGTATACATCACTTTTGGCTTCCGGAAACTCAGCGCCCATAGAACATTAAATCAAAATCTGTCACAATTCTTAGTAATTAGATGACGGGTCACGCACGTTCTCATAACAATAATTACCGGGAAATATGGAAAAGAAGTGACGAGACCCGTTGAATGGACGGCGTAATTCGATGCCGGACACGTGTCCCGTAGGCAAAGGGTTAAGCCGCGCGTAGGCGTTTAGATAAATAAAATCGGTCCGCACGACCCCAAGAATCATTGGCCAAAACTAGTATAAATAAGCAGCTTTCCTAAGCAGGAGGGTCATTCTTTCATTTCATTTCATCCGTCGCACAGTTCGTGGCATCTTACATGCTTGAGTCTGTGTGATCGGATCTTCATTAACATTCATTGTCAGTTATTTGGTTGGCAACAAGTTCTACCAGTGCTAAGTGCCAAGACATTTAGTAGAAATTTTTACAAGTAACTTCTTCTCGCAAGTATCATGGCTAGACATCCTCCACATGATGGGCAATCAGCAATTCGTTGATCACTACCACCAAGCAGTAAGTCTACACTCTGCTTTTTCTCTTTATTTACTCTTTTATATAAGCGCCTACCTTTTCTCTCTCGCGAAGGTTTTTCTTCCATATATTAGTACATTTATAAGTATTAAGAATTAGTACTCTCTCCCCTTAATCCACTTCCTTTACTATTCTTTTTCTTTATTCTTTTTCTTATCCTAATTGAATTGAATTTATTTCAATTCGATTCTTAAAAGTTTCTACTTCTATTTTTTCTCTTATCCTGATTGAATTGAATTTATTTTAATTTGATTCCTAAACGTTCCTGTTTCTATTTCTCTTTCTATCCAGATTGAATTGAATTTATTCGAATTATTTTGATCCGATTTAAACGAATTTTTTCCACTCCTTTCTCTTCTCAGGTAAACCTTAAAATTTTAATTATACTGTTTCATCCAAACAACCAAAGAGAAACGGTTTCTCATTTATTGGACATTTTAGTGGACAAGGTTTTTCCGCTACACGAAAGATAGTAATTCACCATTCATTCATTTATTCTTTCTTTCTTTCTCCCCTCCCCTTTTTTCTAATAACTAAAAATTTATTAGAAGAAAAGAATTATTACAGAAGTTAATATCCCGTTTCTTTCCGATATATGAAATTAATAATAATCTAGCCAAATCGCCCTCGAAAATGTGTCATAATTATACATACGCTTACTTATATATATTTGGTAACAATTGTTTAATAATCTCTAAATTATAATTATTTGAGGAATGATGTAATAATCGAATAATATTATTTAGATTATATGCTTAGATTATGAACTGTCAAATATATAACGTTTGTGTTCTGTAGCATAACATTTTAAGTCGTGCACGACATAGGATCGCACAGGATCAAACAGGTCCAAACAAGTCAGGCACATGCACATACACACATACACTCACGCGCACACGCATTTACACAGCCGCCGATCCTTCACGGAGGATCGCGGCGAGACGGAAGCAACGCGATACGTTGCGTCTCTCGACGTTGCACCCAATCACGCGGCACGCAGACGGACTCGCCAAGGGATTCGCTATCAGCGAAGTGGTGGGATTTTGTAGCCCTTCGTGGGTATATAAGCGAGCGTTTATCGACCGATTAGCTCTCTCTTGATTCGTGATCTCTTGATCAGTTCATATCAAAAATTGTTCTGTGTGCGTGCGTTAAAACCGATCCTTGGCTCAGGGCGTACGATCGACCCTTAGGCGTTGCCATATCGATTTAGATCTAGACTCAGGGCATATGACAGCCCCCAGGCGTTTTCTAGATAAATTCGTATACGCGAAATTACTTTTATAAACATTTATATAATTTTCTTTAAGAAAATAAATTTATTTTAAATCGGAAACACGGAGTGACATTAACGTTGATCCCTTCGACTAAACAGTTTGCAATTAATCATCTCTTTTATTTACAATTTAATGAAAAAATTAATATTAAACCAATACATTCCTAGTAATAAATAAATGCGGCAAATTGTCAAATGTAAAATCTTTTTTTCTCTTTTATTGATATATAATAATTATACCATTATGTACGTTAGTTTTAAATATAAGTTATACTAGTTTTTATAAAGAATTGTAATTGTTAAAATTTATTTCGTTTCCTTCTCAAGTTAACCCGGCTCGTTGAACCCCTCCTCCTAGTAAAAGATCACGCGCAGTCCGATCCCTAGTTAAAGAGATTCGATTCTCTGACTCAAATAAGGACTGACAATTGCACGACTCTTGGAAGGGTGTCAAAACATGTCGTGCCACGGTGACCCAATTTCCAGAGTCATAAAAGTGCGTTCGCCTTCGTGCGTCCGTCCAGTACGACCACGAGTTTACAGATTCTGTTGCGTCCTTCCCTGTCTACCATAAATTGCAGATGGCCTTTCCTTAACCATCTTTCTTTAAAGGCTGAACGTAACAATATTTTATATAATAAATAGTTATTATTGTAAAATTAAATTTTAATAATAATAATTTCTATATAAATTTAATTTCATGTAAAGAGCTATAAAACAATAATTTAGAAAAATTTTTATAGCAAATTAAAAAAAAGTGTGGTTGAGTTCGGAGAAGTATATAAAATCACATAAATAAAAATAAAAGCACTAAGACCTAGCTACGACCGATGAAGGCTTTCTTACTATTATTGTGTTGTTACACTATTGGTCCAATAACATATTTGTAGTAAAAAAAAAGTCTTTAATCATTTTTATGTTATCACTTTTATAAAAATTCAATACTAAAATATAATAAAACATTAAAATATTACATTTCATTTTTTTAGGAAAGTAAAAAAAATTGTAAGAATGGAAAAAATCTAAAATATTTATTTTGACATTTTAAATTATTAAAATTACCGAAAAATTTATTACGATATTTATATTTGTAGTATTATTACAAATATTATTTTATTATTAAATACTATTAATCTTTATATTTTACACAAACTATTTATCTTTTATTAATTTTTAACAGTGAGCGCAGTTAGTCTCTCGTCATTTTTATTTAATGACATTCATTTTCGGCTCTATCCACAAGACAAAAGTTAGATTGAAAATAGAGAACGTTTGACAAGGACAGTTATATCAGTTGTACAGACTTTAGAAAATAAAGTAACTGTTCAACTGTTCACAGTTGGCAGCTCTCTGGAATAAGAGGCAAAAAAACGACAGAGAGCGCAGATTTCAGAGAAAGAAGGCTGCAAATTGAGCACACCATGCTATCCCTTCACCATGCTTCGGTGTCGTTTATTGCTATTTTTTTATTTTGGGAAATATTGATATAAACTATTAGGAACTATAGAACTATTGCGGGTGCAAACAGAATTTGTACAAAACCTTCTGGTGCAGAAAGTTGAAGTGCCAACTTCACACACACCGAAACATGGACCAAAGAATTAATTGGAAGCAGCATATGCTGGGCAAGAGGAATGACGAATTTGTCGTAAGGTGGAAGTCTTTTCAAGGTAGGTGCAGATCGAGTCACTTTATTTGAATTTGGTCATTCGTCTGTGATGTATTATTTGCATAACATTCAAGTAAAACAATGATGACGGCGGCAAACAGCTTTAACCCATAAAACCGATTTTATACGAAGATGAGCAAATGTAGTCGAAGTTAGTATTAAATCTCCTCTTATTATGATTTACCACCACCTCTGGGAAACATTTCGTGTAGTTAATTCCTTGGTGCATGAACCAAAATGTACAACCATGATGGAAATAAACATGATGTGCTTGTAACCATGGTATAAATACAAGTTTATACTCAAGTGTATTATAAAGCCTGACAACCAGTGAGAATAGAATTGCAGCCTGTCTACGCTATCATTACGCGACAAATTCGAAACGCAATTGATGAAATTAGTAATTACATGATGTATTGGAACTACTAATTATTTTGGTTTTTGTTACAAATGTAATTGGTAATTAGTAATGAAATGTTTTAAATACTTTAAAAAATGTAATTGATAATTAAATATTATTTAAATATTGGGTGATTTAAAAAGTATCCGCGGTTTTTTGTCATTAAATGTTGTTGATGGTCATATATCGGGCAACACTAATCCGATTGTATCAAACGAACGCGCGTCTGAAAGATGACATTTTAGGTTATATTTTTTGTAAACAAAGTTTTGTAATTCATCGATCATGTCAAAAGTTATATTGGTTTGACAATGAGTGAAATTTCTGAAGAAATACATTATATGATGCTTTTTTACAAAAAAGACACAAAAGGCAAAAACACAACTCAAACATGCAGAAAAATTTGTGAAGTTTACGGTGCTGATGCTGTGAATGAACATAGGACGCAGGAGTGGTTTGTTCGATTTCGTTCTAGAAATTTTGATGTCAAAGGTCGATCTCGCTCTGCTCGGCCAGTCACTGAAAAAGTTGATGAAGTTTTCTAACTGGTCGAGCAAGACCGGCATGCAATCTGTCAGGACATAGCCTAAAGGCAATGCACTAAGAATCAACCATGTGACAGTTGGAATCATTTGAAAAAGACTACGCAAAGAAACTCGATGTTTGGGTGCCACGCAGAAAAATGATAAGGTAAGTTCTTGTTTTATGATTGAACATAAAATTCTCAATAATAAAATTAAATGATGTTAGAACTATTGTTTTAAAGTAGGGGCGTGATTTGTAAAATCTCATGTAGAGACTATAATGTTTTCATACGTCGAGCAGACTAAATTAGGTACAAGATTAAACAATATAAAAACAATATAAAAATGGACCAATCAAGATCTAATGTAGTCACTAAATACACGATAGAATGCAATCATGTGTTTGAGAATAGTGGAAGAATAATATTAAAGTCTTGGAAACAAAAAATTATTTCCACATAAGACTAATTGCGAAGATGATACATATTAAAGAGCAGAACAACGATATCAATTATATGAAAAACACTGAATTGTTAGATAATTTATAATGGAACATTCTTGAGGAAATAAATTATAAACAATGTATGTATTATATAAATTCATTTCGCCGCTACGTGAAACAAATCAGTCGTGCCTTGACAGTCGGTCGAATTGGTACAAAATTTCTATTAATATTAAAGAAAACAAATAGAAGCATCTAGAATTCGTTAAGATTACCGGTGAATATCCATGCGGATTTTTCTACTTTTTTTTAATTTTTGTGAATCAGCCAAATGTTTTTACAGATTAAGTATTAAAAATGATTCTACAAGCTAATTTTTATTAGCACGTCAAATTTCAAAAATAATTGCTGTTAATATCTAAGAAATAACTTTTTTGCAATATTGAAGTTTTATGGAGAAAAAATTAATGTTATATCTTTAAATTCTTAGCTGGATAAAATATGGTTATCAGACTTTTGGAGTCACTTGGTATTCATGGTTGCCAAACATTGTGAACATTCTAAGTGTTCTTTCGCGAATTCGCAATTTCTTGTAGGTACCCCGTTGAAAATTCCAGTAAGGATTTCGTAAAAATCGTATCAGAGTTGTATGTAATCGTATAAGAATACTAGATGAACCTACATGACTATATGGGAACCTCATACAATTTGTACTTGAATCTTACACAATTTGAATATTAGGAATCTGGCATGAATCGTATACGACGATTGATATTGCGATGAAAAAAATCTTGTCTTAGCCTTGTAAAAAATTATGAACCATATGTGATTATGGTGAATTTCATATAGGATTATGTATGAGTCTTAAAAGACATAATTATAAAATAATTTATCTTACAAGATGGTACAGGAATCTAGCATGAATCATATACCTACGACGATAGCAATACCTTGTCTTAGTTTTGTAAGAAATTATAAATTATATATGATTCTGGTGT
Organism: Solenopsis invicta; assembly: GCF_016802725.1. NCBI lineage: Eukaryota > Metazoa > Arthropoda > Insecta > Hymenoptera > Formicidae > Solenopsis > Solenopsis invicta. Next base: position 18,169,914 of record NC_052670.1, on the reverse strand, counting down.
GTTTCATATAAAATCATGTATGAATCTTAAAAGTCATAGTTATAAAATAATTTATCTTGCAAGTTGGTGCAAGAATTTGGCATAAATCGTACACGCCGCGACGATTAATATCGCGAAGAAAAGATCTTGTCTTACAATTTATCTTGTAAGAAACTTCTAAGAAATAATAATTGTTTAAATTTACATCGCATATACGATCAAGTTATCTGCAATCATATCCCAGTAAATGAAATGGAATTACTAGATGAATAAAAACGTGATTGAACATATGAAATCAAAAAGAATTAATTTTTAGCAAAAATAAATTCCTTTACGTCTTATTCAATTCTATGTTTGTTCATCTAATTTTATTTTGTGAGATATATCCTTTTTAATCGGTTTTAAGCTGTTTTAATCGATTCAATCCACGAGCGGATTAAAAAGTAATTGGTTTTAATTCTATACGAACCGTAATTGATTTTAATATCGCCTTCGCGAATTATTTCTAATCCGAAATAATTACATTCTAATCCATACTGTTGTCAATCCAAATAAATTTAAATAATCAGATGGATATACATATAATCCAAAATAATCCGCTTAATTTTAGGTGAAAAACAGAAGTTTCATTTATTTTATAATATTTTATATTATAATCTTACATATAATTTATATACATATATTTTTTTTTAAATAAATTTAATAAACCTTGATGCTGTTAATAATTTCCAAACATTCAAGAAAATTTGAAAGATTTTATTTTTATAAAATGTTCAAGTGTAATGCATAAAAATTTTTAAAATTTTTAATTTAGTTGCATTAAAACTAAATACTCTCCTAAATACTCTCAGTGACCACGTTTAGGAATTCTGACGTTAGTAGCGAGAAATGATACGCTGAGACGCTGAAAATTCTTACGTGCTATTTTTAAATAAAATGCTATTTTGATAAAATAACCTTGTACATCATTTTAACTAATTTGTAAAATTGTTTTGAAAACTACTTTTTCCTTGACGGTTGTTTATTAACTGCCAGAAAAACATAGCTTTCAGACAATTTTACAAATTTGTTAACGTGATTTTCCCCTGGGCCACTGTACCTGGTGGTTCGACCAGCGTTTTACGTTCAGTCGTCTCGATTATTTCATTTCACTATCCAATTCGATGGAGGAGGGGAATTGAGGGATGATCTATATGGCAACGGTGATAGCAAACTATTGCTGAGCGAGATTCCAGGTTTGACCTTGGCGTGCCTATGCGCAGCGCTTCGGCTGCGGGCCGCTAGGGTTGCCATCCGTCCTCTTTTCCCCGGATACTATCCTCTTTTTTAAAGCGTCCGGGGACGTCCGGGAGGGTTTTCTGAATGCGACCGGAGTAATTATGTATGTCCGAGGTTTCAAGACATTTACTAAATTTGTAAATTTTGATAAAGTGCAAAGAAAAGATGCCAAATGATAAACTTATGCCAGACTGCAGACGTTTGCACGCTACGGCAGAGAAGAAGATGGTTGGGAATGGGATCTATCCCTTCCACTTCCACTTCTACTTCCACTTCCATTTCCACGTGCCGTAGCATGATGCAATTGTCTGTCACCATGTAGCATCTCTGAGTCCCAACACATAAATGACTGTTGTCGAGTGAACGCCGAGTCGCTAATGTCTTTTGTTTATTTGTTTAGTTCTCATTCGGTTTCACAGCAGTGCGACGTAACCTATATAATTTATAATATTTATATAGTTTACATTATTTGGTTTATTTATTTATTAAATTTTAATAAATAATAAATAATTCTATAATTTGTTTAACAATATTTAAACAAATAAACGTCTTAATCAAGAGTATAATTTATAAGAATGTAAGTAAAAAATAATGTACCATTATCTATAAATACATGAATAGTATTAATACTTTTGTACCTATATAAGATAATCGAAATATTTTGTTTCAACTTGATTCGCGTAACTTTTATTTCAGAACTGACAAGATGCCAAAAAGAAAATGTAAATTTAATGCAAAACTGCAAACTAAATATCCATTTATGAAACGTGGGCGTTTTGATTGGAAAGTAATTTCACCTTATGTTTATCAATTATTTCAATTGCAAATAAAGGCTCAAATGATATTGTCGAACATTTGTGGAACGATAAAGCATAAACAATAAAATTTTGTAAGTTAGAATTATTTTTTTTGTCACTTTACCGTTTCATCCGCATTCTCGCGATTATTATAATTCTTGTAATTCCCTCTCGGCTCTCACCTAGCGTTCTCGTTATTCCGCGCGTCACCGTGCGTTTACCGTTACCAACGCTCGCAATTCCGACCGCTCAGCGGCGATTGGTCGTACGCGACCACCGCGAACCAATCGCGTCCCCGCTAGGCTGGGTCCACTTGTCACGAGGCGTTAGATTCAATAAGCTATGCGACTACATGTAAATACCCCATCTAAATAAAGATTTAGTATTTTTTGTCAACTAAATACCGAGTGCGATTATTCTACCGAACCCGACCAATCCGGCGAGCCTATCCGCAACCATATCCTGACTCCCATCGCACCGCACGAAAACCACCAACGTTACATGGATAAAAATCAAGTTGGCACTTCAAAAATCGATAGTTTTTTTCCAAAATTGTTCGAAAATGAAAAAGTCCGCGCAGCAGAAGGAACTATTGCATATCATACAATATTTCATCATATGTCATTCATATCTCTCGATTGTATGATAAATTTAAATAAATTATTATTTCAAGATTCCGATATTGCTAGAACCGCTACTTGTAGTAGAACTAAAGCCACTGCAATATTTAAAAATGTGTTATCTCCACTATTAATTTCAATGAAGGAAATTGAAGAAGTGTCTTTCATAAGTGTTTCATGCGACACCAGTAATCACGGGGCAACAAAATTATTGCCCATACTTATTCAATACTACGACGTCCGTAATAGCAATATTACAACAAAAATTCTAGAAATATTAGAAATAACTGATGAAACTTTTGATACAATTAGTGATGTAATTTTAACTGAATTAGAAAAACATTTTAATGTCGAAATATGTGGCTTTCAGTGGCAACAACTGCAATACCAATTTTGGTGGTAAAAATAAAATAGGGAAAAACAATATTTACGCCAAATTAAAGAGTAAGCTTTAGAAACAAATAATTGGCATCGACCATCCAGCTCTTATTATTATCAACACAGTTTATAAAGGTTATGACATTTTTTCTATTGATATAGAATAGATTGTTATGAAAATTTTTAATCATTTTTCAATATACATATACTGTAAGAATAGAAGCTTTATAAAATTTTTGCCAACAATCTAAAATCAAATATTCTAAACTTTTATATCATTCAAAAACAAGATGGTTAAGCTCCTGCCATCGAACGTTTATTAAAATTATTTGTACCATTGAAGTGTTACGTCCTGCGGAGTAACGCTTCCTTTCCTTCGCAACCAGCGGATATCCTAATTAACGGGGCCAAGCAACAATGATTCATCTAATATTATAATTTCACCCCGATTCCAGGAATAATCAGATGTCACGAATTAAGAAATCATAAATTTGTCAATCATGGAGATTTAAGGTGACACCGTTGCTCGACTCCGGAAACACCAAAGATAGTAAAATCAGGGAGCTGGAAGATGCACGTGTGCACCCCTTCAAATTCTGAATGTCCGGCACCCGCATAGCAATAAATCGATAGAATTTTGACATGTTATGGTTTTTCGGAGTTCAATTGTCAAACCTGCCGCTTTCTCGGGATAACAATTACCACGGAATATAAAAAAATCGTAAAAACAAATATTGCACGTGCGTATATTAATGAATAAAGTGGTGCACACGGCCCTCGATGGAACAGAGGGAATCATAGACAAAAAATAGTATAAATAGGCGCGTCTTCTAGCGGAGCAAGTAGTCTTGATTCCTGATCAATACGAATCACAGTTCCATGGCATCTTGCATGTCTGAGTTCTGTGACTCTCGGATTTGCGGCCTTTAAACTCGTGCGGAGCACAAGTCTTGGTCGGTAAAGTGCCATAGTGAAACGGGCCTACTTTGGATTTGCCGACTATTCTCCCGCACCCGCAATCCCTTCGACTGAACTGTTCATCTCCCGCTGAGTGCGGCCCAGTTTGGAGGCCTGCGGCCCTGAGAGTATTACATTTGTCAACTCTAACTGTTCAATCAACAAGTAGTAAGTTCCAATCATCAGTTTATCTTTATACCCTCTTTTTTTGCTGACTAGCTTTTCTCTCTTACGAGTGATCTATACATATTCATATTATTAACTGTCACTGCCCCGCTGACCATTTCTGACTACCTTTACATTTTCTGGATTGAATCAAACTCCGTTCGATTTGATTCAAACTTAATTTCCATTTCTGGATTAAATCGAGTTTCGGCTCGATTTGATTCAAAGAAATTTATATCCTTACTTTTCTGGATTGAATAGAACTCAGTTCAATTTGATTCAAACTTAATTTCCATTTCTGGATTAAATCGAGTTTTGACTCGATTTGATTTAAAGAAATTTATGTCCTTATTTTTCTGGATTGAATCAAACTCCGTTCAATTTGATTCAAATTTAATTTCCATTTCTGAATTAAATTAAGTTTTGGCTCGATTTAATTCAAAGAAATTTATATCCTTATTTTTCTGGATTGAATCGAACTCCGTTCGATTTGATTCAAACTTAATTTCCATTTCTGGATTAATCAAGTTTTGGCTCAATTTGATTCAGATTTGCACTCTTTTGTAATTCAATTATCTTCCCATCCTTTTTCCCCAGTTAAATTCTTTTTTTTCCGTACATTAGAGAGAAAAGGGAGTCAAATTTTTATTTATTTCGTTCTAATAAATAATCGCATTCCACAAAAATAAGTGGAGTCTGCCAGCCTCGGAATCCTAGAAACCGGAAAGCGAGGAAGCTCGCTGCGTCACTCAATCTCCCCTCGGAAGTAATACCGATTATCTTTAATTTACTTAAATTATGAAACTTACATAACGAACAATTGAATATTTCTATAACTTCCGATAACTCATCCGCAAATTGTCCCCCTGAACTTTCTTACTTTCCGGTCCCTCTCAACGAAGAGAAACCGTCAACTACCTCCGAACACGTAAACTCACCTGCAAATTGTCTTCCCGAACCTTCTTACTTTCCGGTCTCTCTCGACGAAGAGGAACCGTCAACCCTCTCTGAACACGCAAACTTCCCCGCGTCTGCTTCGAGCCAACTCACGTACAGGATCTTCTCAAATTCCCCTATCTCCCTGTCTCCATCTCCAAACCCCGAGGTCCAGGACTTCGAAGAAGAGAGATTTCTGCAGAGATCTTCGACCTCCGAGCTCCACGATTTCGAAGAGGAGGAAGAAGTTTCCTTGGACCCTCCGATCCTCGGATCTCACGATCTTGAGGACGAACATCCTTCCCCTTCTCCTGCCCCCAGCGTGGAATATTTAGAAGAACTTCCACCACTCCCCCCTCGTTTGTTTTCGCCCCTGGCCCCCTCTAATCATTAGACGCTGTCCTGTCAGTCCTTCCGTTGTGCAATTCCTCCCTCCAGGTGCATTTTCAATTAGACCTGACCAGTTCGATTTGGAAACAGTTTGCGCCTACCTTTCCCACCTCCCTCCTGACGGAACTATTCCCGTCTTCCTCCCCCACACGTACCCAAATTATTACTTAGTCCCTAAAATAATATTCCTCAACCATTTTTGCCTCACTTCCGCTACTATAAGAGAAATTTGAGAATAGTACTTTTAGACAATATGGACACAATTATACATACACATACACGGATACGGATATCCTGTTCGTCACATAAGTATAAGATAGTATGAATGGGGGTGCGCACGATTGGACACCGCACGATTGGACACCACCACTTACAGCGGTCGATGCCTAGAGTTTTTCCGTTGGTTTGGTTAGATAAGTCAAGATGATTGATTGGTGTCCAATCGTTCTGTGTCCAAAAGAGTGTCACCCGTATGAATGTATGTATTGTGACGTGGCAGTTTTATCTGCCTCGCCACTTCGTCCTCCGCCTAAGCGTGGCGCGAGGAGGCGCGTACGACCGGGCCGGACACTCAGTGAGAGAGCGGAATCTCCGGCGGGACTGCGTTGCCTATTATTTTATTTATTCATTCGCGGCTTATTGCATGTGACCGCGGTCACCTCGACAAACGCCGCCTAAGGACCAGCAGCGGCGAGGGAGACGGACCGCGACAGGAAAAGGAGAGGGCAATCGTCCAGGGCCGGCGCACAGGAAAACGCCGACGGAGAGGAGAAGACAAGACGTGGCGACAGATAAACGCCACGCAAATGAGGTTCGCAAGTGGCATGGCTGATGGGCAGGCTGGGGCGGACGAACGGCCAGGACGAGGGCCGTCGAATGCCGGCTGTCCATCGAGGAGGGTAGCGGCAAGAAATCGTCGCAGGAAAATTTGGCTGCTGTCGTTCGCGAGGACGACGAGAGCGACAAGGATGTCGGATGCCGACGGGGACCGCGCGACACCTGCGGAGACCCGACACTGCGCTGTCGTGACATCACGGCTAGATAACGGCGGCCGCTGATAGGCCACGCCGCTAGCGCGCCAGGCGGCGGGGCATGGAGGAAGCGTTGACCAATGCCGCGGCGGTCCTCAGGGATGCCAGAAAGGCCCTGAGGACCGCCGTGGCTCGGGCTAAGGCCGCGACCTGGGAGGAAATGATCTCCGAGCTGGATCGCGACCCGTGGGGCAGGCCTTATCGTATTGTGATGAAAAGGCTTCGCCCATGGGCGCCTCCAGTCTCGGAAACGCTGGACCCCCAGTTGCTCCAAAGGGTGATGAACACACTGTTCCCCACCCGGGGGAGGGACATCCCGAAAAAATACGGCCCTCCCCCAGGATGGTCGGAGGAACTGGAGGTGTCCAGGCACGAAATGGTCGCGGCCTTTGCCCGTATCAGAAGCAAGAAGGCGAAGGCGCCCGGGCCGGATGGCATTCACGCCAAGATCTGGGCCCGGGCGTCGCCCATCGTAGGGGAGGCACTTCGTGCCATATACACGAAGTGCCTCCGAGAAGGCACGTTCCCCAGGAGGTGGAAGAGGGCCCGGTTTGTCCTCCTTAAAAAGGAGGGCAGACCCGCGGAGAGTCCCTCCGCGTACAGGCCCCTCTGTATGCTGGATGATGCGGGCAAGATTTTTGAGCGAATAATCGCTAACCGCATCATCCGGCATATGGCTCGGAATGGTCCTGAGCTGTCCCCCGAACAATACGGGTTCCGAGAGGCGCGATCGACAATTGACGCAATACGTCAAGTCCGGTCCCTCTCGGAGTCCCTAACGGGGGACGGGATGGTGGCGTTGGCGATATCCTTGGATATCGCCAACGCATTCAATAGTCTCCCATGGGGCGAGGTGGTGGCGGCGCTGAGTGAGCACTTTTGCTTGCCGCCCTACCTCGTCGCCATCGTTCGGGACTATTTCCGAGAGAGGGAGCTGGAGTTCCGCGATAAAGACGGACTCCAGCAGCGGAGGGACGTGTCTTGTGGCGTTCCGCAGGGGTCCGTGTTGGGCCCCCTGCTATGGAACGCCGCGTATGACAAAGTGCTCCGCACGGCTCTCCCCCCCCGCTGCTATGTCGTAGGCTACGCCGACGACACGTTCATAGTAGCGGGGGGGACCTCCTGGGGAAGAGCAGTCGCGAGTGGCGACTGGGCTGTGGCCTGTGTCGTCGGTGCCATTAAAGGCCTGGACCTGAGGGTGGCCCCGGAGAAGACAGAGGCCATCTTTTTTCATGATGGCTCCTCCGGGGTACCGCCCCAGGCCTTCGTCCTGGTGGACAACACCCGTGTTCAGGTAGGTGCAACCCTGAAATATCTTGGGTTGCACCTGGACGGTCGCTGGACTTTCGCTGGTCACTTTGACCAGCAGGCCCAGCGGTTGGGCAGGAGGGTGGATGCCCTCAACGGGTTGATGCCCAACCTCCGGGGTCCGAGGGTAGGTGCTAGACGCGCGTATGCCCTCGCGGTCATGTCCGGGGCACTGTATGGAGCCCCGGTGTGGTTCCGCGAGGCGCTGGCCAGCCGCCGCATTAAGAAGGTGTTGCACGATGTGCAGCGGCGGCTGGCACGGAGAGTCACGCGCGCGTTCAGCACCGCTCCCAACGCGGCAATCATGGCCCTGGCGGGGCTCCCCCCGGCGGAGTATACGGCCGATGCCCTGGCGTGGACTTACGCCAGGGCAAAAGCCATCCGCCTCGAGGGGGGGGTAGTTACCCCCAGGGCCGCTGCGTTGCTACGGGAGAGGGCCCGTCGGCGGGTGATGAGGGCATGGAAAAGGAGCCTCATTGACAACCCGCCGGCGGCCGGATCTCGGATCTTGGAGGCCGTCCTACCACACCTGGACGATTGGGTGGGCCGCCCGTTTGGCGGCTTGTCCTACAGGACGACACAGGTGCTCATCGGGCATGGCTGCTTCGGTGAGTACCTGTGCAGGATAAGGAAGGAACCGACGACACGGTGCCATCACTGTGGCGCCGCCCGGGACTCCGCGCAGCACACGCTGGAAGAGTGTCCAGCGTGGGAAGGGCTGCGCGGAGTCCTGAGGGCCGAAGTGGGAGATGACCTCACCCTGCCGGCCATCATTGGTCAGATGGTCGGCAGGGAGAGTGCCTGGAAAGCGGTCTCCTCCTTCTGCGAGCAAGTAATGCTGCAGAAGGAGGAGGCCGAGAAGGTGAGAGAGAGGCGGCCGGGGGGACGAATGCCCCCTGGCAACGCCAACAGTGGCAGGGGCGGCAGGGACGAGAGCCATGACCCAACTTGGCTCCCGCCCCGGCCGCCTAGGCGAAGAAAAACTGCCCCCCGTCCTCCGGGCCCTAGTGGCCCTGCTGTACGGAGGCGGAGGGGCAGAAGAGCCGTGGCGGTCGCCCCCACCCTCCCCATCATCTTGGAGGAGAGGGACGATGGCGACCGCCGCGAAAATGACGAAAGGGAGCGACCCTCCTCCCCTGCGGCTGCCGGCCCGGCTTTCGGAACGCGCAGCCGCGGGAGGAGGGCCCCCCGTGCTGCCATTGAGCCCGGCGAGGCGGATCTGACCTAACGGTCCGGGGGGGCGACCGCGCGTTACAACGCGCCATCGCTCCCCCGCAAGCGCCTCGCCGGGGTGAGGGGGAGAGAGGAGGCAATCCTCCCCCCCTCACGTGGGTGAAAACGCCCGCCGCGCCTGACAGATCAGGCGCGAAGGGGCCCGGGATGTCCGGCCGGGGGGCCGGACTCCCGGGCTTTACCCTTCTGTAAACATTCCAAGGGGAAGAGGCGGGGGAGGGCTGGTGTCCCTCTCCCCCGACCTGAGACCGGCTTGGTATCACGGCCCTGCCAGGGAACCCTCATCAGGGTGCCCCCGGCGTGCTGAGTCGGCCTCGACCGACTCGGTCCGGGGGGGCTCCGGAAGTATGCTGCACGCGTTCCTGGAGCCCCCCCAGTCAAGGACCAGGGCAGGACACCCGGAGAGGTTTTAGTGGGTATGTCCCCGTCGACACGTTAGTCGGCAGGGAAGAGCCCCACATAACCACCAGGCCTCCCCTGGGGTATGCGGTAACGCATTTCCTCTCTGTAAACAAAAAAAAAAAAAAAAAAGGCCACGCCGCTAAGCGCAAGGATATTGCGCACCCTGTGGGAGGGGTAGCGCTCATCGATCGCGCATCGAGCGCGATCCTCTCGGCTTTTGCGTGCAACCCGTTCGGCTGCGTGCGTGTGCTGTAAAGCGAGCTATCGGTTGGCTATCGGCGTGTCCGTTATCGGAAGGAGTGCCCGGCCTTGGCGAGCTTCGTCGGAGCGTGTAGAGGATCCACGAAGACCCTAGGACCCGGAGGAGGACCGTGCTGGAGTTGAGGTGACCCGTCTAACCGCTGTGTAAAGCCACGAGCTCCCGGTGTCGACCGGCTCGCGCTCTGAGGTGGAGCCATTAGGTTAGTGTGCGAGTGCGTCCGCCGCGTGGCGATTGAGCGTACCTTGCTTCTTAGTGTTTGGCTGGCTCTCCACCTCAAGCACGAGACCTCGTCGAGGCCCCCGGCTGTCGGCTGCCGCGAGTGTTTGAGCCGTCCCGCCGTAGAAGCTCGCGAACGACCGGCTTCCTGGGAAGCCGCAAAGCTTTCGCGCACGTGCGTGTGTCGTGTTACGGCCGTGATCATACGGCCGCCCGAGATATCGGTGACTGGGTGTATCGCGCGTGTTAATTTTGTAGTGCAGTTCAGGCGACTGCGTGTCGCCGGCGCAACTCTTTTTGCGGAGTGTACTTTGTCTCGGAATTGCTGGATTCGCCTAGCGAAGGCTCGGCGTTCAGATACTTGCCGCGCCGTTCAGAACGCGCGTGATTGGCTGCCGCGCTTCGCGCGGAGCCAGTCGTCGTGATCGGCGCGTGTGGCATAATTATGGTATGAGCTGAGATAATTCCCGCGTTCGGCTTATTAATTTCTTTTGTCAACTCCCTATCGCTCTGTCTTTCTTTCTTACGTTAACTGCTATTCTTTTTTTTTTTTACTTTATTGTATGCCGTCTCTATCATGCACTGCAATATATGTGATCTCTATCTGTTACATCGGCCTGATTTTACTTAATTTCTCGCCTACCCGTCTCCTCCCGTAAGAGAGCCGCTTCGTCCCTGTCTCCGCTACCCCGCCCCTCTGCCGGTTAAAGGAGCTAGCTGGCCGCGTGCGAGAGACGATTTCGCGTTTTGGCATGACGCATTCTCGCGTGTTGTGGATCCGTGTTTAGAGTTGAAAAGTGAACCCGGAGACGCGACCGGTATCATCGCGTCTGGCGCCCAATCTCGCGATTTGGTGCGAGCGTTTGGTGTTTCTCGGTTTGCTCGTCGCTCCCGCGCGTGTTTCGCGAGTTATTCCGTTGTTTGATCGTTGCATTTCGCCGTTGCTCTCCGGCGTCAGAAAAATACGTGACAATATATATAGATAAATATATAATTATTATTAATCTTCAACGTTGTATCACAAGTTTTGCAATTTTTTTGTTTTTACTAATTAATTACTAATTTTACTCTTTTGACAACTCTAAACTTGTAACGAATTACTTTCATATAGTATTATTATATTTTAATTTTTTTTTTTTTTTTTTCATTATTTTCTTTTAATAAACCGATGATTTGACTATAAGGAAACTTGATTGATTTCTCAACTTAATTCACTATCCCTCGCTCTAATAAGCCAAGCACTAGGTCCGATCCCGAGGAAAAGCAATTAAATTTGCTGCCTCAAAACAGGAGGGACGCGGAACGCCTGGATTTGTCGTTGGACCCCCGCTGTGGCCCCACTGACCCATATATTCTGGATTGTCGACGCGGTCTATTTGTGCCTCGTGTGCACGTTCTCAAGTTGTTACGTCTCTCCCTTCTCTCTCTATATCTTATCTATCCTTCCTTAACTCTAAACGTAAAAGAAGCATTACTTTTTAACTTTAGAAAATCCACCAAAAGTTTTAAAAAATTTTTTTGAAAACGATATTAGTGAAGCTTTTTTGTTTATAACATGGGAGTGTATAATACACCCAACCATGAACATAATGCATAGAAATATTGAGATACTTGAAAGAGTTGATAATTCTATTATTGAAGTAAGAAAAGTTTTGAAGGAAATTGTTCACAATTTGAATGAAAGAATTAATCAGAAGTTCATAATAAAATAAAAGCAATTTTAAGTACAATTAAAAATAGTGGAAAAGATACTGAAGAATTCATTAAAGAAGTACATAACTTTCAATGAAAGTAAGTCATAACTAACAATGAAAAATTACTTAGAATCTTGGATTGCACCCCTGGAAGAGCTAAATGTTTTTGAATAGATGAATTTTAATAAAGTTAAAGTATCACAATGGTCAGATTTGCAATCTTCACTGGAATTTTTTAATTTTCGCGATATACTAATTGATGAAGAAAAACTATTTAACGAATTTCTATGTTTTCATAAGTTTGTAAAAGATATATCTGAAGATGAAACTATCACTAATTGCAATCAAATGTGGTGCAATTTTTTTTCAAAAATATGAAGCTGGTAAAACTGCAACAAATTAAAAAGAATAGCACAATTCTTTTTTTGTTTGCCAGCTTACAATACAAATGTTGAAAGAGTATTTTCTTTGATACAAGCTCAGTGGAGTACAGAAAGAAATAAAGTGCAATCACAAACTATATCAGATATTATAAAAACTAAATAACATAATTATAAAATGACATATGAAGATTTCTATCAGTATCTTTTACATGATAATAAGGAAGTCCTAAAAAATATTGGAAGTTCAGAAAAATATATAGACAAAAACAAATAGAGTAGGGTTTTTTACAAATGTGTCATTATTTGTTGGATTTTCTCAATTGCAATTTAAAATAGTTTTTCTTGTTCCTTTTTGTTCCTATTATAGAAATCCTACAGAACTTTTTTATTATATGACATTAATGTGCACTTCTATATGATAAATTTATGTACGTTATTTTATATTACCAAAAATTATTTAGTTAAAATCTTATGTAGTTTTAACATAAAAATGTGATTCTTTTGATTTATAATGTGCAATTACTAAGTAAAAATTAGTAAACCATTTTTTGTTAATATATGTATAATATGTTCTTTAATGTTTTATATTTATGTACAATAAATGTTTTATATGTATGTTTCATATTTATTATGAACAATTACATGAAATAATTATTCATTGACTATTCTGACCAATTTTATTAACTTGCAATTGCATTTTTGTATGTGTCCGGGGTTATAAACAAAATTTCCGGAGTTTTTGGCCTGGAAGTTTTAAAATTTTAGATATGGTAACTCTAGCTGCGGCGCGGCGCTGAGTCAGCACATCGCTCTGGAGGAGTTCTGCGCAGCCAGTAGAGTGTCTAGAGAGAGTGTTTTGGCCCCTTCCAACCTTTCTTGCCTTAATTGGCCGGGAAGGGGATTCCCACCATGAGGAACCGCCTTGTCGTGGCGGTGGGGCTTATGCATGATATAAAAGACACGCACCTAAGCGTTCCTACCAGCCTACGTATAGTACTCCCGATGCCCTCCTGGCATCCAGCCGCCCACCATGACCTCTGCCTCCTTCGCTCTCAACCTGGTCATCAAAATATCTTTTTATTTAAAAATGGTACACAACAATTGTCAGTGTCTCAGCGTGTTACATCACATTAAAATTTGATTTAATTATAATTTATGAAATCCTGTAATGTTGGATTGAAATGAATTACAAGTAAGTGCAGGCGTCACCGCTAGACGGCCACGCCGCGGGGGATCTTCTCGTAAGTCGAGTGCAGCCAGAAGCGTTATATCTAGGCCTCACCGCGGCTGACTTCTCAACTCATACTTCAGTGAGCCTTTAAGATCTGCTTGTTATAACCTTGAGAAGAATAGTCGCTCTCATTCTTTTCAAACGTGACATGTGCAACGTTATTCCACATAAAATTTTATATTTTTACATGTAAAAATTTGTATTGTTATTTAATCTTGTACATAAATTACATGTTTAATTCAAATTTAATCTTTTTTTAATCTTTTTTAACGAAAAGAAAACAAGAAATTTTTTTTTGTAAACTAAACATTTATTACGTTTACATTAATATATTCTGTTTTAATTAATTTACCTGGGTTCCGATCTTATTTTCAATCAGTCTTAATACTGTATTTTCGGTGCAGAAGTCCCGATCGATTCGGATTACTTTTTTTTAAAATCGATTTAATCGCACATTTTCGGCAGGGATGTAAAACAATAAAATTAAATGGCTTATTTATATATAAATATGCTCAAATTTTTGTAATATGCAAGATTCATAGAAGACAACTTATAAGACACAAGACACTATGTAAGATTCATACAAGAAAAATATATAACCTATCCAGGTATCACGTATAATATAGGGCTTGTTTTTTATTCTTGCACTCGACTGCACTGGAACGTTTCTTCTTGCATTCACTAACTTTCAAATATTTATCTATTTCATTTTAAGTGCACTTTAATTCAGGGAGTTCAGGAATAGAAAACAAACGGATATTCTTACAAGATCTTGTATGTTCCTGTCTGAAATTCGTGAAATTGTTCTTACCAGATTTCACAAGAATTTTTTCTATAAGAATTTTCAATAGGATGTTTATTGTTTTTATTAAAGTTTTGGTAATGAGTGCTTGTGCAGCCCTGGTAAAAAGTTCCGATAGAGAAAAATTTTATTATTTTAAATATGGATTTTGGTTCAAGAATTCACTAATGTAAATCTTTTTTTATCAGTAAACAACAGAAAACGATTTATATTAATGAAATTTTTGATAGAAAATAATAGAATAATAATCTTATTAATATGGATTTTAGTTTGTGAATTTGTAAATTGTTTTCTATCGTTTTTTATTAAAAATTTTTACCAGGGAGTGAAAGAATGCAAAAATAGTAATTTTCGCTATCTTTATGTACAAAAAACCATTACATAATTAATTACATCAGAGCTTCGTTAATTAAATTAATACTATTAATTTTTATCAAATGTCATTAAAGTGTTATTTATCTCCTATAAAATACATTCTTTTTATTTTGGTATTTTACTTTTTAATCATGATATAAGAATTTAAATAGTTTTATTGAGATAGCAATTAACATGGGTCCCCGGTCATTCGGGGATCGAGGGCAACGAGGAAGCCGATCGGCTTGCCAGGGTCGCATCGAAGATGGAGATGGTTTGGACCAGGACCGGCGTTGGGAGTTCTTTTCTGCCTAGACAAGAGGAGAATGCGGGCCTGGCTACGGCGCGAGCACCTTGAATTCTAAAAGAACGATATGAGCACCAAATGTCGGTAGGCTAGGACTTTGCTGGGAGAAGCACCTAGCGAGGACCTGGCCGGAGACATTAGGTCTTTAAACAAGAAGGATGCCAGGTTAGTAGTGCAAATACTGACTGGCCATGGGACTTTTAATTACCACCCAGCTTAAGCTGGGCCAAACCGATACGGCCGAGTGGAGGGCACGCAAGGAGGAGGAGGAGACAAATCTTCATATTCTTTGTGACTGCCCAGCGGGGTTAAAACTAAAACTGCTGGGCTCGGCTTTTCCCGAGCAAGGGCAGATAAGCAAGCTACTGTTGAGGAACCTGAGTCTTTTCTGGAGAGAATCAGGGCTCCCCTAGGCCGCAGACAATTGGAGGGAGGAACAATGGACTGCAGTCTGCGTGCCACAGTCGGATCTTCAACTGTGAGGATCGCCCTCTCAGTTCTATTATTATTATTGAGATAGCAAACTTTGAGTGAGTACCAGTCTGGTCGGGAGAGCCACATCCATTGAGAGTCGCTTGTAGATCCAGGGAGTCCATAGCGGCTAAAGTAATGCATCCTAAGCGCGTTGAATGGGCAGTAAAAACCTTCAACTTTTACAAATTATTAGGGTCTGATGGAATTTACCCAGGTCTCCTTTAGAAGGGTTCTCTATTAGGCCTTTTGATCAAAATTTTTAGGATTATTGTCCTTAGACATGTCTCCCTCGTATGGAGGGGCACAAAAATAATTTTCTATCTGAGCCTAGCAGATATGGGCATATATTGGTCGAAGATTTTAGATCCATCAGTCTCACGTTTTTCCATTTAAAAACTGTGAAGAGACCGATAAACGGTTTTCTGAAAACCGACCCTTTAATCCTACATTAGCTAGCCTCGTCTCAGTAAGCGTATAGGGAGGGTAAATCAACGAATACGGCCCTACATTATTTAGTGAGCAGGGTAGAGACGCAGTAGCTAGCGGCGAGAGGTTAGGGTCCAAGTGATTTTTTGGACATTGAGGGTGTTTTTGATAGTACTTCTTACACAATTATTGCTGAGGCTATGATTAAAGCACGGTCCCAATGACATTGACCTTTTGCAAGTTGTCGGGCAAAATTCTGACCGTCAGTCACGCAGGTATGATCTCAAGAGGAATTCCAACCAGTAAGTGTCCGCGAGGGAGTATTGGCCCCCTTTATTATAGTATCTAGTGGTAAATAAGCTTCTAGTCAATTTGCAGAAAGCAGGCTTCCTCACTTATGTCTATACCGACGACGTGGCCATTGTAGTGAGAGACAACTTCCTCTCTACTCTTAAGGAACTTATGAACAAAGCACTTAAGATTAAGCAGGACTGGTGTTAGGCCAAAGATTTTAGATGAATTTGAATAAAACCAAAGCCAAGATTATCATAAGAAAATACAAGCCCGAACTCATACAAGCCCGAGCCATTAAAGCTTTGGGGCAAGAAGCTGACTTTAATTAAATATTTAGGAGTCCATCTTGACCCTAAACTAAGGTGGACACATGACCTGTTAGCCTAAAAAATCAAGTTCTACACTTCTATGTGGATATACAGAAAAACAATGGGAAGCATCTGGGACATTAAACCAAAGGTTGCTCTTTGACTTTAGAAAGCAATCTTATTGCCTAGACTTATATGTAGCGATCGCTTGATGGCTCAGAGTGAGAAGGGTGTTGTTTGTTAGCCTACTAAAAAGTCTTCAGCGTGGCTATCTGAGAGTTTTGGTAGATACCATCTATTGACTTTATAAGCACTTAAAGTTGCGTTATGTATTTCTACCTTGGACCGGGCTATTATCAGGTCAGTCAGACTTACTGCATATAGACTTAAATGTTAGGGAGAGTGGAGGCACTCCGGCATTGGTCATACCGATCTAGTGTTTTTCCATAACAACCATTTTATTTTGAAACAAGATAGAATACCCAGAAAATGCCAGGTAATGAAAACCTTCAAGTTCCGGATTCGTTTTAGAGACAACTAGTGTAAACCTGGCGTTCTATCATATTTGCATGTGGACGCGTGGTTCACAGACGGATCAAATCGTGTGTCCGATCAAGTTGGTGTGTAATCTAGGCTGTATCTAATTATATCCATGTCCGATCAAGAAATGCTCTCGTGTCCAACCGTTAATGTGAGCAATCAGACTTTACTTGCCTTTACTATCCAAGGACCGATTATAAGATAAGCATTCCAATAGACAAATTTGCCACGGTCTTTCAAACTGATGTCTTTGTCATTTTCGAATACGTGAACTTCTTAATCTCAAAAGATACTGGGAATAAAAAGATAGTTATATGCTATGACAATAGAGTAGCTCTGGGTCTCTAGCCAAGCCCATCAAATCTTTGGCGGTGTAGGATTATATGAGAGCCCTTAATAGGTTGGGTGAGCTAAATGAGCTTACCCTAATGTGGGCACCCAAACATCACGGTGCACAGAGCAATAAGATAGCAAAGCAGGACACGCAAGAAAACCCTGTCGAGCAAATCGTAGGTATCCTCTTCGCTGTGTGTGTTGATAAAAAAACACATCAGGGATCTTCTAGATCGGGGGCATTTTACTTTCTGGTCAGAGAGAAAAGGCTGCCATCAGGTGAGGCTTTTGATGCATCGACCCTCGCCAAGCAGAACTGTTAAGCTCTTGGCGACGAGTAAAAAGAGGCTCAAAATGAGTATTAACCTCCTAACAAGTTGCCTTAAAGGTACATTGTCTTAACCTTAAACTCAACACCGGTTCTGACGTGAGAAAAGGAAAAACAGCATACATATTTTATGCAATTGTGCTGCACTTGCATTAAGAAGATACAGATTTTTGGGATACATTGGGTTGGCAATTAAGTGATTGCGGATTTTGTCAATAGATGGTTTTAGCACATTCTTTTGTTTTGTCAACGTGTTCAAAGCACCTAACCTATATTGTTTTCTTTTTGTTTAGACTTCCGCCTTTAATTTGGTAAAAAAATTGTATCGATTAGTTATTTAGTTTTGTTTTCATCCCTATTTATAAATGGAAGAACAAGATGCGCATTTCAGACATATTTTATTGTATTATTTCCGAAAAAGTAAGAGCGCATTGTAAGCACAAAAAGTTATGTCTCGTATATGAGAATGAAGGCCTTGAAAAAAAGTGTCAAAATTGGTTTTGCCAAATTTTGTTCTGGTGATTTTTTGCTGAAAAATGCGCAACGATCTGGCCGTCCATTTGAAGTTGATGAGACCATATCAAGACCATTATTGATTCAAATCGTCATAGCCCAACACGTGAGATTGCAGAGAAGCTCAATATATCGCGTACATGCATTAAAAAAAAATTAAGACAGCTTGGCTATGTCAAGAAACTTGATTTATGTATCTCTCATCATCTTAAGGAAATTCATTTGACGCAACGCATTAGTATTTGCAATTCGCTTCTGAAACGCAACGAAATTGATCCATTTCTGAAACAACAGATAACTGGCGACGAAAAGTGAATAATTTATAACAACGTTAATCGGAAAAGATCGTAGGAAATGCAAGACAAATCAGCCCAGACGACACCAAAACCTGAGATTTACCAAAAAAAATGCTGTCAGTTTGGTGGGATTATTAAGGAATTTTGCACTTTAAACTTTTACCAAGAAACTAAACGATTAATTCAAACGTGTACGTTCAACAACTTGCCAAACTGAGCAATGCAGTTCAAGAAAAGCGGCCAGAATTAGCAAATTGTAAGGGTTTTTCAACAAATCGTTGTTTTCCAGCATGATAATGCAAAGCCCCACACATCTTTAGTTACTCGCCAAAAATTATTGGTACTAGGTTGGGATGTGTTGTCACATCCACCATATAACCCTGACCTTACGCCATCAAATTACCATTTATTTTGTTCTATGCAGAACTTCTTAAATGGTAAAATTTTTAACAATGTTGATGATGTAAAATCACATTTAATTTAGTTTTTTGCTGGCAAAAATCAGAAGTTTTATGAACATGGAATTATGACATTGCCTGAAAGATGGCAAAAAGACATCGACAAAAACGGACAATATCTAATTGAATAAAGTTATATTTTTATTCAAAAATTTAAAATTTTCTTTTTTATTTAAAATCCGCAATTACTTAGTTGCCAATCTAATATATTGTTGCTGAAGTCTGAGGACCTGCACGATATAAAGGTGTATGAGCTGTATAGTGGAAAACGCTGAGCTTGATTTATTTTTAAAGCCGACCTTATAGCATAGTGGGTAACCACCGCAAGGATTTAGGTGATGGTCCCGCCCACATCATTACTACTACAACCGCTACTACTGCCGCTACTACTGCTACTACTGCTATTACTACTACTACTTCTATTCAGATAGTAAACATGTACCAATATGCTCCTCCACCGTCCGCGCGCCTCCGTATCGTTTTGTGTAGCCGAACTCCGAGCGCGATGAGAAGCTATGTTACGCACAGCATGACCTCGCGGTGCAATCACGCGGCAGCACGCGCGCCGACCGTGGCGTTCCGCAACGCTCCCACTCCGGCTTGGCCGACCGAGCGTGCGGATTGGCGCACCCAATAGCGCGTTCAAATATATAAGCCGGCAGTGGGAACGCAGAGTTCAGATCTCTCCGGTTCTCCGATCTGTCCAGAACACGACCAAGCATTCTCGATCGCTCCCAGAAAACGAGCATTCTTGTTGCTATCACCGGCCGAGCATTCTCGACCAATCATCTTGTCCTCGAGTACCTTCGACGCCTCTAAACTCCGGGTTGTATTGTAACTTAGTAATCAGCAGGGCATCCGCATCCTGTTGATCGAGTGCCTTTTTTTGCCTGGGCGCGCTCAGGCGAATCGAGGAAACGAACAGACCGGCGGCGGGCCGCGCTCGCGACTTCCCGCATGCACGCGCCCACGCGACCGCGCTTAACAATCACGCTACGTTCCGCGATTCCCCCGACCATACGGACTAATAATCCACATAACCCACCGTAGCGTAACACACATATCCTATGAGTATTGCGTTAGTCAAGCATGAATTATTTAAGTATGTTCCTTTCAGTCAATATGCGCGTTATTATTATCAATTATTTTGATTGTGAATTATTATTTTCCGCCTAAGTGCGAGTTATTCTTGTGTATTCTCCACGATACCTGCGAACTGTTTTCTTTCTTTGTTTCTGTCAGCGTACTAAATTCTTTTTATTTGTAACTCGAATTACGCTTAATTATTTTGTCAATGACTGTAATTCATTTAATGAATAAATTATTTTCTTTTTTCTTTCACCTTAAACACTGGGTATGATTATTTCAAACACGTGACCAACCGACGAGCCTTATCCAGACCGATCCCGAAGTTCCCGCAACGTAACACCGAAACCGCGTACCGTTACAAACATTCTGCTTATGATAAATTCAAAAATTATTATTAAACATTTAATATTTATAGTTTAAGATTCTTAATAATTACATGCAGTATAATTTATCTTGATAGTTCATTAAATGTTTATTTATTTATAAGGTGTTTTATTTTAATTGCTCAATTTGAATTTTTCAAAACAATTGCATTTTTAAAAATTTTAGACAAAAGTTGCATGATTTAAAGGAGGACAAATAATGATAAATTCAATTTTTTCTCACTGCTTCTCGACGGATGAGCCGCTGATTGTGCGTACGATGCACAATTATACCTCAGAAGTAGTTCTCAGCTTTAATTTTTTCATAATATGATTACAAAACAAGATATCGAAAAAAATAATTGCATGTTACAGGAAATGAACAATACACATTCGTGACAAGCATAACATCTGATCAGAATTTCCAGATAATTAATCTTTTCTACAAAAAATTTATCAAAAATCACAGAAAGTTATTTTTTACACATTAAATCTCAATTATTTTGGACATGCTGATAAAATTTGTAGTATTTTAGCAGTCAAAAATCTTTAAGAAACATCTTATCTGATTTAAAATAATTTTTGGATGTAAACTCGTGTTATTAATGAAATAAGTATTAGTGATTATTTATATTTTTAATTACCTTATTTCATCAATTTAATATTTCCGAAGACGATATGATTTAAGAAATTATAAGTGTGCTTTAGACGTTAGTCGATTGATATTTTAAATCACACTTTTTCCAGCATATTTTTACAGTACATTATAGAAAATGTTATAACAAATTAATTTGTTTTTATTGAAAGTTTTAATATATGATAATAGATGCTGAAACATTGAGCTATAATTTCAAATTTTGATTTGCATCCAAAACAACAAATCTAAGTGCAAAATATAATAAAAAATAACTTAAGTGGCACAACGCATTTGGCAACTCTCTCCCCAACCAAGATAAAAAAAGGAATAAAGATATGGTTAGACAAAACATATGTGAATAATATCAACAAGTATGATATAAATTTTATAATTTAAAAATAGAAGTAAGGATAAAATTTTTGCAGTTTAGTTATTATACTTCCCATATAAAACCGAGTGCTGTGCAAAGTTTTCGAAGAATTTTTAATCTTTTACATTTCATGTGCAACACGTCTGAAAGGATTTTGTAAAACGTTATATAAAAGAACATTAAATGTCAAACTTTATATAAAAATTAACTAATAAAAGACTAATCTTTAATGGACTGTAATAAAATATGTGCAAGAGTATGCCATGTCTACTTGCATCATGTGTGTAACTAAATCCCAACTTTGTTTTAAAAGACGAAGTTTATGTTACATATTCATCATATTTCTTCGTCTTGTCACAATCTGACATGACAAACAATTATGCAGAAATTTTAATATTTATTATACCTTGATTGGCCACGATAACACTCGATACTGCTTCAGGTACACTCATTCCCGCTGCGAGAAATGTTAAACCCATAATAGAATCAGGAATCCCAAAGGTATCGCCTGAAACATGACATAAATATAAGCGGAAAGCGTCAGTAGTATCATGTAGCAGATTCTAAAAGAGTTGTCAGAGGAAATTAACCCAACCAGGCAAAAACATTTTTCTGCTTTTTCTGTGATATTTGTATCTTTGTAACTATATATATGTATATTTATTGCGGGAGAATTATAAGTAAGTGCGAGTGTGTGTCGCACGCGTGGTACAATTTGCACAATAAATGCCTTCCAATATGGTTGGACGCCACGTTCATTGATGAGTTACCTTCTTGGTCGTTTTTTACGTTCATGACCGCAGAGAACTTGCACATTTACGGCCAATCTAATCCGTGCGATTATAGTCACAAACGTGAAAACGACCTAGAATGTAACACGAAATACCAGGATTGAAAGGCATTTATTGCGCGAATTGTACATACAGTGTACGTATGTATCTAAATAGTAGACAATCTTTTCTTGACACTTCCAGCGGCGCCCTCCGCCGATTCGTTTCCAGGACACTGAATAGTACCAACTATTCATTCTCAATACACCACATTCCTTTTGTCCTAGTCGAGGACGCGTAATCTCTCAAGTAATTGGGAGGGTGGCGTTCTCTACGCAGTCTTATTATGGCCGGTTTCGGGAAATCCCTGTTAAGATTCGGAACCCCATGCTTTTTGGCAGGTTTGTATTGCAAAAAGAAATGTGTTCCGATTCCACACTGTCATCGTTATTTAGCGCTATTGCCTCCATTTTATCGTATACATGGAGATAAATATGTGTTTGCGCGCGTTTGTGCGTACATGCATATGTACGATCTATTTAAGATCAAATATGTCAATCATTTCTGAGTCACGGAAACAGCTCCATTACTAAATGTTGTTTTTATATTGCTCTTTCCTTATGATTTCTTGATGTCTGTATTCTGCTCTTTCCTTATGATTTCTTGATGTCTGTATTCTGTATTAATTTATTTCTATAGACAGTAAGCAATGCATACAAAAAGTAACATTCTATTTTGATGTATTAGAAAATATTTGCTGCTGACATTAATTTGTCATTTATTTGAATGCAATAAAATTTATATGGGCAATTAATCTGTAAATATCAACTCATGTGTGCAATGTGGCTTGAGTGCCACGTTGTCATATGTGCAAACGTGCTATAATTTTTTTATTTGTGCGTAACATAAACGGTAATCGATATGTAGGCAAAAATTTGTGTGCGCAATGCTACTTGTGCGCAAAATTTACTGTGTGTAAACATGCTTTTAGAAGGCAGAATTTTTTGTGCACAAACAATTTGTAGGCAAATTGGATGTTGGAAAACCATTTGTAGGAAATTGGGACCCTCCCCAAATGGCGCAGAAATATGTAATAAGTTGCACAGAAATTAGCTTTAACCGTTAAATATTTTTATTTTAAAATACTTATAAAATTTTAATTAAAAATTAATTAAATTTCAATGAAATTTTAAATTGTCTTTCATTTTCTTCCAATCTTTGGTTTAATCATGTAACTTTTTTCCTAAGGAAAACGTAAAAAGTGGAAAATTTCTCCATTAACTTTAATGGTAAAAAATTTATTTTTTATGTTTCTGCCTTAAAGAAAAAGTTACATAATTAACTCTCTGGTGTCTAAATTTAAAGATTGCTTTTCAAAAACCACTTTTGTCAAAAAAAAATTACATAATACTGCGTCTTATATTGTATTCTGTGATTTTTTTACTTGCGAGATGCAAAACTCCCGTGTCCACCTATTAGCAATGCTGCGTACTGTTTAAAAATCTTCCTTACATTTCTCTTTCTGCAAATAGATTTGCAGTGAAAATGCAAAAAAACTTTTTCTTAAATATTGTTGCACTTTCTCTTTTTTTTGCATTTATTCTATGATTGCATTAAGAATTTATCATTATTTTTTTCTCAATTTCTTTGGAGATGCATCTTGCAAAAAAAATTCCAAGAAGTTTCTCAACAATATTCTTTACAAGTTCTGCAAAAATTTGTCTGTGTTTCTTTGTAGTTTTGTTTTTGGTTTCTCTTAAATTTTTTTGCAAATATAATAGATTTTACAGAAAAAAATGCATTGTGACGTGACGCTCCGTAGCGCCGTCCCGGAGAGCGTTAAGGCCGTGGAGGATACCCTGGACTGCGCCTCTCTCCCCCCGGAAGGAAGAAGGGGACGCAAATACCCCGTTTAAGTAACGTGTCTTACCACTCTTTAATTTTAATTGTCCGCATGTTTTTTTTTGTAATGTAACGTATGTCTGATCAAGAGCGCTAGAGCGTATTAGAATCAGCGGAACCCGAGCGGACGGCAGTATTAATTGTGTGTGCTCGACGAAGATCCAAACGGAGACGTCGACGCGGAAGCCGAAGGAACGACGGAAGTCACATCACCGCTGACCCCGCGCCGAAAAGCTAAATCGCGGTTCCGCCTATTTATTACTACCGCCTATCTTCCCGAACGCCGCAGGTATTAACGCCATCTTTTATTGTAGCGAATCTTGCCGGAGGAGTCTCCAGACAGAACCAGCGGACTGCAGACCGCTAAGCCATCATCCCGTGAGAACGCCGTCAAAGGCCTGGCCAGCCCGATGACCGCAGAAGGGAACATAATTCGAACTTGGAGCGTCAACGCCGAGAAAGATTTCGGAACATTCCGTCCGTCCCGCCGACCGCTGAGTAGACGAGCGGCACCCACCGCACAATGTGACAACGGCGCGGAGCAACGAGGGAAAGCGAGAGGGCAAAATCGTGAGTACCGGAGCAAGGAAGAAGGACGCACTACCGACCGTTCAAAAAAGACGGAATACCGCTGGGAGCGAGAAGGATGCGCGTGGGAACGCGGACCAATCATCGGCGAAGAGGGACGTCGTGACATCACGAGAAAATTCGGGGAAGCCCGACGAGCCAGAAAGCGCGGATCGGCTCATCACTGTCGTGTGTGCCACAACAACAAGAGGTCCAACCCAGGAGCCGCAGATCATCGCCTACCGATCTACTATTGTAAGCCGCCGCTCCGGTAATCGTAAGTTTAAGTCCTTGAGTGAGAATCGATCTCCGAGCATTTCCTTTAATCAAACCGTTTCCTTTAATCAATCCGCACTTATGAGAGCGGAGCATCTCGCGAGTTATTAACTGTGCCGGAGTGAGGACACTTCTAGAGAGATCGACCGCAGCTCAAGTATCGTTAAATCCTTCTCGGGGTGCGGACACCGATAGTTGCGCGTACCGTCTAGTTTTAAGTAAAGTCGCGTATCGTTTTGTACCGCATCTAATAATTGTGAATTGTCGTCTCGTATCGAGCCGTATTATTAAGGATTATCGTACAGTATCGTACCGTACCGGGGTGATTTTGGAGCAAGATTGCGCTTCTGCCGAACTCGTCGTAGAGATTTTCGCAATAACGGGATCGCTCGGTGCGTGGAATTTGCGCGGTTCGATCTCGGCGAGTCGCGATATCGGTCGGTCTCCGCGAGATTCGCAACGTCGTGGCATTACCGCGAGAAACACCGACGATCGGAATTCCGCGAGATAATTGTCGGAATTATTAGTCGCGAGTGAGTCCTACCGTCAGGAGCGTGACGCCCGTGCGGATTTTGTATGCAAGAAAGTAGTATCTGTACCGTGCGAGTTTGCGTGATGATCAGTGTCGTGCCGCGTGTTTTTATGTTGTAGTAATTATCGTGCTACCTGTTTTGTAATTCGTTCCGTTCGACGTGTTCTTCGATTTAGTAATCTCTTGATTCTTTTTGGGACATTTCCGAATAACGAGAGTACGCCTCCGTTAGCTTCGCATACCGATCGCGTTACTCCGTCTCTTCCGTTAATTTACTATCTTCTAGATTATTCTAAGATTATCTACTACAGATTGTAATCGCGTAACTTTTGTAACCTCCTTGTACTCGTTAAACCGTGTCTCCGATTACCCTAAAATATATTATTTTTTATTATTTAAATTACCTCTAGCATTGTAATTGCGTTTCCCTCCCCTTCTCCGCTTCCCTTAACCCTTAAACACGTAAGTGGGTCTGAGAGACCCCATATGAAGCTTTGAACGCTTGCTATGTGAAGAGGGAATGAAATAGGAGGTTCGGACCAAGACGTAAAAATAGTTTAAAATCTCTTCTTTTGATTGATATGGTTGATTAACTTTTTTGGTCAACTAGAATTTGAACGGCACGGCAGCAAAGTTTTGTTAGGGTCAATGCGACCCATATACGAGGTGTGTTCAAAAAGTATCGCGAATTTTGTGTTTTTTCAAAAATTATTTATTTATTCATGAATATCTATTTTGTCCCCTTCAAAGTAATCCCCATGAGATATTATACACTTGTGCCAACGGTTTTTCCAATCTTCGAAGCACTTCAAAAAATCATTTTTTTTTATCTTGTTCAGCTCCTCCTTCGATGCCGTCTTTATCTCGTCAAGCGTAGCGTAACGTCGTCCTTTCATGGGCCTCTTCAGTTTAGGGAACAAGAAAAAGTCACAGGGGGCCAGATCTGGGGAATACGGTGGCTGCGGCATCATTAGTGTGTTGTTTTTGGCCAAAAAGTCGCGCACAAGCAACGATGTGTGAGCAGGGGCGTTATCGTGGTGCAAAAGCCAATTTTTGTTCTTCCACACATCCGGGCGTTTCTGGCGGATTGCTTCGCGCAAATTGCGCATAACTTGCAGGTAATATTCCTTATTGACCGTTCTACCCTGTGGCAAGAACTCATGATGCACCACGCCCCTGCAATCGAAGAAAACTGTCAGCAAAACTTTCACATTCGACCGAACTTGGCGCGCTTTTTTCGGTCTTGGTTCGTGCGGCAGCTTCCATTGAGATGATTGAGCTTTGGTTTCCACATCATAACCATAAACCCACGATTCGTCACCAGTTATGACCCTCTGGAGCAAATTTGGGTCGTCGCGGACAGAGTCCAACATCTCATTAGCAATGTTCATGCGATGCTGTTTTTGGTCGCAATTGAGCAATTTTGGTACGAATTTCGCGGCGACCCGTCTCATGCCCAAATCATTGATAAAAATCGAATGGCACGAGCCAATCGATATGTTTAGGTCCTCAGCAACTTCTCTAACGGTGATTCGACGATTGGCCAATACCATTTTCTCCACTTCATTAATTTTTTCGTCTGTTGTTGAAGTGCTCGGGCGTCCGGCACGCTCTTCGTCGTTCACATCTTCTCGGCCTTCTGAGAACATTTTGTACCACCGATAAACGTTGCTTCGGTCCAAGGTAGCTTCTCCGTATGCCACAGTCAACATTCGGAATGCATCCGCGCACTTAATTTCGTTTTTCACACAAAATTTGATACAGGTTCTTTGATCCATTTTTTTGACTAGGTAAAAATCGAAGACGATCCAAAACACGTGCAAGCAAAGCAGCTATCAACAATTAAGTGAACATTCAAAATGGCCGAGCTTGTCGGCATAAGTGAGAGACATGAGTACCAACATAACGTCACAAAAAGATCGAAATTCGAATGTACGTAACCCGCGAAAATTCAAAATTCGCGATACTTTTTGAACACACCTCGTAGTGTGTAAGTGAAAGTTTTTTTGTGAGTATTTTACATAAAAATACTGGACAAAATACGTTCGAACAGGTCGGTTTGCGGATGTTACTCGCATATACTTTGTCTAAAGTTGGAATACTATAAAATGTTGTAGAAAAGGGAGTTTTTCCGAAATATATCATAAAACATATCAATTTTCAATTTTAGACACGATTTAATCAAAAATACCTTATATTTGCCTTGTTACATGAGTACATTTTTTAATAGAAATGACAATGATATAATTTTTTTTTGAAAGTATGAATCTTTAGCTTTTAAACGCCGTATTGTAAAGTTCTTCAAAGTTTTTTATTGCAAAAATATGATTTTTTATTTTTAAATGAATTTTTAGATGTCCAAAATACCACATATTCTCCATGTTACATAACTATACTTTTTAAAAGGAATGATTTTGCCAACTTTTATTTTGAAAGTGTGACTCTTTAACTTTAAAACGCCGTATATAAAAGTCCTTAAACATTTTTTGTTGCATATGATTTTTTAAAAGAAAAGTGGATTTTTGACCAATTTCTAATTTTTGCTTAATGGTTTTTCTTTTATTACTTCACAATAAATTATTTTTCGGCATGCTGGTTGTGCAGTCACACTCCTCAGATTCTGAACTTTTGTTTAAAAAAAAAAATCGTAGAAAAATTGATTGTAATCAAAGTTATAGTTTCTCAAAGTTGAAAAAGTCTCCCAAACCCAAAAATGTGTTTCCGTATTTTACAGGATTGGTGTGCGTAAGGGTTAAGAACTAGGCCCCTCTGCCATTTGCGGAGCAAGCCGTGGGCAGCGACATCCGTCTTGCCGTGTCACGCATTTACCGTTCTTCGTGAAATGGTGCGAGAGATCGCGCCTGGCGCCCAATTACTAATTAAGCTTGAGAAATTTTTGTTTACCGCTCCTCCTCCTTTCCTTTTTTATTAGGCGTACTCTCCTGCACCTGGCGAGTGCAGGAAAAGTACGTCACAGCATAAAAATGTTCTTCCAATTTCTTTACAATATTGTAATCTGGAAATTTATCTGCATTTTCTCTTCAATATTGTCTGCAGTTTTTTGTCGATTTTTTTACTAATATGATATGGATAAATTGCTTTGATATTTTTTCACAAATCGTTTTTGCAAAATAACAGAAACAATAGAAGAATATTTTTGCCTGGGATTCTTGCACAAACAATATGATAATCACGTGTGAGGGCAATTGTGAGCCGTCGTCAATTGTTATCAGGATAATTACGAGTAATTCGTTACTTAATAATGAAGATAATTTATTCTCATATCTACACGGCTTATAGTACCACTTTTTCCTCTAGCTATTATAAAGTGAACACATAACTTGTGTTTACTGAGTTTGGCAATACGCACCGATAATAGTGATGACCCATCCAATAACGTAGGATGAAGACGCAATCCACATTACACACATGATGAATGTAAAAGGATACCAAGATTTCAGCTTGCTTCTTCTACAATCGGGAATAGTAACAAGTAATGCCAGATTAATGGGCCAAGTGATAACCCACCATATCTTTTCGCATATAGAGCTTGGCCAGGTTGTCATGTTCACAATATCGTCTATAAAAAAAAGATAACATACATATACCATATATATACACACACACACACACATACACACGCACACACGCACACCCTCACACATGCACACACCCAAACACGCACACACCCACACACGCACACACGCACACATGCGCACACGCACACACCCACACCCACCCACCCACACACACCGCGCGCGCGCGCACGCACACACCCAAACACGCACACACGCACGCACGCGCGCGCACGCGCACACACACACACACATACACAGGGTGTTCATTAATGGTTGTCCCACTTTTTACCATAGGAGCATGATTTACCGACGGATATGTATTTCTAACATATTACTATATTTGACATAACAAATGCGTGCTCCTATGGTGAAACATGGGGACAACCATTAATGAACACCCTGTGTGTGTGTGTGTGTGTGTGCGTGTGCGTGCGTGCATGCGTGCGTGCGTGTGCGTGCGTGCGTATGTGTGTGTGTGTGTGTGTGTGTGTGTAGCGCTTACCCGTGTTGAACGTTGAGTTGCGCCGTCTTTGTCTAACATATGTACACAGCCCGTGATTCGCTAACTTTATTCTCTAATTATTCAAAAAGTAAGCGTCGGACAAAATTTTCGTACAGGAAAGATCGTCTCAGAATTTATTTAAGAACATGTCTTTACAGCAGCACATGGGTCGTTCTGAATCACCCTGTATATATTGTGACGTGGCAGTTTTATCTGCCTCGCCACTTCGTCCTCCGCCTGAGCATAGCGCAAGGAGGCGCGTAAGACCGGGTCGGGCACTCATCGAGAGAGCGAAATCTCCGGCGGGACTGCGTTGCGTGTTATTTCCTTTATTTATTCGCGGCTTCTTTTATGTAACCGCGGGCATCTCGACAAGCGCTGCCGAAGGACCAGCCGCGGCGAGGGAGACGGACAGCGGCCGGGAAAGGAGAGGGCGATCGTCCAGGGCCGGCGCACCGGAAAACGCCGACGGAGAGGAGGAGATGAGACGTGGCGACAGCTAGGCGCCACGCAAGGGAGGCTCGCAAGTGGCACAGCTGGTGGACAGGCTGGGGCGGACGAACGGCCAGGACGAGGGCCGTCGAATGCCGGCTGTCCATCAAGGAGTGTAGCGGCGAAGAGTCGTCGCTGGGAAAATTCTGCGGCTGTCGTCCGCAGGGACGACGAGAACGACGAGGATGTCGGATGCCGACGGGGACCGCACGACACCTGCGGAGACCCGATACTGCGCTGCCGTGACGTCACGGCTAGATAAGGGCGGCCGCTGATAGGCCGCGCCGCTAGGCGCAAGGATATCGCGCACCCTGTAGGAGGGGTAGCGCTCATCGATCGCGCATCGAGCGCGATCCTCTCGGCTTTTGCGTGCGACCCGGCGATCCCTGCGGTACGTTGCGTTGGAGAGCGAGCGAGTGCGAGCTATCGGCCACAGCTATCGGCGGTGGCTATCGGGAAGATCGGCGAGAGTGTCCGGCCTGGCGAGAGCCTCCCGTGGAGGAGCCCCAAAGGACCCGAGGGACCCGGAGGAGGACCAGAGTCTGCGTCGAGGTGACCCTTTAACCTTCGTGTAAAGCCACGAGCTGTCGGTGTCGACCGGCTCGCGTTCTGAGGTGGAGCCCTTAGGTTCGAGTGCGAGTGCGTCCGCCGCGTGGCGATTGAACGCACCTTGCTTTTTAGTGTTTGGTCGGCTCTCCACCTCAAGCGTGAGACCTTGTCGGGGCACCCAGCTGTCGGCTGCCGCGTGTGTTCGGCTGTCCCGCCGTAGAAGCTCGCGGGCGACCGGCTTCCCGGGAAGCCGCAAAGCCCTCGCGCACGTGCGCGAGTCGGGTTACGGCCGTGATCACACGACCGTCCGCGTTATCGGTGCGTTGTCGTGTCGCGCGTCTTCGCGAGAATTGTGCATTGTGACCGCGACGACGGCATTGCCGTCACCGGGTATCTTGGATCGCATTGCGTTTGAATCAATTGCGGTCCGTTAGCGAAAGTTCGCCGAGTATGTTCTCGCCGCGCTGTTCCGAGCGCGCGTGATTGGCTGTCTCGTTCCGCGCGGGACCAACCGCCGTTGTTCGCGCCGCTAGCGTAAGCATTGTAGTACTTAAGTAAATTTTCGCGTTCCGCTTATTCGTTTTCGTTAACTCTCTTTATCTTTTCCGTTCTTTGCTTGCGTCGACTGATGATTTCGTTGCGTTTGATTCTACTCTGTCTCTGTCATATGCTACAATACAGGTTATCTCTGTCTGTTATATCGGCCTGATCGTGCTTAATTTCTCGCCTACCCGTCTCCTCCAGTAAGAGAGCCGCTTCGTCCCTGTCTCCGCTACCCCGCCCCTCTACCGGTTAGAGGAGCTAGCTGGCCGCGTGCGAGCGACGATTCCGCTTTTGTGTAACGAGTTATCGCGTGATACGAATTGGCGTTTAGCGTGGAAAAGTGAACCCGGCGACGCGACCGGCGTAATCGCGTCTGGCGCCCAATTTCGCGATCTGGTTGGAATCTAGCTGTCGGTATTCTCGTCGCTCTCGCGCGCGCTTTGTGTAGCGTCTCCGCTACCTTGTTTGATCGCGCACTTCGCCGTTGCTCTCCGGCGTCCGAAAAGTGCGTGACAATATATATATATATATATATATATATATATATATATACACACACACACGCGCACACACACGCACACGCACGCACGCACGCGCACACACACACACACACACACACACACACACACACACACACACACACACACACACACACACACATATAGGGTGTCCCGTTTTAAATGATCCAGCCAAATATCTCAAAAACTAAATCTAGTAGACAATAATATTTCAGATAAAAGTTGTATGATTTTGAGGGAGACATAGGATGGTGTCATTAACTTGACCTTGAATAGTTGCTTGAAGGTTACGTGAAAGTCAACTTCAATTTTTTTAATGGTACTGCCTATTTTTTATTACATATTCTTGTATCTTATCTCGAGACCTTTCCAAAACATTACAAAACAGTTCATTTTCGTTGAGTACTTTTCAAGTTGTGAGGCTTGAAGTCCACGGTATATTGTAATTTTCAAGCGTCATAACTTGAAAAATCTTTAACAAAAATAAACTTATTTAAAGTATTTTGGAAACCTCTCGAAATCGACTACAAGAAAATGCAATAAAAAATATAGAATGTTAGGGTAGTACCGATACCCTTGAATTAGGAAAATACCGATACTCTAATATTGTATCTTTTATTGCATATTCTTGTAATTTATTTTGAGACTTTTCCAAAGTACTACAAGAAAGATTATTTTCGTTAAGTACTTTCCGAGTTGTGACGCTTGAAAGTTGCAATACATTAGAACTTTTAAGTCCCACAACTCGGAAAGTACTCAACGAAAATAAACTTTCTTGTAAAGTTTTGGAAAGGTCTCGAGATAAGTTACAAGAATATGTAATAAAAAGTAGGCAGCCCTATTTAAAAAAATTGAAGGTGTTCTTTACATGACCTTCAAGCAACTATTCAAGGTCAAATTAATGACACCATCTTATGTCCCCCTCAAAATCATACAACTTTTGTCTCAAATATTTTTGTCTACTGAGTTTAATTTTCGACATATTTGACTGGATCATTTAAAATGGGACACCCTGTGTGTGTGTGTGTGTGTGTGTGTGTGTGTGTGTGTGTGTGTGTGTGTGTGTGTGTGTGTGTGTGTGTGTGTGTGTGTGTGTGTACACACAGGGTGTCTAGAAACTAGGAAACCTACCACTTTGAGAACATAGTGGAGACGGAAAAACACAAAATAGTCTTATACCATTTTGCGATATTCGCTATAATTACCAAACTATAAATTAAAACGTCTAAGCTAATGTGCGGTGACGCCGCGCCATTGCGCCTAGTTTATAATTAACGGCCTCCAATGGGAAAGCTGACGCATCGTTGTTTGAATTGGCACAGCGCGACGGTCTGAATTTGCCGCACCGCGTGTACACCCATAGAATTTGATTCTGTCCAAGGGGAAATTTTCTAAATTGAGACGTCACCACTTTCTACATACTCGCAGTTTATGATTAATGTAACGACTAGATTTTATTGATCGTTACGTTAATCATAAACTGTAAGTATGTAAAAAGATAGCGACTTCTTAGTTTGGGAAATTTCCCCATCGACAGAATCAAATTCCATGGGTGTACATACACTGCAAAAATCAAATGTGTTATTTTAGCTAAAGTTTCCCCTTACACATTTGATAAAAAACATATTTAATTTGTGCAGTGTTTGTACATGCGGTGCAGCTGATTCAGACTATCGCGCCGTGCAAAATCAAACAACGTCACTTGTCTCGCCGCGCGCACACACACACACACACACACACACACACACACACACACACATATGTGTGGTGGCCATAAAAATAAAGCCATCTATATAAAAATTAATAAATTTATTATTTTACCCGTTTGTTTCCATTTGTCGGTAATATAGTTTATTATACTGTTGTGCCCGGTGGTGGTCCAGTCACGTCAGTGGTTATTTCGGGACGTTTACAGCGCCTTAGGACTTAGGACTTTTAGGAAGAGCCGCTTAGTAGTCGAAGGTAAAACACTTGCTGTTCCAACGTTAATATAAATGTATATTTCTCCCAATGCTCCCAGTTACACTTGCTCAGTGTCGACTCGTACTCTTTCTTCCCGGACGACCTGGTATATATAGGTCGGCTTTTATCTCCGGACTGTTTTACAAGCTTACTCGACGTGTAAGTCACTCACGGCGAGTAACTCACCGAACAGCTGTTTGTTAGACTCTTCCGTCGCTTTCTGATTTTGTCGCGATATTTATGCAGAAATCTGTTATTTAGTTCGGCTAATCGTGTTCCTGCAGCATGCAGCTTCCACGTTTAGCCAAAATTCGAATACCGGAAAGCGACTTAGCAGTAGCTGGCGTAGCGCGATGGTATTTCGGGCCGGAAGCCCGACAGACCATCAGCGTTTTTCAATTCTTTTGCGTATGCGGAATTTGAATCCGCTGAGCGTATGCATAGCAATAAGAATCTTAATTTCTGTTGCTATGCGCGTTATTACCGTGGGTGTACTGGGTACAACCCTCTTCCCCCGCCGGGAAAAAAAACGGAGGCACGTAGTTTTCTATAACTATTTGTATTTTATAATATGTAAAATGTATTAGACTGGTTTATTATTTTGTAACGACCGTGTTTCGCGCACGGACGGTCGACGGTACAGGATCGGGCGCGAAAGGTCGCTTGGAGGAATTAGACGTTTCTTAACGATGGAAAATATCAACGTGTTTATTCTATTAGACGTCGTTACATTGACATCGGCGGTTGTACGGATGCGGTACAGAGACTTGTGTCTGATCGCGCGGGCGGACGCGATACAAACATTTAGAAACTTAAATCTACGAGACGCGCGGACGGACGCGGTACAAACTTAAATCTTCTAGACGCGCGGACGGACGCGATACAGATATCCAGAGTTAAATCGGTTAAGCGCGCGGACGGACGTGACATAGAAATTCGGCTCGGCGTAGTCTATATACACGGGAATCTATTTACAGGTTCACCTGTCGCGTGAGACGCGGTTCGTGGAATTTGGTCGCGTGTTTTTCTGCGAATCCCGGCGGCCTTGTTATTGTAGCCGTGACGTTCGGCGGTGGCGCGGCGCGGGGAGCGGTGAGCGCGGTGCATAC
Source organism: Solenopsis invicta (assembly GCF_016802725.1). Taxonomy (NCBI): domain Eukaryota; kingdom Metazoa; phylum Arthropoda; class Insecta; order Hymenoptera; family Formicidae; genus Solenopsis; species Solenopsis invicta. The sequence goes on along the minus strand of NC_052670.1, from coordinate 18,135,463 downwards.
ACGGATCCGTGTATTCTCGGCGGTTCGTATGCGCGGCCCGTTGCGGTTAAGACCGCGAATGTTTGCCGGAGGACACCCCCTCACGCCAAGTGCGCTTGGTGGAGGCACGGAGCACCGTACCCCCGTACGTGAGGTGGCGTCGGACTCGGGAGGCGGGGCGGATGGAGAATCGCCTTCGTGTCAAGTGGCTTGACGGGGCCTAAGTTGTTCTTGAGCCCAGGTTGACGAGTCAGGAAGCGGTTCTAGAATCGGACTCGGAAGCGGTTGTTAGCTAAGTAACTTAGCAGAGACCGAGGCGCTCGATCTCAGTAACAACCTGGGGAAGCTTCTGTTCGGCGGACCGGCCAGAAACGGATCAGGTCTCTGCCTCCGGCGAACGTCGCCTTATATACCCGAGAATCGAGGCAAGGGGGATGCGCGGCGCGTTACGGCGGAGCGGTCCGGCGGCAGCATCCCCGCCACTCGATCTCGGGTCTCTCGCTTCGGACCACGCTCGCATAGCGTGGCTGTGGACGGCGCGGGAACGAGAGCGCGTGTGCGCGAAGATGAGAGTGCAGGAGCGATCGCTCGTTTGCTCCGATGTTCTAATATTTACTAGGCGCTATGCGCCGTTTAACTGCCGTCCGGCGGATGTTCGGCCGGACGGTTCGGACGGTTCGGCGGTCTGGGGGGGGGGGGAGTCGGAAGGCGGTTCGTTACAATTTTAAGGCCACTTTGTGGGTCTATTTTTTCAAAATTGTTGATTTTTCAAAAACATCATTTTCGAGTACCTTAAGTATGTAGAATTAGTATACAAATAGTTGTAAATTGATTATCGAAAGCCATCGGAAGAAATGCACTTGAAATCGCACAATTACGTGACCGCAATCGCATTCAAGCCGCGAACCGTCAAAGCCTCAATGCATCAAAAGAGCGAAGAACTGCCCTCAAAGACATGCAATCTGCCCAAAATGACTATTACGATGAGCAGGAAGGCATCATGTATGGAGCAGGCATCGCCGATTAATTCTCCTAATTTTTCATAATATATCCCTGGATAGTGAGTAAATTCTTCTACTTCATACGGCTTGTTGCTTGCTGATTTTTTTGTTTCTTCTGATAATACGGGATTTTGTTTCGCTCCCTATACGCTGGTCCATATGGTATATAACTTGTAATTATCAGGATTTTTATTTCATGTTATCATTTTTACTGATAATTATATTTTATTTAATAAAATTTATTCTCGGTTTGTTCGTCTTTTCGTCGCTGTTGCTTTTAAAAATATTTTTTTGTCTGCCGTTTATCGAGGTGATTGTGGAGGTTCATAGAGATTTTTCTATTAATGTTTAGGATAAATTCACTCTTTTCTCTGAATATTTTAAAGAACCTCTGGAACCAAGAAGGTTCTTGAAATTCTATTTTTGATGACTATCGGTCATCAAGTGACGTCTCTTTATTTGGCTATCAGGTTTACTACCTGGTGTTACTTTCTTCTAATGATTTTTTATTCTGCTGATGCAGCTTTTTGATTATCATTTTCTCTCTACAGCTTATGCTCATTATTTCTTCTCAGTCTCTTCCCGACTGTCTTACTGTTTGTTCATAAAAAATGTATTATTTAGTAACTTTCTACGACAAGGAATTGGAGACTGGTGATACTGGCGATCTTGGGGATCTCGGTATTGATGCTAAACTTCTTGAGCTACATTTTGCTGCCGAGATGTTTGTCAATGATGCTGATAGTAATCTTCGTCTCTCTAATGATGAATCGGAAGCTGATAAGGAGGTGCAGCGCCTAGACGCTCCGTTGCTGGAGGATATTGGAGCCATATTTGGCGATCTTGCCGGCAAAGATGTCGACGATATCGACGATTTTGAGAAGCTTCCTGAGGAGCCTGACTTATTTAATGGTGTTTTCTCTGATGAGGAGGCAAAGGACAATGACAATCCCTGGCTTGGGGTAGTGGTGCCTGAGGATGTCGACGCTATCCTTGAGAACTTTAATGTGTCGAGTGACGAAGATTCTGATTAGTTTGCTTTTGATAATATTTAGTTTTGTAGTTTAGTTTTAGTGTAGTTTTCAATTTGTGTTTTTTTTCCTTTACTGGATATTTGCATAGTGTTTTAACTATTTTTGTTTTATTTTACATTTCTGGTTCCACTTTGTTTGGACTATCAAATTATTTGTTCATCACTGGTGAGTTTTATTTAATTATAATATTCTTCTCTCTTATTTTGTATATTTGTTTACATGTAATTGTATATGTTTGTATTATATAATTACTTTTATTACTATTTCATTATATTATTATTAATGTTTTTATTGTTATTATATTTTTTATGTTATTATTTCGCGCGTATATATATATTTTTTATTTGTTTGCATTGTGTATTAATGACTTATTGTTATTGAATCTATTTGCGTATACGCGTATCTTTTTTTGGCTTCGCCTTATTGTATAATTTACATCGCTGTGTTTCTTGATTACAGTATATGGCTCTGTTTATTGAGAGTCAAGTTTTTTCGATCTTCCTCTTCGTAGGGTTTTATCGAATAGTACTTGATGTCTTATTCGAAATTTTTCCTCATTAGCTTTCTTGTTAAAATGGATTTTTGCCTTTTGTTTTTTGTTCTTCATTTTATCGTCTGATTGTGAGTTTCTGTTGTTTAACCTTGACTTTTTTATTTTTATAAGTTCTTTTAATTTCTCTTTCCTTCCGTGTATTTCTTCGACAAGTGTCTTGTCTCTTTATTTATTTCATCCTTTTCTTCAAATTTATTTATTGTTTGCTCCATTGCGCTGTTGTTTGTTATTTTTTCTATATTCACTTGTGGTGCTTGGATTTCTATTTCTTTTTTCGTGGTATTTAATGTATTCACGGGGCATGTGAACTTATTAGATTCGACCAGATAATATAAACTCCTGGTCTTATTTTTTCTGTTTTTGTTATTCTGGTTTTATTTCGATTTGTCGATATTTGCGCCATAGTTTCTCTTTGTGGTTCTAGCATCACTTTTTGATATGGAAATAATTTAAAGTTTGTTTTCCTTATGATTACTTTTCTCGATCTATAATCGCATATCATATTATATCTTTCTGGCGAAGTTGACTCCGAGTATTGTGTCATACTCTAAAGGCTCGTCTTTTATTACATATACTGGGTGGCTTATTTTTCCGTCTTGTACGTACACATGTATGTACGTTTTTCCAAGGGTAGTAATTGAATAGTCCGTTATCCCAGTTAATTCGATCTTTTTTTCTTTTATCATGGTCTCATCTCTTAATGTTTTTAATTTTATAATAGAGATAGTTGCTCCTATATTGAGCAAGAAAGTGATGCAATTTCTTTTAGCCTTTATTACAAGCAGAGATATCATATCCACCTTGGTATTTTCCTTCGGTGAGTGTCACAAATGTGACACTCGACACTCGGCGGCAGTGCGCAACGTTTCCTTAGTTTCTGCATCTCTGTCTTCTTCTTTATTGCTCGTCTTTTTTCCGCTTTATTACTGTTTCAGTAGGTTGAGGTGTCTTTTTGATTGTTTAACCACCATCATTCTTTGCGGGTGGCCTTTTTTTTGCAATGATTGCAAAACTTTTCAAATGTGTTTATATGAGAGCGATTTTCTGGTTTCGCTAATGAGAAGTATTTTGGCTACTACGGCAGTCTTACCCATAGTGCCCTGTTTTTCCGAATTTTCTGCATTGCGGTGTTTCATACGAGGGTATCCATTCTCGGAACTCAGATTTATTCATTTGATAGAAATTTGGATTGCGATTACTTGGCCCTTTTATTTTCTCTTTCGCGGTAGTGCCAGTTATCGCCTCTACTAGCGTTGAGAAACGCTGAGTACGTACGAGATGTTTAATATCCTCACGCAATCCCGTTTGATAATTATGCAAAACGTGTTCCTTTATGGTATCTAGGATGGCTTGCCTGGGTGTACTCTTTGCCCTTTTCTACCGATTCATATAGGTCATTTGCCAAGATTTTCAGTCGGCGACCAAAATCTTGCGCACTTTCATTATATTTCTGTTTTAGAGAGTTAAACTCTAATTGCAAGTGTCCAGTACTCCGCTTTCCTAGGTATTCTCTTTCTAATTCTCTCTTTAATTGCTCGTAATTCTGGATGTCTTGCGTTTGAAAGTCCGTCATGGCTTTTCCTTTGAATTTTGTACAAAGTACTGCCTCGAGTAGTGCATGTTCTTCCACAGGATGTACATTTTTCATCGCAAAGAAACTTGCGTTTAAAGATTTTTTCACGCGGTTCCGAGATGTCCCATCTATATCAAGAATTATATTACAAGCATCTTTTAGTATGAGGAAGCTGACAGTTGATCCTCTTTGATTTCTGATATTATGCATCGATCGTTTGTAGGAAAGATCGAGTGCATGTTTATGAAAGCTTACCGACTTTCGCATCGGTTCCTTAGGCGGAGCTCCTAATTCTGGCGCATTTTCTGTGAGCGATACCCGCAGTTCTTTTATTTCGCACAATAATTCATGCATTAAGTAGTTTTCCGTCATGGGCAAATTGTAAATTGTTCTTTGAGTTACTTCAGACTTAGTATATTGTTGAGTTGTATTTTTTGGGTTTTGCGTTGCACTCTCTGCTGCGTCGGCAATTAGATTTCTCGACGTTCCGACGGGAGAGCGTACCGTTAGGGCGTCGGTTTGTTGCGTCGAGGTACCGGCTTGTCCGTCCATGTTTAATAGACTAAAATCGTACAAATTTATCGAAAATTCTCTATTTGTTATAACGAAGTCTGTATTGTTTGTCTCGCTCGCCGTTTTGTTTAATACTCTATTAACTGTGTTGCGAAATTTTTCTAACGCGGTTGCCGCAATTTTTATCGAGGACGATGAAGAGTCTGACCTAACATCGTTTGTATGTCTGTCACTATGTGCCCCTTCAGGAATGCGTCTCCTTCTGGGCATTTACAAAAGAATTTTCTAACTTACAATAGAATCACCGTAATCGCTCGCATGTTGTCGAGTTGCACTGCTTATCTGCTTCTCCTCAGCTGGCTCAGCTTGCGGCGCGCTGACTGTTGAGGTAAGTCGGCGATCCTGATGTCTCGTTCTCGTTCTCGTTTTTTGTGGTACTAGGTTCTCTGCTTCTTGTTGTGGTCTCGCAGGTGATGTCTCCGTTGTCAGGCATGCTGCTTTCTGGCTCTTCAGCTCGGTTGTCGTCGTTACGACTTGCGGATGTACCGTCTTGTTGAGCGTGATCTCACCGCTGCCACCAAACTTCTGTCGTGCCCGGTGGTGGTCCAAACACGTCGGTAGGTATTTCGGGATCGTTTACAGCGCCTTAGGAGTTAGGACTCTTAGGAAGAGCTGCTTGGTGGTCGAAGGTAAAACATTTGCTGTTTCAACGTTAATATAAATGTATATTTCTCTTAATGCTTCCGGTTACACTTGCTCAGCGTCGAGGCATATTATTTGTACTCTTTCTTCCCGGACGGCCCGGTATATATAGGTCGGCTCTTATTTCCAGATTGTGTTACAAACTCGACGTGTAAGTCACGCACGGCAAGTAACACATCGGACAGCTGTTCGTTAGACTCTTCTGTCGCTTTCCGATTTTGCCGCAACATTTATGCAGAATCTATGCAGAAATCTGTCATTTGGTTCGGCCAATCGTATTCCTGCAGCATGCAGCTTCCACGCTTAGCCGAAATCCGGAAAGCGACTCAGTAGTAGCTGGCGTAGCGCGATGGTATTTTGGGCCGGAAGCCCAACAGACCATCAGCATCTTTCAATTGTTTTGCGTATGCGGAATTTGAATACGTTACGCGTATGCATAGTAATAGAAATCACAATTTCCTGTTGTTCTGCTTGTTATTACCGTGGTTGTACTGGGTATAACAGTACAAATAACAGCAATTTATAAAAAACATAACGAACTACTGCCGAAATAAGGTTCATGTCATATTGAGAAAATCCTAAAGTACTCTGTGCTATAAATAGTCTGGTCATAATAATAGAGTTAAATTATTAAGATAAGTTAATTAACATAAAAATAATTTGTTAAAATTATTAATGTGATTTAATAGATTAGGTATAGTAATACTGTAATGCAATGTAGTAAATTATTTCAAAATGCAGAGAAAATGGGACGAAATATTCATTGTAGAGCTGATGGGAGAATTGCAAAAATTATTGGTTGCTTTAGAAAAATGGTAGAAAATGTATTAAGACTAAAAAATAACGAAAAAACTCGAGATTTAAACCAAAAAACTACATCTGAAATTGATTGTAATATTGTACGTGTTTCTAAGATAGATTCATTCAAGTCATCAAATAAAATCAAAAATGAATTAAATTTTTCTATAAGTGCACGTAGAGTTTGATGAAGAATCCAAGAATATTACTTAAATGGTACAGCAGCTAGGAAAGTTCCATATTTAAGTTCTAAGAATGTGAAATGCAGATTTTACAATTTGCAAAAAATTGTGTGGAATAGAGTAGTCCAGAAGGAATTAAAAACTAGAGAAATGTTTTACGGTCAGACAAAACTAAAATAAATGTGATGAGATCTGATGGAAGATATTATGTGAGAAGGCCACCAAATCAAGAATTGCTACCAAAGTATACTATAAAGACTGTAAAACATGACGGTGGTAATATAAAGTTATGGAAAACATTTTCATGGTACGGAGTTGGTCCAATTTATTGGATTAAAAATACTATGAATCAAAATAAATATGTACGAATTCTTGAAACTATTAAACTGCTTTTTGTTAAGGGGAACATGACACTTATATAGAAATTTCAAAATTATAACGATCTCAAACACACTTTTAAGAAGGCAAAATAACTTTTTAAGGATCATAAAGTATGATACCATGGCCTTCTCAATCACCAGATCTCAACTCGCTTGATTTGTGGAGAGACTTAAAGATTACTATTTCTAAACATAAAGTTTGAAATTAAAATCAACTGTGGGAAAAAATACAAAGAAAATGGATGTCTATACCCGTTAAACAAAGTCGCAATCTTGTTGAGATTATGTCAAGGAATTGTAAGGTAATAATTAAAAATTGTAGTTACACGACAAAATATTAAATGTACAGAACTAATTTAATAACAAAATTCTATATCAACTAGTTTTAAATGTTTCAGTGCTATTTCCTTGTTATGACTTTATTTTTATGACCAACGAATTTGATGCATTTATATTAGTTTATTTTTTTTTTTTAAATATAGATTGCAATAAAATAAAAATTAGTTTTTAGTTTCTTATGTTTAAAATAAATGATATGATGAAATAAATTTAGTATAAATTTAAACTTCAGTATTTACTTTTCATCATTAATTCTTTTCTTTGTTAATGGCTCTATTTTCATGACCACCACTGTATGTATGTATGTATGTATATACAAGGGAGAGGGAGAAAGAGAGAAAGTGAGAGAGAGAGAAAAGGGGAGGGGAGAGAAAGGGGAGAGAAAAGGAGAGGAAAAGGGTGAGGGGGGGAGAGAGAGGGAGGGGACTGACTGACTAGGAGCATTTCCTCTAAGAATTTGCATACTAGAAATATAGCGAGATGTGTAAGATAGACAGAAAACTTAAGTAAATTAAAAATATAAAACAGAATGTATAAAGTGAAAGAAAAGAAAAATAATGCAAACTTATAACTGTAACAAAATTAAGAAATTTAATTAAAATTAAAGATAAAAACCAGAACCATATGTGCAGTAGTAGACGCGTAAAAAAAAAAGAAATAGAAGTGTAGAAGTATAGCGCAGAATAATAACCGTACCGAACATTGAAACGAGAACGAAACAGTATATATGCTCAAAGCGTAGTGATATTAGAAGAAGAGAAAGGGCGAGTGCTCTACAGCACTCGTGTGCTCGCGCTTAGATGCGTTGTGATTGAGGTTGAGGTTGGATCGCCCCCCTCCTCCGTAGATGACCGAAGAGTAGTTGCTTGAATTGCTTTAGCGAATTTGCAGCCTTTATGCGAGGTGGGAAAGAATTCCACCTCGTGCAGCTGGTGTAGATAAAAGAGTGTTGAGACGTGGAAATTTGGCAGGGTAGGATAGCAAGATCAGAGGGAGTGAAGGTGGAGCGAAGGTGGAAAAGGGAACAGAAGGAGGGCTGGAAGTTACAAGCGAGGAAAGGAGGAGAGCCTGAGTCGATGAACATATACTAGACTGCAGGTCAAACATTCTCTCCGGTCATCGGCGGTCAGCCATCCGAGTTGTTCGTAGAATGGGGATATATGATCGTCTCGTCGAAGATCAAAGATAAAACGGACACATACGTTCATGCGCTTAAGTTTAAGTTTCTGTTACCCGGTCAGATCTGTTAGCACGGCTGCGCAATAATCAAAAATGGGGAGTGGTAGTGATGTAATTAGCCTAAGATTCTAAGAAGCCATGAAAGACAGTTCTTGTGATATTTAAGGCGCCAGAGAACCCCGTTAACTCTGTTTGCAATACCACAAATTTGATCGGCTCAATTAAGGTTGCTAGTTAGGTACAGCCCTAAGTTGCGCACCGTATCATTAAATTTAATTCTCGAGTTATTCAGATATAATTCAATATCCGCGGTTGGAATATTGTGAATATATCTACCGCTGCCAAGGAGCATGGCCTTTGTTTTCGTGGCATTTAGCGTAAGATGGTTGGCTGTTGCCCAGCGTTCTATCGCCGCAATGTTTTCTCTGACAAGTGCGATTGTGTTCTCAAGAAAGAGAGGGGGGGGGGATAAAGTGTTGTCGAAAAAAATTGTTTCACGTTAACAAAGAAAATAGATACAAAAGTTTACAAAAAATAAAATTTTTATTTTTTATAGAAATAAGTACGCAATAGTATTATAAATTACAATATTTTCAAATCAAGTAATTGATGAAAGTAATATTTCATAAAAATTTGTTATTTAAAAAAAAGTGTAAAAATTTAAAAATTTTTTAAATGTTATTAGTATTAAGATTAAAAAAAAAATCAAAATATTTATTTATTTATAAAATAGCACAATTATTAATAAATAATAAAAATCTATCAAAATTTACACATTATAAGATTACCAAAATCTAAATCCAGATCTATTTTTAGTTTCATATAAAATATATATTACAATTTCTTATATAACAGCAGAAACAAAATTTGATTTGTTTTTACAATTTTAAAACCTATTGCAATTATAGCTAAATAATATTTTTATTTTTTCGAAAATTTGTAAAAACTTGTAACATTAAATAACCTATCTATTTAATTTGCTTATTAAATTTTTAAAATTGTAGATTTTTACAATTTACTACTTTCACCAATGATTTGAGAATATTGTATATTGTACAATATTATACTGTAAATATTTTTAAAAAGAATAAATATTTTTAGGGAAAACAAAATTTTTATAAAGTGTCTAGCAGTGTAAGCATGTGAAGTCTGCCACCGCACCTATTGAGCTTAAATTAGTGTCATTAGTTGGCACCCATGTAATACAAAACTTCTCAAAAATTAGCCATAAAATTGCATTTTTTTGAGAGTTATGAAAAAGAAAAAAATAAAGAGTAATTTTTCTCGAAAACGGCTCGACCGATTTTAATGAAAAAAATATGTGTTGTAAATATCGTTTAGGTAGAAGTAATGAGGTACTTTATTCCTTGCGGAGTACATTGCGGACTTCCGCTCCGCTTACATAGTTTCAACCTTTTTTATTCCTTGCAACCTTTACAATGCACGAGAGAGAGAGAGAGAAAATTCACTCATCCATTCATATCTTCACACTCATTCTTTGGACCTCCGTTTCCGCTGCTTTCTTCCACACTTTCCTCTCTTCCTTCCACACTCTCATTCATACCCAGCCACCCTCCTCCCTCCCTCATCTTCACCAGTTTTTTTATCCAAACCTCTCCCTCCCCTCTCTCACCTAAAACCTCTCCAACCATCTCCTGCCATCCCTTTTCCGTCCCCCAATCCGTGCATTCCTCCCATATATGTTCCCACGTTTCCTCTCCCCATCCACATATCCTACACTTTCTTTCCTCTTTCTCTTCTCAGTATCTACCTCCTCTCATACCATCTCCTAACCTAAATCTCGCAATCCTTTTCCATCTTTCCTCTTTCCAATCCCTCTTCAAGTACTCCGGCACTCCCTTTCCCTTCACTCTGTTATACCATCTGTTGAACCTAGAGCTCCTAATTTTTTCCCACTTTTCTTCTTCCTGCCGCCTCCTCTCTCTTGCTACCACCTCTTCCCCCCTTAACCCTCTCTCTTCTCACAACTTTTCTATCTCCTTGATATTCCAGCTCTTTTCTTCATAGAAACCTTTTCTTTCTTCCTCCCATTTTCCCATCACCTTTCCCTCCTTCGCTCTACTTCTTATCTCCTCCCAACACAACCTTACCAACTCCCCCCTCCTCCTTCTTCCAGTTTCTTTTCATAACTCCATGCCCTCATTCCTGCCCTTCCCCTTAATTTTTCCCTCTGCATCTCCTCTCTTACCATGTACCCCGGTATGTACCTTCCCACCCATTTCAAATACTTGTCCTGTATCCTCTCTACCCTTTCCCTTTCTTTCCACCCCCAAATTTCTGCCCCATAGCTAACCACCGTCCATACCAACCTATCAAATAACCACATCCTTCTAGCCCAGTCCTTTCCGAATTTCCTCTTTCTTATTCGCCATACTTCTCTCATCACCACCGCTCCTTTTTTGACTCTCTCCTCTATGTTTTTTCTGTCCCCCATTTGCCATCATCATGTAGCCCAGATATTTATACTTTTTCACTTTCTCTATTTCATTTCCTTTCCATTTCCATATTATCTTTTTCTGTCTCCCACCCCCTCTTATACACCTCATCACTTTTGTCTTCTCCACATTTACTACTAATCTTTTCTGTTCTACATATCCTTCTAATGTTTTTATTAACCCTTTCATCCCTGCTTCATCCTCTGCCACCACCGCCACATCATCCGCATACGCCAGGGAATAAATTTTTCTTCCCTTCACCTTTACTCCACTCCCCAACCCCCCTTTTCCAATTCCTCATCCAAATCCGCTAGCAGTAATGTGAACATGCATGGGCTCAACGGATATCCCTGTCTCAATCCTCTACCTGTCCAAAAGTTTCCCCCTTCCCTTTCCCCCACCCTTACTCTACTTATTGTCTCCTCCAAAACTTTCTCACACCTCACCACCAGACTCTCTCTCACTCTCTTCCTCCTCATTGTCTGTACCAGTATCTCCCTATCCACCGAGTCAAACGCTGCTTTTATATCCACAAACATAACTACTATTTTGCCTTTTGTTTCCGCTATTTTCTTATTTATTAAATAATTTAACACGTACCATATATGTGGTCTATCGTTCTTAGCCTTCTCCTAAACCCCGTTTGACTCGGTGGTAATATCTTTTTATTTTCCACTTCTTCCCTCAATCTCTCCGCCAAAACCGCCGCGTACACTTTATACGCCATTTGCGTAAGCGTAACCCCCCTATAGTCTTCTACCTTTTTCCCCTCCCCCTTTTTCACTATCGGTACCACTATCCTTTCTCTCCAATCTTCCGGCCATCCCTCTCCCTTCCACACTCTATTACATATCTCCCACAACCATTTCCTTATTTCTTTTCCCCCATATTTCCATACTTCATTCGTAATCCCATCCCCTTCTGCCGCTTTTCTGTCCTTCAATCTTCTTATTGCCCTACCTATTTCCTCTCTAATAATCTCTTCTTCCTCCTCTACCCCTCTTCCTACTACTTCCCCTCTTATCCTCCACTCCATTCCCCCCTCCACAGCACCCCTCTAAAGTGCTTTCCCCACTCCCGCATTTCAATCCCTTCACTGACTCTCTTTCTCCTTCCTTTATTCACTACTTTCCACACATCCTTTTCGGATCTTATTCCTTCTATTTCCCTCTCCTATTTTTCCCTCTCCTTCTTCTTCTTCTCCTCACAATGTTCCCTGTACCTCTTCCTCATTTCTTTATAGTTTTCCCTTCTCCCCCTCTCTTCCTCCACCATTTTAATTCCTCCATAACCTTTTTTTTCCTATCCCTACATACCTTATCTCACCATCCTCTCCGTTCCTTCTTCTCTTCCTTCTCTACTCTCTCTAATGCCACTTTTATTTTTCTCTTCATTTTCCTCCAAACCTCCCCTACCCCCTCACCATCATTATCCCTCTTCTCAAGGTATTCCTCAAATTTCTTTTTTTCCTTCTCCGTCCAAACCCCCCTTCTTCCTCTCCTTTTCCTTTTCCCGGTCGTCTCTTCCCTCCGGCCTCCTCCCTCCACCCATACGTTATCGGCTGATGATCGGAGTCTACCCAATCCTCCACCTTCATCTTTTTCATCCACCTTCCTTCTTGTCTCATCATTCCCGATCACATAATCTATTACGGTCCCTCCCTTCCCTCTTGTATACGTCCATTTCCCCTCCTCATCCCCCTTTACGCTTCCATTCAATATTGACCATCCCAATCCTCTTATATAACCACATAGCTTCGTTCCCTCTCTATTCACCTTTTCATCCTTCGAGCTCCTCTTTCCCTGTTCTACCCCTCCCTCTTCATCCTCACCTATTCTTCCCCCTTCTCTCTCCGTCCTAGCATTGAAATCCCCCCCTATTAACACCCTCACCCCTTCCTCTCTATCCTCCATCCACTCTCTCAGCTTTCCCATTTTTTCCTCCAGATCTCTATTTACATACACTCCTATTAGCCTCCACCACTCTCCGCCTAACTTTACTTTTACTGCTTGTAATCTCTCCTCTTTTCATTCCTTATTATCCTTTTCTCTCCCTTATTCCTTCCCTTATCCCCACAATCATTCTTCCCATTGCCCTCCCTTTTTTACTTTTCCTTACCGCCTCTTGCACTTCCCACACGTATCTCTTTGGCAGTCATTTTCGAACTCTTTCTCATCTCTTCTTCTGTAACCAAGTCTCACTCAGGAACATCACATTCTTTTAGTCTCTCCCTGAAATCCTTCTCTTTGTTTTCCATGCCTGCCACATTCCAAAAGCCTATTTTATACTTTTTGCCATCTTCTTTTTCTTTATTCCTCCTTTTTTTCCTATGCTTCTCATTTTCTATATTTCCTTCTATTTCCCCCTCTCTCTCTCCTTCCGTCCACCACCCTACTAAAAATCCTCTTTCTCTTTTTCCACCCTTCTACCCTTCTCCATCCCTCCCTTCCATTCTCTTATTTCTTTTCCGTGCTATTCCCTCAACTCATCCTTAATCTCATCCCATACCCATAATTTCTTCTCAACCCATATTTTCATATATCCTACTCTTACTTTCCAACCTTCCCTCCTTATCCTTTCCGCTTCATTCTTTATCCACCACTCTATCCTTCTCTCCTTTTTTGTCAGATCATCCACTATCCACTCCCTTCTTTCCCTCAGCTTTGCTTTTCCTTTCATCACTTCAATTTTCTCCCCTACACTCGCTAATCTTACCCATACCATTTCCCTGCCCTTTTTATCTTTCTTCCCTATACTTCTTATCCCTTCCACTCTCGCTGTCGCCCCCCTCCCCTATCTCTTCTATCTCTTTTCTTAACCCCTCTATCCCTTTCTCCTTTGCTTTCACCCCTTTTACGATTATATTTCTCTTCCTCTCTTCGCTTTTCCTCTTTTCCCCCTCTAACTCTATTCTCCTCATCCTTTTTTCTAATTCCTTCATCTCTCCCTTTCGCCTTCTCTCCATCTGCTTTACCCCTTCCTCTTCCTTCCTTTCCTCATCCCCTTCTTCTTCCTTCTCCTGCCCCCTTCTCCTTCTCGATCTCCTCTACTCTTTTCTCTAAACTGTCTAATCTTTTCCTCATATCTTCCATCCATTCCCTCATCTCTGCTTTCCCCTCCTTTACCTCTCTTAATTCCGCTTTAATTTCCTTAAAACCCTCTCTTACCTCCCTTAATATCTCACTCAAACCCCCCTTCTTCTTGCTTTTCCGGCTGTTTTTCCGGCTGCTTTTCTAGCTGTTTTTCCGGCGATCTCAATACCTTTATACTTTTCTTAAAGATATCTGCCTGTAATGCATCTATCTCTTTCCTTTTCTCTCCTCTCTTAAATGCATCTATCAGCGACAAACTATATACTCTATCCTTCATCTCCTCTGCTTTGCTCGGTCTTCCCAACTTCCTCTTCTCCTTTCCCCTCCTCTACTTCCCTTTCCCTCTCCTTCCTTCCCTCCTTTTCTTCCTCCATCTCGTCTTTCCTCTAACCTGCCAACTTTCCCTATTCAAGAGTTTATTTACTTGCAGTCGGGTTGTAAATAAAAGAAAAACAAAAATTTCTTTTTATTTTTTTATTTTTTTTTTAATTAAGTAATCTATTTTTTGTAGAAAATATTTACTAGAAAATATGACTCTTTTTATATTTAAGATGATCACACTTTTACTCTAAACAATTTAATCATGTTTAATAATATTTGTAGCTTATTTTTATTATTATATAGTTGTAGCAAATGTAAAAATATAAAATCATATATTAAGATATTATATCGGTTACTCAAACGTTACTCCAATTCAAAATTTCCCGCAACTGCACTTACTCTCTCCTACTATGCTTCTCACTTCTACCGCTCGTTGTCGCTACCCTCCCTCTTTTCTGCTTTCTCTCTACACTCTAAACCTGCTCTCCCGTCTAACCTCCAAATCCCGTCCCAACCCTACTATCCCTCCTGTCTCACTATTCCCTTACCACGGCCCTTTACCCTTATTCACCCTCTACCAGCCCCTTCCCTTTTCCTTCACCTCCTCGCACTCCACCACATCTCACCTTATCCCCTAATACCTGTTTATCACTCGCACTTTCCACACACACACATCAATCACTTTCGCTACCGGAAACGGACGTCCAAAATATCGTTTAGGTAAGTTTAACAAAATTTTTTATATATAATTTTTGTGATAAACAGAAAACCAATAAAAAATTTTTTGAAATATTTATGAATTTTTTTTTAATGATATTTTTTGGTGACCACTTTTATATTTTCAAAAAAACATTTTTAGACTCTTTATTTTAACATATAATTTTTCCAAATCAATCAAAGTGGTGGAACATAGTTAAAAATAATAATTATTTGCATAACATCGTGTTACGCTTCAAAGAATTTATAATTATTTTTTGTTTATAATTTTTTTTCAAAATTGTGTTACAGTTTTTGTATTTTTTATTTATTACATTTGAAGTAGATATCTCTGTAACATGATTATGGCTTACAAAACTGAAAATTTTGTACTTTTTATTAAGTAATGTAAACTCAACTTTAGTGTGAGAGACTTTGTGAATAGAACAAAGGTTATTTGAAACAACAACAAATATTTCGAAGTTTGTGATAGTTGACGATCGAGCAAACACGCATGTTTGTCCGATCATACAGAGATACGTACGCACAGAGTACGTATACGCTCAGATATTTGTATAACTCATCTTTGTACTCTTTACATAGGTCTCTTCTAATAAAGTCGAGTTTATATAACTTGGTAAAGGAAAAGTGAAAAATTTTCGGTTTTGTAAGCTGTAACCAGTACAGGTACGTATCATATTTATAATTTGCGTGTAATGATACTCAAAATTCTAATATTGAATTTAGTACAGAGAGATGTTTACTTCAAACAAAACGAATAAAAAATGCAAGAACTGTGATATGTTTTTGAAGAAAACTATTGGCAGAAAAAAATTATAAGTTCTCTTGATGAGGCAAAAAAATATGAATTATGTTTGAAAAAGTCTATAGCTGTTCATAATGTATTGTGCAATAAATACCGAATAATCATATATAGACAGGTACAGAAAAATATTAGTGATAGTGAAGAATCCGAAATAAGCTCCGAACAAGAATTTGATACAAACGTCACTTTTCAACATCAAGAATGCAACACATCTAATGCACAAACGGTTGTTGAGTTACCATTTAAAAGAGTCGTTTCTACGTATAAATATTGTTTAATATGTGGATGTATCTCAAATATTTATAAATTCCTTTTGAAGCACAAATACATGCTTTTGTTAAGAAACGAATTTACATTCCGAAAGGCGATCGATGTTGTTTAAAACATTTTTTTAAGAAACGGTTTTTTGATAATAAGTTGTAACATTTACGGGTTTATTCAAATACCAGTTTTTTGGAAATAAACAAAGTAGAATTATTTTTAAATCAATTGTCAATTGATGTCGATTCTACTGTGCAAAAAAAATAGGAAATTTTAATTTTCCAGAAGAAAAGATGCAAACTTTTACTGGCCTTAATTGGGAAAATATTATTCAACTTAAAGAAATGCTAACATCAATGCAGAATTCTGAATGTCGAAATATAATACAAGCGTTAGTAGTATTTTTATTTAAATTGCGGAGCGGAAATTTAAATAAAACAATAGCTACAATTTTAGGCTTGGATTATGAACAACAAGTATCATATTTTTGTGAACAAATTATTGATGCATTTGAAAGGGATATATTGCCACTCCATTTTGGATTTTTATCAGTGTCAAGAAAAAATCTCAATGAAAACCATACTGCATATGTTGCTAAAAAACTTTTAAATATTGAAGGCAATCAATTAGCATTAACATTTGATGGAACATATATTAGGCACGAAAAAAGTAACAAATAATGAATATCAACAAAAATCATATTTAGGCCAGAAGAAATAACATTTATGCAAACCGTTCACTACATGCACAACAGATGGATACATCGTTGATATATCAGGACCTTTTCTTGGAACCCAAAATGATGCAACAATTATGAAAATCCTACTTGAAGATAAAATAGTTGAATTAACAACTTTATTACGGTCAAATGACATTTGCATTGTTGACAAAAGTTTTCGAGATGTACAACAATATATGGAAGATAGGGCTATCAAGTTTTTATGCCAGCACTTAAAGGTAAACGTTTACAGTTAACTACAGATGAAACCAATCAATCTCGTATTGTAACAAAGATATGTTGGGTTGTTGAAACAGTTTATGGAGCAATAGCACAAAAATATCGTCTTTTACATCATATTTTTGATACTCAAGCTCTTCCAAAAATAATCGTACTGTCGAATAGCTGAGTTTCTACATAACATGTTCGGGATGCGATTAAATTCTAACAACAATCTAGCAGATAAAATTATAGATTATATGAAACATCGGAGAACTGTTTCAAATACATTAAGAGAAGAAGTTGAAACTTCAAGATAGAATCGCCGCAAAACAGTTGTAACGACCTGCCTTTTTCCGCTCACGGGGCGGCGTGGGTTCGGCGGACGAGGACGCGGACTGAAGTCGCCAAGAGAACTAGACTGGTGTTGTTGGATAAATAAGCGAATCTTTATTTTGCGTACGGTCGGTACAATACAAAAGCGTGGCGTTCTGGCCACGGCGCGCAGACGGACGGATGGCGGTGACGCTCGGACGGACGTAACAAAGCTTAGAATTTACGCGCGGACGGACAAACGAAAAGCAGAACGCGCGGACGGAAGGACGATATGTATACGCGAGATTCGAAACGGTCGGAGTTTAAACGCGGTATCTTACACGGTGTTTATTTACAGGTGCGCGGGATTCCGAGCCGAGATTCTCGGAATTTGGAATCCTTGTTGACGCGCGGGTACCGTGGCCTTGCCGAAGGCCGCGGCCACGACGCGCGCGCGGTACAGCTGCACTTCGGCCCGATCGCAACGCGCTGCGGTTAATACCGCGATGTTCGGCGGTGGTAATCGACTCACGCCAAGATCTCTTGGTGGAGGCGCGGAACTCCACACCCCAAGTCGTGAGTCGATACCGAGACGGGACGGCGAATCGGGGAAGTGCCGACTACCAGGATCTCCTGGTGGAGCCCAAGATGGACTTGAGCCCGTGAACCGGCGGTCTAGGAAGGCGGATGGCTCGCGTCAAGATCGCTTGACTGAAGCTAAGGCACTTAACTCCGTTGAGCACTCGGGATAGACTTCCTTCTCGGACGGGAGATTGGACGGAGAAGAAGAAGCTTCGCCTCTAGGAGCGGCGGCGCTTATATACCCGAGTCTCGAGGGCAGGGACGGTGCGGGGGTACGGAACGGTACGGGATCGGTGGGGGACTCCTCGCCGCTCGAGATCGGTCCAGCGGCCACCACTCCGGTCGAGCGCGTGCGCGCGGAGATCTGTCGATGCGCGGATGCAAAGACGCGCGCTACGCCGGTGTTAGAATTCTTATTGGCGCTGTGCGCCGTGTTTTTGCTGTCCGGCGGTTGTTCGGCCGGACAGCCTGAAACGGTGGACAGTCCAAGGGGGAAGCGGAAAGGCAATTTGTTACACCCCCGCCGTTCGAGTAGGCCTGAATCTAGAGGCCTAGAACGCATTCATCTTTTCTGCTGTCTTCGGTGGTGGGCCGGATCTCATTGCTGGATCGGAGTTGTCCAGCCCGGTCGAACCGCAGTCTCCAGCGGCGGTTTCTGACTCGCGCGGTGTAAGCGCGGCTGACGTGGACCGCAAAGTACGACACGTCCACGACGGTGCCGGGTGTGACCTCCACGGCAATCGGTGGCGGCAGTGCGGGGCCCATGACCCGATCGGGTTCAAGCGTCGGTCGCGACTGGTGTCTCCACGGTGCGTTGACCCACGGGACCGGCGGTGACGGTCCCCTGAGCCACGGTATCGTGACTGCTTCGGTCGTGAGGTTCAGCGATGTCATGCGGCTTGGACGGATGACGGCCACGGAGGCGTCCCCTCGGTCTGGTGGCGGTCTCGGAGTTGCCGGTTGCCCCATCCCAGGCCGTTCTGGATCGTACGGTTCCGGTGCTTCGCCTAAGAGCTCGGCGATTTTGGCGAGGATACCGTCTTGCTCCATTTCTCTTCCGAGAATGAGTCGGCTGGTTCCTGGTAGCAGCGCGCGTATTCTGGCTACCGGTGCGCGCGCTTGTTGGCCGTGTTTGTTCACGTGTCTCGGCCGTGACGCTGGGTCGTTCTTGCCGGGTCGTCGATCGGCTCGGCGGCCGAGTCACGAGCGCGCCGCATGCCGCGTCGTCGTCGTCGTCGTCGGTGTCGGATTCGGCTTCCCTTTCCTCGGTCGGCGCGGAGGGCCGGTTTGAGGTCCTGGACATGGATGTGCCGGTACCATTTGCCCCCCGCGCTTCGGAGATCGTAGATCACAGGCGAGATGACGCGGCGTACTTCCAGCGGCCCGATGTATCTTGGCGCGAGTTTCGCGTTGAACGCATCCGCGCGGCGGGAGAGGGGGTGGTTACGTTTCCACACTCAGTCTCCCCGTTTCGGACGCCATTCTCTCCGACGCAGATTGTAATATTGCTGCTGCCGTTGGAACGCGCGCGCTAGCTTGACGCGGACGAGTTCGTACGTTTCGCGCAACCGGCGTCGCAGCGCGTGCGGTTGTTGCGATGCGTCGGCTGGCGCGCGTTCCTCCGGCCGTCGCAGCTCGCGGCCGTGATTCAAAAATGCCGGCGTATGCCCCGTAGCGTCGTGAGTCGCGGTATTGTACGCAAACTGCAATTCGGCGAGGCGCTCGTCCTACTTACGATGGTCGCGGTTCAGGTACTGTCGTATCATGGTCTTTACGGTGCGGTTAGTGCGCTCGACCAGATTGCAGTGCGGGGCGTACGCCGGCGCGAGACGGTGGCGGATTTGCAGCGCTCGCAGCAGATCGGTCAGGGTCGCGGAGCGGAGCTGGGTACCATTATCGGATCAGATTTTCTCCGGGCATCCGTGTCGCAGTATTACGGCTTCGGTCAGCGCGGCGGTGACGTTCGTGGCAGTAGCGCGTCGGAGCGCTCGCATTTCCAGCCACTTCGTGAACCGGTCCTGCATGGTCAATAGCCAGGTGTGCCCTTTGGTCGATCGAGGAAGCGGCCCACCAGGTCTATCGTCACGTGTTGCCACGGGTGCGACACGTCGGTCGGGTGGAGCATTCCGGCCGGCCGCCGTTGCTTTGGTTTATGGGCCAGGCATGTTCGGCACTATCGCATGTAGCGCGAGATATCGCGGAACATGCCCGGTCTACTGGCATATTACTATAGTGGCGGGCAATGCGAGCGATCGTTTTCGCGGTCCCGAGATGCCCGGCGGTCGGTGCGTCGTGGTACCGGTGGAGGAGATCTGTGCGACTCTCGCGCGACACGCACTCCTTCCACTGCGTGTTGTTCGGCGTTTCGGAAAAATCTAGCGTATGGAGCACGTGTCGGTAGAGGCGACCGTCCGCTATACGGAAGTCAGGGGCGGCGTCCGGAGTGTTGGAGGTGATGCTCCATCACTTCCGGTACCATGCGCAGGCCGTGTTTGCGGCGGCGTTAACGGCCGTTTGCCGTGAGAGCGCGTCCGCGACTTTGTTTAATGCTCCTTTCCGATATTGCACCTTGAAGTCGAACTGTCGGAGTTCGAATGCCCATCGGCCTAGACGTCCGGTCGGTGAGTCTAGTTTTTGCAGCGTAGTAACTGATGGTCGGTGACTACCTTGAAGCGGTAACCTTCAAGATAGTCTTGCATTCGGCGGATTCCCCAGAGTACGGCGAGACACTCAAGCTCGGTCGCGCTATAGTTTCGCTCGGCGTTGTTGAGCGTTCGGCTCGCGTATGCGATAACGCGCTCGCCCTCAGGGAAGTACTGGGTGAGTACGGTGCCCAGTCCTGTCGTGCTCGCGTCCGTCTGCAACACGAACTGTCGCTCGAAATCCGGGCAGGCTAGGACGGGTGCGGACGTGAGCGTTTCCTTCAACGCGTTGAAAGCCGCTTGTTCGTGGTCCCCCCACGACCAGCGGGCGTTTTTTCGCGTGAGTGCGGTGAGCGGTGCGGCGACGGTCGCGTAGTCGCGAATGAAACGGCGGTACCAGGACGCGAGGCCAAGGAATTACCGTATCTGCCGCACGTTTTGCGGCGCTGGCCAGTTTATGATAGCCTCCGTTTTCTCCGGATCGGTCCGGATTCCATCGCGGTCGACCACGTGGCCTAGGTATTTTAGCCGTTCCGTGCAGAAACGGCATTTCTCGGTGTTCGGTCGGAGTCGTGCTTCGCGCAACCGGCGGAAAACCTCCCGCAGTGTGTCGAGGTGCTCGTCAAACGTCTTGGTGACGACAATGATATCGTCCAAGTAGACGAAAACCCGCGGTTCTAGTTCGAGTATGTTGTCGAGCAACCGCTGAAACGTGGCCGGCGCAGAGTGAAGCCCAAACGGCATCACTTTAAACTGCATTAATCCCCGGCCCGGCACGGTGAAAGCGATAACGGATCGGCTTGCCGGTGCCAGGGGTATCTGCCAATAGCCGCTCATTAGATCGAGCGTCGAGAGGTAACGCGCGCCTCTTAGTTTGTCGAGCATAGCCGGTATCTGCGGTAACGAGTAGGCGTTGCGTTCCGTAACCTCGTTCACGCGGCGGAAATCTATGCAGAACCGCGGTTTTCCGTCTTTCTTGCGCACGATCGGCGAGCTCCATGCGCTGCGGGACGGCTCGATAACACCTGCGCGTATCATTTCATCGACTTCTTGGTCAATGATTGCCTGCATCGCCGGATTTCAAGGACGGTAGCGCTGCTTGATTGGCGGATCGCCCTCGGATGACGTGTTCCGCGTGATCGGTCGGTCCGCGTACGCGGTCAAACATCGGTAGTTCCTCGGCGAGGAAAGCCTGCAACCGCGCGTTTTCCGCGGGTTCGGTGCTGGCGACGGTCGTCGTGCGAGCGGCGTCTCGCGGTGCGCGGTCGTCTTCCCGGTGTAGCAGCGGCGGAGAGATCGTTATCCGTGCTCGTGTTATGACATCGACGCCGATCAGCATATCGAGCCCGGGTAGTACGGAATTCGTGTCGGAACGAGCATGCCGGAAATACGACCGGCAGTACGAGGCAAGTCTCTACCGGCGTGCTGGAGCCATCCGCGAGGTAGATCCGGCCGGTGACAGGTAGCGTTGTGTACCCTTTCCCGCGGAGGCGTTCGGCGGCGTCGGCACTTACAAACGAGCCCTCGGAACCCGAGTCCAGCAGGGCTGTGAGTGTGGTGTCCCCGACGGGGACGTCGACGTGTGGCCGCGGATTATATTTTATTCGGAGGACCGGGGAGCGGTCTTGGTGCCCCCGGTCCTGGTGGCGTTTCCCGGCGGCGGATGACAGTCGCGGGTAAATATGTTGTCTTTCCCGCATTGGGAACAGAACTTTCGAGCCGCGCGGCGGCATTCGAATCGCGTGTGGCCGCGCTGCTTGCACCGCCAGGAGCATTCGTTTTTGTCGTAGGCGGTGGCAGCGGAATTCGCGGACGGTTTCGACGCGGGTTGACGTTTGCAGCATTGTGAGCTGATGTGCTCGAATTCCTCCGCTCGTCGCAGCAATTCGGTGACGCGGTGTATGTCGTCGCGACAGACGTATAATTTGTATTTGGGGTGCATATTGTCGTAGAGGAGGTCTAGCTGCTTCTCCTCTACGTAACCCCCGGCCCGACGCATCGTCGTGAGTACGTCGGTCGCGTACTTTCTGTACAGCTCGTCCAAAGCCTGCGTTCGGGCTTGAATGTCCCGTCGTAGCTGGGAAAAATAACGGCGCGACAGGTAGTACTCCCGGAATTCTCCGAGGAACTCCTGCCACGTCCCCCACGCGGCCCGGTTGTTACGATACCAGAGGAGCGCGTCTCCCCGTAGCATCTCTGATAGTCCGCGAAGGAGCAACGCGCCGTCGTATCCGTACTCGGCTTGTAACTCTTCGATACGTTCCAGGAAGGATACCGGGTTCTTCCAGTCAAAGTGACACCCCCATTTACGTATTTGATTCATCACTTTTGCGGGGGAGGGGGTCGCTTTCGGTCGGCGCGGTGGGTTTCGGTGCGGCAATGTTGATCGCGGGCAGGTCGAGCATGGTTTCGGCCGGTGCGTGTTCGGGGTGCAATACCAGAAATTCACTGAGCCGGCGGCGGAGCTCGTTGACGTTCCCGTCAGTAGTAAGATCGGCGTGGCGTAATTGACGAAGAAGTTGACGGCGCGCTACGCCGGTGTTAGAATTCTTATTGGCGCTGTGCGCCGTGTTTTCGCTGTCCGGCGGTTGTTCGGCGGACAGCCTGGAACGGTGGACGGTCTGTGGGGGGAGCGGAAAGGCGGTTTGTTACACAGTTTTTCGATCAATATCTGCGAGAGACGTACTAGATTATCCGGAACTAACTACAAGGGATCTTAAAATTTTATATAGAGGGTCTTATCAACTTTCTCAAGCAGTATCATATTTGCAGAGCTGATGACAGAAAACGATACCCCAAATATAAAATATTTAAAAGAAACTTCAAATATTATTAAAATGGAAATTCGATCACGGCATATTAATAGTAAAATGTATCATTGCTATATTGAATATAATCTAAATTGTAATAATTATAAGGTTATTAAACATTATACATGTGATTGTGCAAATGGTAATAGGACGTTAGGCTGTTGTTCTCATATAACAATAATAATATATTATTTATCACACAGTCGCTATTTGTCTCGAGCACTAAGGCCAGCAAAAATATTGTCTAAAATATTTTGAAAAGAAAATATTATCTCTGTTATAAACGATAACAGCGATGAGGATTAAAATAGAAAGATTTCCTTATATGAAATTATATAAATGTTATATTTACTTATATTTTCTATCTTGTACAATGTTGAATATTTTTATAAAATTAAATGATTATTTAACATTTTATTTTGTTACAAGAATTATGTTCTACCTATGTTCCACGTGTATCTAACTATGTTCCACCACATTGATTGATTTGGAAAAATTATATGTTAAAGTAAGGAGTCTAAAAATGTTTTTTTGAAAATATAAAAGCGGTCACTAAAAGATAATTATTATTAGATATTAAATTAGATATTAAAAAAAATTCTTAAAAAATTCAAAAATTTTTTTATTGGTTTTTTGTTTATCACAAAAATTATGAAAAATTTTGTTAAACTCATCTAAATGATATTTACAACATATATTTTTTCATTAAAATCGGTCGAGCCATTTTCAAGAAAAATTACTTTTTTTTCTTTCCCTCTTCATAACTTCAAAAAAAATGCAATTTTATGGTTAATTTTTGGAGAAGTTTTACATCTCATAGGTACCAACTAATGACACCAATTTGAGCTCGATAGGTGCAGGGGCAAATTTTACATGCTTATACTGCTAAACCCTTTCTATTTTTATTAGAATTTTGTATTTGTAGAACTAGTTTTTCACAAAACGTCCAAAAATATTAAATGTTTATTGCAGAAGTCGCTGAAATATATTGCATAGAAACACGTACAACCAAACAATCTTTTCTTAGAGCAAGAAAGCATTCTAAATAGTATTTTTATTGTTCTTTAAGCTGACTGCGCTGGCGTAGTGAATAATAGTGGGAATGGTACTGTCTCGTAGAAAGTATTTATGTAAAAGAAGCATGATTTTCGCGACATCCTGGGATAGTTAGTTACATGGCCGTTAATGGGCAATCTTTGGGAAGGGGATATTGCCATCTGTGGACGGCAAAATCAATATTCTCGTACGGTTCGCATGCGCAACCGTGCTTTTGTCAAGAAACAGTGAACGTCTTGTGGCGCATGCGCAACCGTGCTTTTGTCAAAATACTGTGAATGTTTTATGGCACATGCCCTGGGCGTAGGGTCGAATGCATGAGCGAAGGTAGTATACTGATCTCTCATAACCTATAACCGGGACAGGCAGTGATAGGAAAACGCGCTTGTTCTCTCTCGAATGCCGTACTTTCTTTGCA
Organism: Solenopsis invicta; assembly: GCF_016802725.1. Lineage (NCBI taxonomy): Eukaryota > Metazoa > Arthropoda > Insecta > Hymenoptera > Formicidae > Solenopsis > Solenopsis invicta. Next base: position 18,110,818 of record NC_052670.1, on the reverse strand, counting down.
TAAAATACCGTATGCAACATGGGGCCGAGCGCGTTCTCGACTTCGGACGCTGTTTTCAGCACTCGGCTGTGCTACGCGCGCTTCACGTGCGTAGCTACGCCTTGTACTGAAAACATTGTCCTCAGTCGAGAACAGAAAAGCTCGTCTCCATGTTGCATAATGTACACAAGCGGTCACTAATGCCTTCCTTAAGAAGATTAGGCGTGTTCCAAACATACGCATCGCATCTAGGTATTCATCACGCATGATTGTTAAATCTGACTTGCCAGATTGGTCAGATTTAACAATCACGTATGATGAAAACCTAGATGTGATGGATGTGTCTGGAAAGCGCTTAACCTCCTTAGGGAAGGCATTAATGACTTTTTGTGTACTAATGTGCTAAATCCATAGACATATGATCTCTAGCCTGAGCCAAGAGTGGGGATAAGGTAAAAAAAGGCGAACTGTATCTTAGGCCGTGCGTTCTCTCTCCTTTTGCGCATGCGTATAAAACGTATATTGCTGTCATAGAAGATTAAAGGGCCTCGCACATGAAATGCATAACAGAGGATAAGCGTAACATAAAGCCTCTGGACCAATGGAAATCTTATGTAAATCAATATGGCGACCTTATGCTGGATGCTCATTGGTCCATCGGTCTTTTGTTGTGCTTATGTTATGTTATGCATTTCATGTGCGAGGCCCTTAAAAGAGAATATTAAGCATTTTGATATTGAAATAATACTTGATACACGAATCGAAGTGTTCACTTGCACTTTGGTACATCTAGCGACTTTGATTCTGTCCCTGGGGAAATTTTCCAAACTAAGAAGTCGCTATCTTTCTACATACTTATAGTTTATGATTAACGTAACGACCACGGAACATATACTATGAGAAATGAAAGCTCTGTACTTAGCATGGGAAACAAAAAGCAAGACTCTGTTTTCTGGTAGTGAAGTTGGAAATTAAATGGACTATGAAAGAAGGTCTTCAGGGGGTCAATCATGTAATTTCACGTGGAACTTTTCACGTTTCACTTTTCACTTTTTATTTTTTCATTTTTCACTCGTAGAGAGTTCACATGAATCTTTGCACGCACAGCGATTATGTATGGATAATGCGCGGAAGTTTAGTTTGCGTTCCAAAATTCACCTTTAGAGGCTCTGTCATCGCAACTATCAAGCGGTCGTGAAAAAAGTTTCTACCTGCTTTTATAAAATAATTTTTACTGTAAAAATTTAATTATATAAAAAAAGAAATTGTAAAAAAATATATTCATAAATAAATAGCAATATTTCTTAGTTATATTGCATAAACTTAATTTACAAATATAATATGTATATTACATTTATTTTTGATGATCCATATATTGTAACAACTATTTTATTATGTAGTAATCTAATTCTAAAAATTACATTGTAATTTAATACAAACATTGTTTTTTAAAATTAACTTTAATTTAGTTTTTCATTTATGCAAATTTTAAAGTAAATTAATTTCATTAGTCATTAAATTTACTTTGTTTAATTAAAAATATTAAATAATTTAGAATACGGACCATTATCAAAATTGAATTCTCCGTTCACACATGTATTTTCCAAATTTATAAGTTATAAACACTTACATGATTGATTAATATTCTATTTCACAAGACACACTTTTCTTATATTATTGTGTATCAAAACGCGTTAAAGTATATTTTTATCTAAATTTCCATTTGATGAAGCCTCATTTTATATAATTATCAAAATATCAACTTGTCAAATATAAATATCAAACTTAATTACATCACAAAAACATTTTTATTTATGTATGTACATTAGCTTATCCTGTCAACGCAATGCAATACCAAAAAGGTTAACCTCTTTAATAATACCTCTTCAAACTGTTACCACACTGTTACCACACTTTTATTCTAATTTTGAAATACATACAATTTATTAATTCCCTAAATTTTTACCTTTTCGTTATCACGGCTGATGGCGAAAAAGTTCACGTAAAAAAGTTCATATTTTTGCTCATGAGTGAGTTACATGATCCCGTGGAATCGTACACCCAAGGACTTTGATTCTGTCCATGGGGAAATTTTTCAAACTGAGAAGTCGCTATCTTTCTACATACTTACAGTTCATGATTAACGTAACGACCAATAAACTCTAGTGGTTTCATTAATCATGAACTGCGAGTATGTAAAAAGTGGTGACTTCTCAGTTTGGAAAATTTCCCCATGGACAGAATCAAAGTCCTTGGGTGTACATGATCGTGCAATTCACATGAAACTTTTCACGTTTCCGCACTAGGAAAAATGTTACATGATCGACCCCCAGGAAAAAGAATATAGAAGTTTATTTATGCAGGCATTAGGTTTGTTCGAGTTGCTTGAAATCCCCAAAAATTTTTGCACTCGAGATGAGATAAATATATATTCGACCGTGAAAAAGAGAGAGACGACGAAGAAATTAATTCAAAAAGGGCAGCAACACGAACAGGCCTAATAACTTATGCCGAAACCGGTAAAGTTCATTATTAGGATTTTATTGCTTCTATTTATTGGGGTTTCAATAAACAGTAGCCTTGAAATTCTACTACTGAACTTTACCGGATCCTTACGCATAAATTAATTGTTATTGCCTGCACAAACCATCCTTTCCTCTGCATCGTTGAAGAAACCAGTTAATCAATGTTATCACACAAAATTGCACATAATTTGGATTAGGAGCAAATGCTCACTCTTGGCGGGTCCCGATAGCGCACATCCCGATAGAATACAAACCACTCAAAATGGCAGATGCCTAGAGATTTTCCATAGGTTGGGTTAGATAAGTCAAGATGATTGGTTGGTGGGCTATCGAAATGTGCGCTATCGGAACCCTCCCGCTCACTCTTACCTACTTACATCAAAACATTTTCTGATTGGTCATTTCAACTCCCACTTTCAAGTGGGCACCACTTTTTCCGTATTATCGGGTAGAGTCCTATATAAAGAGAGAAGCGACATTGATGTCCAAGGCTCTGATTGGTAATCTGATCGATACTTGATTGGCTAAGCGAGTAGCTATATTGTGACCACAGCTGTTTGTAGAATGATACGAATGGTGTTTGATGACGTTAGAGCGGTCCCAAAATGGCGGTGGAGGACTCAATTGGATACTGAAGGTTGTGGTGGGGGTTCGATGTCGCCTCTCTTTTTATATAGGACTCTATTACCGGGGGTGTATTCCGAAAGTTCTATCAAAAATATCCCTTTTAATAATAAAGTTGGTAATAACTTGTAACTAACTACGTTGTGTTCCGTAATAAAAGTTGAGTTTGTGATTTCATTAGCTTGCAGAGACTATCGGAGAAATTAGTTTAATTTCTTGTAATTTAATTATTTATAAAATAAATTTAATGATGTATTATTTATTTAAATAATTCTAATCATGTATTATTAAAATAATATTTACTAACAATTATTTTTATTTTAAAATAGGAATTAAGCAAAATGAATTTCCAAAAATTCTGTGAAGCTAAAAACCGCAAGTTTTGATTAATTTTAAATTATTAATTGTAAATAAATTAGATTATATTTGTTTGTGTGAACTAATAGTGCATGATAAAATTTATTCTGTTTAAGTAGTTGGAAAGGTTACAGTAGCTTAGCTGGCATGCTTATAAATGTTAGACCTTTATTATAATATTATTATAATATAATTTCATGCTTATTTCATATAAAATCAAATAAGTATAAGATCATAAAAAAATAATATCAATATTGATAATATCAAAAAATTTATCCTACAAACAAACATTGCAGTTAATTTTTAGTCTTTGGAAGTTCTTGTACTCTGCAATTCCTATTTTAAAATCAAAATTATTATCAGTTAATAATATTTTAATCAATAATACATGATTACAATTATTTTAAACAATTAAAATACAAGAAATTAAACTAACCTTTCTGCTCTTTGCAGAAAGCCAACGATAATCACAACTTTAATTTACATTACAGAACACAGCGTGGTTAGTTGCAATGCTTTCAACTTTATGATTAAAAAGACTATTTTCAATAGAACTTTCGAAATACACCCCGGAAACCACGATACTAGTTTCACCCCCGTGCGTAATGACCAATAAGCTCTAATCGTTACATTAATCATAAACTGCGAGCATGTAGAACGTGGTGACTTTTCAGTTTGGAAAAGTCCCCATGGACAGAATCAAACACCCTGAGGCTGAAGTCCCATGAATTGCTATTTTTCGCGTAACGCGTATCGCGTAACCAATCAACTTTATAAAAAAGCTCAACAAAAGACGCAGAACGCTTCTGATTAGTTACGCATTACGCGTTACGCGGAAAATATCAGTCCATGGGACTTTAGCATGAGTGTACATTCATGGAATTTGATTCTGTCCATGGGGAAATTTTCCAAACTAAGAAATCGCTATCTTTCTACATACTTACAGTTCGTGATTAACGTAACGATCAATAAGCTCTAGTCATTACATTAATCATAAACTGCGAGTATGTAGAAAGTGGTGACTTCTCAGTTTAGAAAATTTTCCCGTGGACAGAATCAAAGTCCTTGGGTGTACATACATGTATCAAATGCTTAAGAGGATACTAAAGAAACAAAAGAACTTCATTGACGTCGGTACTGCAGATCACTGTAGATTATTTTTTGAGCAAGACTAGGTTATCGCTTTGTCCATCGCATAGATTTGTCTTTGTTTTTAGAGTATTTCGCCATCTGCAAAAAGATCTATCAACTGTTGGATACCATACTGCTCTGTTTATGACAGTTTAGCTTTGTTAAGCAAAATATGCATGTGGTAAAAGCACATTAGAATATCTTTTTTGTTAGACGTTTAGTCGTAATTTCACACGGTCAGTGTTATTTGTGCATGTTTTTTGGGGGTCGATCATGAAACTTTTTCCCTAGGGCGGAAACGTGAAAAGTGAAAAATTTCTCCATTAACTTCAATGGTAAAGATTTTCACTTTTCACGTTTTCGCCCTAGGGAAAAAGTTTCATGATCGACCCCCCGAAGCCCACTCTACTATCATTTTGTACACCCATGGAATTTAATTCAGTCCATGGGGAAATTTTCCAAACTAAGAAGTCGCTATCTTTCTACATATTTACAGTTTGTGATTAACGACCAATAAGCTCTAGTCGATACATTAATCATAAACTGCAAGTATGTAGAAAGTGGTGACTTCTCAGTTTAGAAAATTTCCCCATGGACGGAATAAAATTTCATGGGTGTACGTACAAGCTACACAACTTCTGTATTAAGGTAAAATTAACTTCGGGCGACGACTATACGAGTGAATTTTAATGATTTATTAAATTTGTGTTCAATTTTTTTGTAAAATTCACCTCAGCGGGATTTCTTTCTACACGTATTTTAATTCTAAAAAAAATTTTTTTGATTGGGCGCATCCCGATACTATACAGAACCGATAGCACACCACCATTCACAGCAGCCGATGCCTAGAGTTTTTCCGTTGGTTGGGTTAGATAAATAAAGATAATTGGTTGGTGGGCTATCGCACTGTGCGCTATCGGATCCCGTCTTCTGTGATTCTGTAAAACCAATTCAAAGATATTTAGTGCACTATAAATGTCGATAATTCATGGTACTTTAGCAGATTTTTAATATTCTTTTTTAATCGTCTCTCACAGCAATGTACACCCATGGAATTTGATGGGTGACTCTTTTGGACACAGCACGATTGGACACCAACCAATCATCTTGACTTATCTAACCAAACCAACGGAAAAACTCTAGGCATCAGACGCTGTGAGTGGTGGTGTCCAATCGTGCGGTGTCCAATCGTGCGCACCCTGAATTTGATTCTGTCCATGGGGAAATTTTCCAAACTAAGAAGTCGCTATCTTTCTACATACTTACAGTTTCTGATTAACGTAACAACCAATAAAATCTAGTCGTTACATTAATCATAAACTGCGAGTATGTAGAAAGATAGTGACTTCTCAGTTTGGAAAATTTCCCCATGGACAGAATCAAAGTCTTTGGGTGTACACCCTTTGATTCTGTCCATGGGGAAATTTCCCAAACTGAGAAGACGGTATCTTTCTACATACTTACAGTTCGTGATTAACGTAACAACTAATAAGCTCTAGTTGTTTCATTAATCATGAACTGCAAGTATGTAGAAAGTGGTGATTTCTCAGTTTGGACAATTTCCCCATGAACAGAATCAAAGTCCTTGGGTGTACACCCAAGGACTTTGATTCTGTCCATGGTGAAATTTTCCAAACTGAGAAGTCACCACTTTCTACATACTCGCAGTTCATGATTAATAAAATGACTAGAGCTTATTGGTCGTTGCGTTAATCATGAACTGTAAGTATGTAGAAAAATAGCAACTTCTTAGCAAGGTCCGTGGATTGGCGTTGGAGGGGAAGGAAGGTCGTTGCATCCACTTCAACGATGTGGAACGAAAATGGCGGTGGCCATACTTTTACTGCACACTCGCTCACTCACACAACTAATAGCTGTAGTACCTTACTATCTACGTACATACACTAACACTGACTCGCTGTCTCGAAAATGGCGGCTATGCAACGACCTTCCTTCCCCTCCAACGCCAATCCACGGACCTTGCTTCTTAGTTTGGAAAATTTCCCCATGGACAGAATCAAAGTCCTTGGGTGTACATCCAGCGACTTTGATTCTCTCCATGGGAAAATTTCCCAAACTAAGAAGTCGCTACCCACATAGAATAAAAACCTCCAATGGACGTTTAATGGACGTCTGCCGAGGTTTGGAGCTTCCAGTGGACATCTCACGGACATCCAATGGACGGCCACTAGGCATCCATAGTTTCGCATTGCGCATGTCCAATGGACGGCCATTAGACGTTAACAATGGATGTTTATTAGACGTTCCGTGGATCATTAATAAATTCATAGAGCTTTACTGAATGACAAACCGACGTCACGTGAATCATTAATAGAGGCTTTATGGAATCTCAACAGACGTTACATGGATTATTAATGGTCGTCTACCGTGGAAGTTTAGACCTTCTAATGGTCGTCCAATGGACGGTAAAAAAAATTTCTTTTTTAAACAAATTTTATTATTTTTATAGCTTAATCGGTATTTACTGTTTCACATATAACATTTTAATTCACTAATTACAATTACGCATTATTTTATAAATTTTTGAAACACATCGACGCCGGCGGGATTCGAACCTAAGATCTTCGGAACGATAACCTAGCATCTTAATACTGAGCTAAACGTACACTTGTGAGATTGTTAATAAAAAGTTATATTTGAAGTATAGCTAATTTGAACAAGAAGAAATTGGCGTGTATCGCGCGAACACTCTTACTAACTTTTTGTTTATTTAGCCTTAGATATTTTTAATATAAATTATATAAATAATTAAAACGTGTTTTTGCCCATGGCCAAATCAGTCAAAAAACAACAATTAGAAATAGTATCAAAGCATGAAAAAACATTAATGACGTAAAGAGGCCATTGCCAAAATTAACTTTGCAATTAATTGTTATAAACAAATTGCCAATAAATGACTGTAGAGGAAAACTGATTGCGCCAAACAATTCACCGGGAAATATTACTAAAGAAACACATATGACGCTTTTTTAATTGTCATAGTTATTATAATTGTTATAAACAAATTAGTTGCATAATTGTTTTGGTAAAGAGTTTATGACCAAATTCCGTTAAGAGAGCGCATGATGTACATAATGTAACATTTTACCCTTCTTTAACTTTCGGTGATCAATAAGGATTACGTCATGCGCATTATACGCTTTACGGAATCCAAGGTCCGTGGATTGGCGTTGGAAGGGAAGGAAGGTCGTTGCATCCACTTCAACGAACGAAAATGGCGGCGGCCATAGAACAGCAACCTGGCATTGTACAGTGCGTTGCATTGATGCCTAGAGTACCGATTTTAAGAACCACGTTTCTTTCTTAGTTATTTTCACGTTTATGACCAAATGCTACCGTCAACGATCACCGCAGCATTCAATCGTGAACATAAAAATAATCAAGAAAGAAACGTGGTTCCTAAAATCAGTACACCAGGCATCAATGCAACGCACTGTACATAATTTTACTGCACACTCGCTCACTCACACAACTAATAGCTGTAGTACCTATGTACACTAACACTGACTCGCTGTCTCGAAAATGGCGGCTATGCAACGACCTTCCTTCCCCTCCAACGCTAATCCACGGACCTTGACGGAATCTATCTGACTTCTATGATAGAAGTAAAATCTCATGAAGCTATAGAAATTTTATGGACTTCTAATGGACGTCCATCTGACTTCCATAGTGGAAATGAAATCCCATGGAGCTATGGATGTTTCATGGACTTCTAATGAATGTGATCCATCTGACTTTCACCATGAACATAGACCTCCCATGGAACTATGGGAGAGTGATGGACATCCACTGGAGGTCAATTTCTATGTATCTTTTTACATACTCGCAGTTTATAATTAATGTAACGACTAGAGCTCATTGGTCGTTATGTTATCTATGAAATGTAAGTATGTAGAAAGATAGTGACTTCTCAGATTGGAAAATTTTCCCATGGACAGAATCAGAGTCGCTGGGTGTACGTTTTGTACGCATGTGCGAATGAAAGAGAAAGCACGGCCTAAGATACAGTACCCACAAGCTCCCAGCCAGCGACCTCTACAGTAATGAAACTTACAATACATGAAAAAAATCCGTTTAATTTGCTCCTTCATAATATGCATTTTTCATAATTTGCTCCATTTTACTTTTTTTATAAATAAATGATAAAGTTGATAACAATGTAAACGTTAATATAAGCGAAAATCATAGGATTTTGTATATTCGCAAGATACAGAAAAGGTGGAGTAAATTGAAACAAAAACGGAGCAATTTGTCTGTGCCTTGAGAATGTACAAATTGTAATTATTGATATCCTGCAAAATATACATAAAACGATAATTTTTATTCATATCCTAATAAATACTGTAAACAATTAGTTTTTAAAAATGGAGCAAATTGAAACAAGAACGGAGTAATTTGTCTGTGCCTTCAAAATGTACACCCACGGAATTTGATTCTGTCCATGGGGAAATTTTGCAAACTGAGAAGTCATCACTTTCTACATACTTACAGTTTATGATTAATGTAACGACTAGAGCTTATTGGTCGTTACGTTAATCATAAACTGTAAGTATGTAGAAAGATAGCGACTTTTTAGTTTGAAAAATTTCCCCATAGACAGCATCAAATTCCATGGGTGTAAAAATTGTAATGATTGATATCCCGCACAATATGCATAAAGCAATTTAAAGAAAAAATGAAAATTTTAAAAATGGCGCTTCCGATTTCTGTTGCGTAGGCGCTAAATACTTTTGCGCATGCGCACAATTTCTTGATAACCTTTAAACTGCAATTATTTACGTTTTTCTTAATAAATACTGTAGATAATTAGTTCATAAAGGTGGAGCAAATTCAAACGAAAAGGGAGCAATTTTTCTGTATCTTGCGAATATACAAATTCCTATGATTTTCGCTTATATTAAACTTTACATTGTTATCAATTTTATCATTTATTTATAAAAAAAAGTAGAATGGAGCAAATTATGAAAAATGCATATTATGAAGGAGCAAATTAAGCGGATTTTTTCATCGTAAGTTTCATTACTGTAGAGATCGCTGGCTGGGAGCTTGTGGGTAGATACATTTCGCCTTCTTCTATCCGAACCTTACTCCCACTTCTAAACCCGAGGATCGCTTAGTCTAGAGATCCTATGTCAATGGCTAAATCCAGCCCCCACCGACCAGCCCCCTCCGACTCGAGCTTTTGCCCGTTCCATGAATGACCAAAAAGTTGTAGGTGGCAATACTATTTAGTTGGCGGTGGGTCCGTGGTGGGGATATATTATTTTCTTATTATGGGATCGACTTTGTAACTTTTAAGAGCGGTGTCTTTATCGTTATCTTATTATTTTGAGTAATATACATAAATTAATTTATACAAAAACGTTAAACTACGCATCGATAACAACATTAATTAAGAATTACAGAATTAACTAATAAACAACTAAAGCGATAAATATCTTTTTGCAGGGATTTTGTTTAAAAAAATGGAAAAAGTAATAAAATAATGAAATAAAATAATAAAATAATATCGTAAAATATTATTGTAAGACGGTAATCTGTAACGTTTGTAAATATAAATTTGTTCATTTTCAAAAAAAGTTTTTAGGGAATGTATTTATGTAGATAATTTAAAACATAATTACCCAGATAGCACAGAGAATTTAAAAAGAATTAGGTCGTATGTCATTAATTCTGAGTTTATTTTCAGATACAAAAGAAATTTTCTGTAAAGCTTAGAAAAAAAATTCTTTTTTTATCTGGAAATTAATTTGAAATTGATGATGTACGACTTAATTTTTAAACAAATTTTTTTAACTTTTTGTACTATCTGGGAATACAATAAAATACACAACATATTTTTATTACAATTAATCTTTCATGTTTTACAAAATTTGGAAATTTTGTTTACGAGGTGTGATCAAAAAGTAAGGTGACTTTTTGAATTTTGCGCGCTGTGTACACTCTAATTTCAAATTTTTTTTTTGTGTTGGTACACTCGTCACGATCATATGTTCACAGTTTTGACTATATAGCATGTGTTGTTTTTATGTGAGAGGCATAAAGGTTAGACTCGTGTTTGCGTGCTCGGCGATTTTTTGCTGTTGAAAATAATGGAGCAGAGAGTTTATATTAATTTTTGTGTAAAAAATGGTATTAAGTGTTCAAAAACTCTTGAAATGTTGACAGTGGCGTACGGTGAGTCAACTTTGAGCAAAAAAAAAATGTTTATAAATGGTATAAGTTATTCCAAGAGGGCCAAGAAAATGTTAACGATGAACCTCGCTCTGGACGCCCCAGCATGTCAAAAACCGACGAAAATGTTCAGGAAGTGAAAGAAATTGTGTTGAAAAATCGTCGAATCACGATTAGAGAAATAGCTAATGATCTTAACATATCGTTTGGCTCATGCCAATAAATTTTAACGGATGTTTTGGGTATGACACGTGTGTCAGCGAAATTTGTTCCAAAACTGCTTAATTTTGATCAGAAGCAGCGTCGCATGGACATCGCCCAAGACATGTTGAACGACGTCAATGATGATTCTGATCTGCTCAAAAGGGTTATAACTGGTGACGAAACATGGGTATATGGTTATGACGTCGAAACCAAAGCCCAATCATCCCAGTGGAAGAGCCCAGGAGAGCCAAGACCGAAAAAGGCACGCCAAGTTCGTTCGAATGTGAAGGTTTTGCTCACAGTTTTTTGATTACCATGGCGTTGTGCATCAAGAATTCCTACCACAAGGTCGTACGGTCAACAAGGAGTATTACCTTGAGGTTATGCGGCGTTTGCGTGAATCAATAAGAAAAAAACGTCCGGAAGTGTGGAAAGAAAATTCATGGATTCTGCACCATGATAATGCACCTGCGCACACGTCGTTACTAATGAGTACTTTTTTGGCCAAAAACAATACTATCATCATGCCTCAGCCACTGTATTCACCAGACTTGGCCCCCTGCGACTTTTTCTCTTCCCAAAATTGAAAAGGCCTATGAAAGGACGAAGATTTGTGACGATTGAGGAGATTAAGGCTGCATCGCTGGAGGAGCTCAAGGCAATACCCAAAAGTGCATTTCAGAAATGTTTTGACGACTGGAAAAAGCGCTGGCCCAAATGCGTTGTATCAGAGGGGGATTATTTTGAAGGGGACATAATTATTAACATAATTTTGGATGAATAAATGAATATTTTTTTATAAAAATGAAAAGTCACCTTACTTTTGATCACACCTCGTATACACTGGTTATATTTTTTATTATTATTTAAATTGCAACAATATTATGTTAATCTTATTTGAAAATGATAAACAATATAAGAAATTACATCTATTTTATGAACTTTACAAGGAAAAGTCAATGTATTAGATTTAATAATATCGCAACCGGCAACTATACATTTCACTTTTTTTATTTTGGCCTATGCAAAATAAATTTCCTTTATTATTAATTTAATTTTTGTAAACCTCATCAACCTGTGGATTATGGTTAGCTGGTTGGGACCAACCTGTGTAATAGGTATGGGGCTTGTAAGTAGAAACGTTAGACAATAGAAAGAGAAAAAATATAAGAGGGCTAGAGTTGGTGTAAAGAGAGTTGTGACAATTACCCGAAAACCACCATTAAGGGGGAAAATATATAGCTACATAGCGGCAATTTCAAAATATGAGCAAGTAATACTGTGTAACACAGTGTATATACAGTTCAATGCTTTCCAATTTTGACACAATCATACAGAGCCGTTTTTTCATACACAGCGAACATTCTTAACCTCAGTTTCTGTACGATTTTGAAAACGATGTCAAATGATCTATATTATTTATTCATGAGAGGTCGAATATATCTAGCCTTGATAGAAGCAGTGCTTTAATTACGAGTTGATACTGTGTAATACTGTGTCACACAGTGTATGACTATGTTTCGTTACTGGAAAGCTCTCAATAACAATGAAATAAAATTTTAACTTTAAATAATCATTACTTTTTTTAAATATATATAAGTTTTTTACATTTTGAGTTCTGCGACTTATAATTAGAATTATATAATTTGAAAAGGTTATTTTAAGGAGATTTTTATTTTATGTAGCAGAAAGATTATGCTAAGATAAAATTAGTTTTATAAATATACCAGGATCAAATACTTAACTCAATCATCTTAAATTCCTCGTAAGTTGTTATACAAAAAAAATGTTTAAACGAAAAATTATATGTTAAAAAAAAATAATTATTACTTTAAAGTGTTTTGACATCCTTGTGCTGCACAATGTACCATCTCACTAAACAATGTGTACAGAAAGATTATTTAACATATTTTCTGTAATGTGATTTATTAGTTTACATATAAAATGACAATAATATTTGTAATAAATAAAATGTTAACAATAAGAAATAAATAATAAATAAATTTTTAAAACAATTTGAGATTATATTTGTATATCATTATTTTTATTACTTATTAAGAAATAGTTAACTTCTTGGTTTTAAAAAAATATTGACAAAAATTACACTTGTGTAATTAATATTTTTTTCAGAATTAATATTTTATCTAGAGTTTGCAAAAAGGTTGCAAAAGAGTTTGTTTCAACTGACACACGTAAACACCCTTGATTCAATCAAGAATGATTAGGCTGCGTTCGGGAATATACACCAAGTTCTTCCAAGTATCATTTTATCCTTGTTTAGTATTCAATGAACAACAAAGATAAAACGACACTCCAAGGCACTCGGTGTGTGTTCTCGAACGCAGCCCTATTTAATCTATCTAATCTAACTGATAGCTAACCGGAAATTTGCCCCTTAATGGCGGAGCCAATCAACATTAGGCACATACATTGTCGCAACTCTCTTTATACCAACTCTAGAGAGGGCCATCTTCATCTTTGTCTAATATTGGCGCTCATTGAGTTGAATGTGTACACCCATGGAATTTGATTCTGTCCATGGGGAAATTTTCTAAACTGAGACGTCACCACTTTCTACATACTCGCAGTTTATGATTAATGTAACGACTAGAGTTTATTGGTCGTTACGTTAATCATAAACTGTAAATATGTAGAAAGATAGCGACTTCTTAGTTTGGAAAATTTCCCCATGGACAGAATCAAATTCCATGGGTGTACACAAGCGGTCATTAATGCCTTCCCCAAGGAGATTAGGCGCGCATTAGGCGCGTTCCAGACATATGTGTCGCATCTAGGTTTTCATCACGCATGATTGTCAAATCTGACAACGTTATTGCTTCCTAATGTATCGTAACGCGCTAAATTCAAATTATGACAGGTTAAATTAATTTTTAATAATTTATTGAACGTTGAAGGCACATAAAAAACGAATATTTAAAATCTCAGTCAGAAAAGACAATTACGCCAGAAATAAATAAGCTAAATAAATAATCTAAACATTTTCATTAATAATTTTTTTTAGTTCAGTAAGATAATTTTTTTTTTAATTTATCTTACTGAACTAAAAGGAATTATTAATGTTTAGATTATTTATTGAGTTTATTTATTTCTGGCGTAATTGTCTTTTCTGACTGAGATTTTAAATATTCGTTTTTTATGTGCTTTCAACGTTCAATAAATTATTGAAAATAATAAAACTAAAAAGAAACAAAAATTCCACTTAGGATCCTTTTTGTCGAATCGCCATCTAGCCTCTGTACGCGTTTCTGTAATATATTTCTGTAGCAATAATTGACCTTTTCTGGTAAAATTATACTACATCTTTGGCGAAAAAAATTCTATACAAATTGAAGAAATGCATGTATAAAAAATGCTAAAATTGGTATACTTTTGTTAATTTTAATAATTACACATTTTTATGAACAAAAATATGTTATTATGAAAAAAGATATTTCTACGAAAAAACAAACATTTTTACGAAAAAATAAATAATAATTTTTACAAATTTCTATTTTTAGTAAGTTTTATTTACTTATTTATAAAAAATTTATCCTATCAAGGTACTTACAATTAATTTTATATACAAGATTTTTGATAAAATCTATTTATGCTTTCGTGGGTTGATAGAGTACATTAAACTGAGAAGAAAAGTTCCTTATTATTTTTTTAAAATTTGCAATAATTACCAAGATAAAAACTAATAAAGTCGGCAAATGAGTATGTATTTTCTCTATCCACCGCACGCGGAAACCACCCGTAGGTAGCCAAACCTGTAGCAGCCACGGTAGGCGGCGCGGTGAGGCGGGTAAGACAGCCATTGCTGTTTCTCCCTTTTCATCGCGCCGCCTGCCGCAGATGCCATTGGCTTGGCTACCGACGGGCGGTTTCCGCGTGCGGTGGGTAGGAAAAATACGTGCTCACTTGCTGATTTTATTAATTTTTATCTTGATATCTATTGCAAATTTTGAAAAATAGTAAAGGACTTTTCTTCTCAGTTTAACCTACTTTATCAACCCACCAGAGCATAAACAAGTTTTATCAAACAACTTGTATAATGTCAAAGTTCAAGGAAAAATTTATTTTTTTTCTCAAAAATAGCTGATTCTCTATCGTAAATTAAAAACAAATCTTTGTTAAATTTGTGCTGATATTTGTTGACTCTATTATGATACAAAAATTTTCAACTTGAAAAATCTATACCGATTATATGGAATATTTTTTTTTTGTAAAAAAAGAGTTTTATTTTCAGTTTAACGTCCTATTTTATTTTTGGGTCTGTCTCTGATTGAATAAAAAAATAAATAAAATAAAATAAAAAACAATAATATGTTAGTCCAAAAGATATGCCTTTATATTCTTGAAACATGCATCAAATTTTATTAAAATCATCTGCAGTTTATTAAATAATATTAAAATAATCTAGAATATTAAAACAATTTTAAAGCGAAATTTTTGCAGTTTTGTAATCTTATATCTTTAAAACTAGATTGGTTCGGACATATAATTATATAAAGTAATTTTAGAATATTTATAAATTACGCTGTGTATTATATGTGCATTTTGAAGAGAGAGAGAGAGAGAGAGAGAGAGAGAGAGAGAGAGAGAGAAGAGGTTCAGTGCATTAAGGTTACAGATACTACACGTGAATAAATAACATTTATAAATTGTCTCTTAGATTGACCGACATATGTGGCGTCGCAATTTTTACAAGATATTTTATAAACTATGTTGTTGTTTTTAATAAGCGGGATATTATCTTTATGAACTTTTACAATGTTGTTTAATTTGTTGAGACAGCGGTAACCTATCGAATGATTATGACCTAGTTCATAATTTTTTCTTTAAGTTTTTTTTACTAAATCTACGTTGATTAGGATAACGATACATGTAACCGTCTTTACGAAGCTCTTGTTTTCATCCAACTAATAGAGATGACATTATACGGACGACATCACATCAACGTTCCAACTATAGCGTTCCCATTCGCACCGCGAACGTTTTAATTATGTAAATAATTTTATGTTGATAAGGGGCAAGTTAGCCCAAAACGTCCAGCGTTTTTCATTTATGTAAATATCTAATTATAGAATTTTATTGACATCTTATCTATTCTCGCTCTTATTGAACTTTTTAATGATTAATGAATGTTTTTACACAAAAGAGCACGAACTAATTTATGAATTATTTATATTTTTGTGCTTATTATAAATACGTATACAATTGAACTCTGCAGTATATACATACCTGATTCGTCCTGATCACTCAAACTAAATCCATTCATCTCCGTTTCTTTGACGAGGTCTGTTCATTTTAGAATGAAAGATAGCCAAGTATGAGATTACATTTTTTACGAGTAGTTATCGAACACAATCCCTGCAAAGAGATACGCGAATTAAAAAGGATTGATAGGGGTTTATTTCGCTATAAATCTTTCAATTCACAAAGTCAAATATTGACTTTAAGAATTGGTGATTCTTCTGTGTGTTATTCTTTTCCTACTTATTCATCAATATTGTTTTGTTTGCTAATTTGTCCATTTATTCTAATACTTTTTGTATTAAATTTATTTGGATTAAATTGTAATAACGGAACTATTGAAAGGGAGATAAAACAACATTTGCTTTAGTAAAAATAAAAAGGGACTTAAAAATATTCAAAGCAAAGTCTGACTTCAATGAAGTTCAAATGTTAATATCACACAGAATGAAATTGTATCAATTCTTTTTAATTCACTCATTTTTGCAGAGAGTAATGAATTATAAAGTAATTAGTAGTGCTCTTACGATTTGGCAGAAGGGGACTCTCCTCGCAGATATTTCTGTATTTTTTTCTCCTAGACGTAATTCGTCTGATGAAATTGTTGATACGACGATTGAAACACATTGCTGAAAAATGTAAACGTCCTAATTATTGTAATCATTTAAGACAAATTTATAGTGATGCTACCCAGCTAGAAATGTTTAGTTGATACGACGTTGAATCAGCATTAAAAACCAAATGTCGAAATTCTGATTGATTTGGCATCGAAAGCGTAACAAATATCAATAACTATTCAACTATCGTTTCGACGTCGATTTAACGTCGAAATAACCCAATGGAAACGGGTAAGTGGAATCCACGTTTTTTTCATGTGGATCTAAATAGAATCTACGTGAGCAAAACAATATTTTTATAATATTAAAAAAAAAATTTCCCCCAAAAAATTTCATTCTTAGAAATTTTTTTTGGGAAATTCCTAAGCGATCACTCATCCAAGTCGTGACCCTGGTGAACATTGCTTAACCTTTGTGATCGTTGCAGACTGATTCCTCGTGATGACCTGTAAACACTTTGTGCTGATACATGTATACAGGGCAATCCATAATGGTTGGAACAACTATTTACCAGATGATTTACTGACTTCACTTTATATAAATTACATGGACCGCAGTTGATAAGTTATCTCTTATGGTAAATAGTTGTACCAACCATTATGGATCACCCTGTATAATTGGTAGATCAGGACAAGGTACGTTATTGAAAAAATAAAATATGTATAATTAAAGTACATTATTTATATAAACAAATTACAGTTTCTTTTTACTAATTTCACGGAATGCGGAATAGCATCTAGAATAACTTTTCTGTTATTTGTTTAAATAAGATTGCAATTAGAAAATATATGTCAATATAATACAATAATTAAATTAAATATGAAAATATTTTTATTAAAAAAGCATTTAAAAAACAATTAAAAAATATTGTTTGCTCATTAGAATGTAGATCAAGGTTTCATTTATTGACCTATTTTGTCTATCAATAATATTTATGTTTCTCAACAATACTGTGTTCAAGAAAGATCTTGAAAGGACTTCAAAATAAAAAAAACACAAGTATATGTTGTAAATAATCATTTCGGCGTTGAATCAATCTTGATTCAACATGCTTTGATAAGAAGCGATCGATATTGTAGGAATATCGATCTTTTTTTATTGACTCAACCAGCTGTTAATCATATCGACGTCGAATTAATCTTGAATCAAGGTTACCGTTCTGAGTGGGTATTAAATCTTTTGCATTTTTAAATTGTTTAAAATTGTTATAATCGTTGATACAAGTATAGTGCAATCCTTGTTTTGTGATTTGTTTGTGGCTCAAGATTCTTTTCAATAAAATACTATTGTATGTTGACTAACTCTTATACAGGGTGATTCAAAATAACCTCATGTCCTTGAAAAAACATATACCTGAGGTTATTCTGAAACAACTTTTCCTTTGGCAAAAACTTGTCCAAAGCATAGTTTTTAAATAATAAAAAGGACTAGTTATCTAATAACCGGGCACGAATAGCGGTGAAGTGGGACTGGCGCAACTCACCGTTCGATATCGGCAATTACATAAGGCAATCGCAGTGGTAAGCTGACAGCTCGAACATTGCTTTCTCTCCTTTCCCCCTTTCTCTCACTCTCTCTCCCGCTTTTTCAAAGCCTCTATCCCATTCTCATTCTCATTCTGTTAGTGAAAATAACTCGGTAGTATAAAGTATATATAGTTGGTAGAGTTACAAAGAGGTTTAAAAAGCACGCAGCATCGTGTGTATACGTGGATGCAAGAAGACGCGAAAAACGCAAGTGCGCAGATGCGCAGCGTAAGCAGATCGACCCATCGATCTAAGTTTCTAGGAAATAATGCCACCACAACTGACAACTACGGCGCGGAACATTTATCTCCAACACCTCCTCTTGTTCCCGATGTCATTTCCATTTTTTCAAGACATTTTGAAATTGTAGGCCAAGGTAGAGGCTTTGTAAGTAAATCTGCTACTTGATTGCTTGAAGATACATATGTGACATGAATCTTCCCAGCTTCCTGTTTCTGTTTGATGCGATAAAATCGAACCCCAATATGTTTGGTTCTTTTATGGAACTCCGGATTTCTTGACATTGCTATAGCTGCTTGATTGTCTATTTTCAATTCTGTTGACTTTGCTTGCTTTAATCAAAGAAATTCAATAAGTGATCTCAACCAAAGAAGTTCTTTTAATGCTTACGACATTGACATGTATTCCGTTTCCAATGAAGAGACTGTAATACGTTGTAGACTCAATGACCAAGCAATCGGTCCACCATGAATAAGAAAAACATATCCGGACGTGAATCTTCTCTCTTCCAGTTCACCGTAGTCGGAATCGCAATATCCAATCAATTCATCTGATAATTTTTTGTGGAAATACAATGAGACATTGATCGTGCCTTTGAGATACTTCATAACACGCTTCACTGCCTTCCAGTGAAGTTGCAGTGGATCATTAGAATATCGGGCAAGTTTGCTCACTACATACGAGATATCTGGTTCGACACTGTAGCAATATACTTCAAGCAGCCAATTGCTTCTCTGTAGGGAAAACGTTTTTCCTCATCTTTCGTTTCTTTGAGTACAGTTGATTCAATAGACGAATCCATTGGAGACTTTACAGATTTGTAGTTCTCCATTCCAAAACAATGCAACATACGTGAAATGTATCCTTGTTGGTTGATGCATAGTGTCCCTGTCTCTCGATTTCGAGTTATTTCCATTCCAACGTAACACTTCTGCTCATGACAGAAGCTTCAAATTCCGAGACCAACGATGAAACAAAGATGTGCAGTGTTCTCTTTCTATTGCATGCTATCAAGCCGTCATCAACATATATAGTTATAGTTTTAAAGGCTCAGAAAAAATCTGTTTTCTTCAATTTTTCCGCGGATTTTTTCGGTTTTTTTCCCAAGGTTAGAAAAATTTATCGAAAAATTTCAAAAAGGATTAAAGTTTTACGACATGATTTCTTAACTTTAGTTCGTCATACTTATTTTCGAATCCGTAGTTTGCCATACTCAATGCCATAGCTTAATTTTTCGTTTTATTACTTTCATACTAATTAAAGTTTTTAAGCTTGTATTATAAAAATTAAAAATATGTAGTCTAAATTTAATGTTCATAAGATAATAGTAGGTCGAAAAAATAATTTAAATTTAAAGTAATTACATTTATAACAAAATATGTAGGAAAAAATAAACTATAAAACGAGACTACACTTCAGGAGTTTATTAAACCGGAATATAGAGAACTAAAGTTAGAAATCTGTGTCAATGAGAAATAACTACAGAATGGTTCATACAAAATTAGATTGATGTTAGTCTTTGTCTTTAAGTTTTTCTCAGACAGCATAAGAGAAAGAACGTTGGCTCTATAAGCTTGTGCGAGCAGTCCGTAAGCCATCTTTTGTAATCTCTTCTGGTAAAATTTCTTATGGTAATTGGGAAAATTATGATTCACATGTCTAGAGCTAATGCTGAGTTCATTTTATATGTACATATTTTCACAATAACTGCTTGTGCAGAGAATATGTACAAAGTACAGTTATACATTTAAACTCTACTATGTTACTACTGGAAGTTTAGACTATGTTCTACTATAAAAATAGAAGAAAAAAAAAAATTTTAACAAAAAAATAAGATTACATAACTTCCAGGATTATATTAATGTGATGAAAGACATTAAAAATTAAGTAACATGTCATTTATATAGTAAAAGCAGCAATTTTTTTGCAAAAAAGCAATTTTTCCGAAAAAACGGAAATTTTTCCGGTTTTTTTCCAGCGATTTGAAAAAAGCGTTTTTTTTTAACTATAATATAGAGATAGTATCATCTAATCATCCGTATGAGCACTTTTCACGAAGACACACGGATCAGCTTCCGATTGCTTAAAACCATGAGACATAACAATATCGTTGAATCTATTATTCCAATTTTGGGGTGCTTGCTTGAGTCCATACAGTCCTTTCTTTAAGTGACAAACACGACTTGATCTTCATACCCCTCTGGCTGTTGCATATAGACATCTTCTTCCAATGGACTATTCAAAACAGCCGTCTTCACGTCAAACTGTACAAGTTCCATGTTGTATTTAGCTACTGTAGCTAAAATTGCTCTCACCGATTCATAACGTACTACCGGCGAAAAAGTTTCAAAATAATTTATGCCCTGAGTTTGGCTAAAGCGTCGAGCGACTAATCTCGCCTTATAACGTTTGATTGTTCCATCGGGCCGCAACTTCGATTTATAAACCCATCGACATAAAACTATAGATTGTCCATCTGGTAACGATTTAAGTTCCCAAGTGTTATTCTTACGTATGGACGCCATTTCATCATCCATCGCTTGCTTTCAGCACTCAGAATCATCTCTTGAGATTGCATCTTTGTAGGAGACTGGGTCCAGAGATACTTTCATTGCAACTATTCGTCCTATCTCGCAGTACTCGGTCTGATAGAGATACTGATTTTTGATAAAACCGTGACCTTACTGGTCGTGTTCTTTTTTTTTGAGGTTCAGGTGAAACTTGAATTACTTCTCCTTCGTCTGAATAGAATTTGTCGGTAGAGTCATTCTCTCTAGATAAATCTTCAAGAGTGTCTTTTTGCTTGAATAATTCCGTAGAAACCTCCTCTTGCTCTTCGAACATTAGCGGAAAAAGAATTTGCTCATTCGTATTTGTTACAACCTCTATTGTGACATCGACGACTCTTTCCACAATCTAGAAAGATATTCGATCGATACATGTAACATACAATTTAAATAAGAAAGCCTATTCGGTCATAGCTGGATCTCAGTGCTTTATGTATACGTGTGATTTTATATACTTTCTCAAACTCAAGCAAACTGTACGCCGTTACTTTCGGTCATATAACACAGTTGTAATCGAATAAGAGTTAGTAATATCACTTTTATTAAATTAAAATTAATTTAATAATACTTGATGCTTACTAGCATCTACCATATATTAACCCTTCCCCCCTCTGAAAAAACTGTAAAGAATTTATTGCAAAAAATATCACCTCAGCCAGGGTTCGAACCTGGGACCTCCCAAATCTCCAGTACAGTTGTCTTAGCTAACTCGACCAGGCTGTGATGATATTTCTCGCAATAACTGACTATGAGTTAGAACGCATGTGATGGCCGTATGATTTCAAATCCAGAGATTTGGAAGGTCCCAGGTTCGAACCCTGGCTGAGGTGATATTTTTTGCAATAAATTCTTTACAGTTTTTTCAGAGGGAAAAGAGTTAATATAGATGCACATCTAGTAAGCATCAAATATTATTAAATTAATTTTAATTTAATAAAAGTGATATTACTAACTCTTATTCGATTATAACTGTGTTATATGACCGAAAGTAACGGCGCGTAGTTTAGTTAAGTTTGAAAAAGTATATAAAATCACACGTATACATAAAGCACTGAGATCCAGCTATGACCGAATAGGTCTTCTTATTTAAAGTGTATCTTTCAACAATCTTCTTTTCAAGATCGAAGACCCGATAAATCTTGTCAGTATAACGATCACATCCAACAAATATCATCTTTTTTGTTTTAGATCCATCTTATGTCTTGTCGAGTTAAGAATACGAAAAAAAGCCCCAAAAACCCTCAAGTGAGTTACCTCAGGCTTCTTTCCATACCATTCACTATATGGAGTTGTAACTCTTCGGTTTGGTACCCGATTACGAAGGTATGCAGCCGTTCCAGCTTCGGTCCATAACAGATGACGATCCGTTTTCAAAGGTCAGCGTTAAATAACAGCGATCGAGCAGTATCACATAGTGTACAATTCTCTTGTTCTGCCATATCATTGCACTGTTTTACATTTGGTGGCGACAGTTCGTGTATAATGTTCAGTTACCGCAGGACTTCTTTCACCTTTTCATTTATGTACTCGGTTCTGTTATCAGTTCTCAACGAAATTGCTTTCCTTCCAGTTTTCTTCTCTGTTGCTAGTAAAAATATCTTCAGAATACTTGATACTCCTTCTTTTGATTTCATGAAGAAAACTCTGCAATAACCAGATGCCTTGTTCTTAAGTGTCAAGAAGTACGAGGTGTGTTCAAAAAGTATCGCGAATTTTGTGTTTTTTCAAAAATTATTTATTTATTCATGAATATCTATTTTGTCCCCTTCAAAGTAATCCCCATGAGATATTATACACTTGTGCCAACGGTTTTTCCAATCTTCGAAGCACTTCAAAAAATCATTTTTTTTTATCTTGTTCAGCTCCTCCTTCGATGCCGTCTTTATCTCGTCAAGCGTAGCGTAACGTCGTCCTTTCATGGGCCTCTTCAGTTTAGGGAACAAGAAAAAGTCACAGGGGGCCAGATCTGGGGAATACGGTGGCTGCGGCATCATTAGTGTGTTGTTTTTGGCCAAAAAGTCGCACACAAGCAACGATGTGTGAGCAGGGGCGTTATCGTGGTGCAAAAGCCAATTTTTGTTCTTCCACAAATCCGGGCGTTTCTGGCGGATTGCTTCGCGCAAATTGCGCATAACTTGCAGGTAATATTCCTTATTGACCGTTCTACCCTGTGGCAAGAACTCATGATGCACCACGCCCCTGCAATCGAAGAAAACTGTCAGCAAAACTTTCACATTCGACCGAACTTGGCGCGCTTTTTTCGGTCTTGGTTCGTGCGGCAGCTTCCATTGAGATGATTGAGCTTTGGTTTCCACGTCATAACCATAAACCCACGATTCGTCACCAGTTATGACCCTCTGGAGCAAATTTGGGTCGTCGCGGACAGAGTCCAACATCTCATTAGCAATGTTCATGCGATGCTGTTTTTGGTCGCAATTGAGCAATTTTGGTACGAATTTCGCGGCGACCCGTCTCATGCCCAAATCATTGATAAAAATCGAATGGCACGAGCCAATCGATATGTTTAGGTCCTCAGCAACTTCTCTAACGGTGATTCGACGATTGGCCAATACCATTTTCTCCACTTCATTAATTTTTTCGTCTGTTGTTGAAGTGCTCGGGCGTCCGGCACGCTCTTCGTCGTTCACATCTTCTCGGCCTTCTGAGAACATTTTGTACCACCGATAAACGTTGCTTCGGTCCAAGGTAGCTTCTCCGTATGCCACAGTCAACATTCGGAATGCATCCGCGCACTTAATTTCGTTTTTCACACAAAATTTGATACAGGTTCTTTGATCCATTTTTTTGAATAGGTAAAAGTCGAAGACGATCCAAAACACGTGCAAGCAAAGCAGCTGTCAACAATTAAGTGAACATTCAAAATGGCCGAGCTTGTCGGCATAAGTGAGAGACATGAGTACCAACATAACGCCACAAAAAGATCGAAATTCGAATATACGTAACCCGCGAAAATTCAAAATTTGCGATACTTTTTGAACACATCTCGTACTTGTAATTATTCCATGACGTAACTCCAACATGACACACATCTGAATGAAAACGTTGACCGAGTAAGCATTCACGTTTTTCTTGAGCGGGATGTGGACTTATTGTTTGTTTTCCAAAATGGCAGAAATCGCAATCATCTCGTTTCTTTAAAATTACATCAAGGCCATCAACAAAATTATTTTTCACCATTGCTCGTATCATATTGTCACTAACATGACCAAGGCGTTGATGCCATAGTTTAATTAATTGAGCAATTTTTACAGAAGCTGATGGCGGTACAACTTGAATAAAAGGTACATACTGACTGTTAATCCTTCTTCCATCGAGTATTGTCTTCCATCCATCCATTAACTGCATAGTTCCATTTCTGTGATAGAATTTATAACCTCTGGTTTTCTCCATAAATGTAGTTGAAAAGAGTGATTCACTACCTAATATCTTCACAGTAGTATTCCGTTTTCCATACTCGTTTTTCCCACTTTTTACCATCAATTGATTTTTCAATCCAAATATCACCAACGTGAGTAGCTTTTAATGTTTTACCATCGGCAATGTTTAATGTAAGTGGTACATCTATCTTTCTGAGTAGTGAAAACCATTCAACATCACCAGTAAGATGAACAAGCTTCAAGGATATCTCCGCTGACAAAATGGACCAGCTTGTAACAAAACTATTGAAATCGTTCGGCAGGCATTCTAGAATCTTTGCCATTATTTTTATTAAATCTATTTCCAAAATCTTTGGAATCTAGAGCTTCAATCTTACGTGCAATAGCTTTTAATCCTGATACGAACGTACCGACTGTGTCATTAGACTTCCATGAATAACGAAAGAACTCACGTAGCAATTCCAATAAAGCATTTAACGTCTTCGGCTCGAAAAACGTTTTGATCCTTTTCATAATGTCTGTTGACGTTTCGCAGTCGCATACCTGATCAAAAGTTGTGTCGTCGAGCGTTGATCAAATAACAGACCATGCCTTGCTGTCCTTCACTCTCCAGTCATCAATTTCCTTCACATTGGACATAACGACACCGTCCTTGGATCTCACCTCGCTTGGCTTAGTCGTCCTTCTAGTTGTAACTTCCAAAATTTGATAACTCTCTAGAGCATCACGGATCTCGATTTTCCAACGACTATACGTTGCTTTCCTGAGCTTGGTAGCTCGAATGTCTCTCAGTGTAGTTTCCGTAGCCATCGTTCCGTTACCGGCAATTCTCTTAACTCACTAGTCTCTAACCTCTTTTTAATCAGCACGGATTAAGTCTCATAATCCGTTAGTAAAAGTAACTCGGTAGTGCAGAGTGAGACACACAATTATTAGTACAAAGTATATATATTTGGTAATGTTACAAAGAGATTTAAAAAGCACGCAGCAGCGTGTGTATACGTGGATGCAAGAAGACGCGGAAAACGCAAGTGCGCAGACGCGCAGCATAAGCAGATCGACCCATCAATCTAAAGTATCTAAACCTCTAGGAAGTAATACCACCACAACTACGGCGCGGAACATTTATCTCCAATACATTTTTTTCTTATTTATTTATCAATTCATACACTAACACTGAAATAATGCTAGAATTAAAAACAATATTTAATTATTTGACGTCTTGCTTTAAATAATTTTGTACGTGTAAAAAAATATCTTTTTTAGTCAAAAATACCATATTTAAAATGTGATTGAAAAATAAAAATGCAGATTGAGAGAGAAAGAGAGAGAGAGAGACAAGTCGGATCAAATTTAAATGTATATACTCACTTATCATCCTGCACAGCAATCAGCCTTTATCTTTACAAAGATAAAATATCCATATTAAACTTGAGATTTTTCTTTTTTTTTTTTTAAATTACATCACTTGTGACATTTACTGCAATCATTCTTGTGATCGAAAAATACTAACGCATCACTTTATATAAATCACTATCGTTAATTACTATTAGTCACTATTAATCACGCGTGAAAATTACTCAAAAAATAAAACACGTGCATGTGACTGTGATCTTGAAGATTTCAAGATTATCCCGGTTTTGACGGCCGAAAGACTGAGTTTGATATGAGACAAGAGATAGTCGCTTGAGAAACATGAGTGCGCCACGGGTGCAATGTTTGGGGGCTCATCTGGGATAACCATGAAATCTTCGAGTACATGGTCACAGGTGCAATAGTATTTTTAATTTTTAATTATCGCGTTCTGACTTTTAGAACGTCAATCGCGCAATGATACCGCGAACAATAAAACTAGTCGACCGCTCGTTTGTGAAGCAAAGCTTATAACCTAACCCTTTTGTTGTAAACACGTGTCGTGTGTTCGTCGTGTAAACACGTGCTTTTTTTTAGTAATTCTCACGCGTGATTAGTAGTGACTAATAGTAATTGACGATAGTAATTTGTATAAAGTGATGCGTTAGTAATTTTCTATCAAGAGAATGATTGCAGTGAATGTGACAAGTGATATTGTTTAAGAAGAAAAGAGGAAAATCTTGAGTTTAATATGGATATTCTGTTTTCGTGAAAATAAAGCTGATTGCTGTGCAGGATGATAAGTGAGTATACACATTCAAATTTGATCGAACTCGTCTCTCTCTCTTTCTCTTTCACTCTGCATTTTTATTTGTCAATAACGCATTTTAAATATGCTATTTTTGACTTAAAGGAATATTTCTTTAATCGTACACAATTATTTAAAAAAAACTGTCAAATAATTAAATATCATTTTTAATTCTAGCATTATTTTAGTGTCAGTAAATGAATTGATAAATAAATAAGAAAAAAATGATAATGAGAATGGGATAGAGGTTTTGAAAAAGCGGGTGAGAGAGAGGAGGGGGGGGGGGAAAGCACTGTTCGAGCTGTCAACTGATCATTGCAATCGCCTCACGTCTATATCGAACGCTGAATTGTACCGACCCTGTCTCACCGTTATACGCGCCCGGTTATTCGATAAATATTTCCTTTTATAAATTATAAATTAAGCTTCGGACAAGTTTTTGCCAAAGAAAAAGTTGTTTTCGAATAACCTCAGGTTCTATGTCTCTTCAAGGACATAAGGTTATTCTGAATCACCCTGTATACGACGTTCTATTTAGTATATTGACTTAGGATGAATCACGCCACAGAACGTCCAAACTGGTGCTAAAAACTTCCATCTGTTTTGCAACAAATACATAGAGAAAAGTCTCTAATACTGGCACTTACTTTTTATACAATAAAAGGTAAATAAGGCTAATGAGAGTGCTGCGCGGTTATTTTTGCGCAAAAGTAAATAGTCAGTTATAGACTGAAAATTATTTAATTGAACGTTTCGACTCTCTTTGGAGTCATCATCAGCAAAAAGTTACAATAAAGAATGCATCTTTCTAACGAATTAATAGTCTACCTTGATAAAAGTTTCGGATAGAATTTTAATACAAACTTTCCCGAATTTTTACGAACAGTTCCGAAATCTGTGTCCGTTCTAAATCGAGATCATCCAAATCAAATTTGTAACCCTTTTCAATCCGTTCATCAATTCCAAATTCTATCCTATTAAATTCGTAATACATTAGGAAATCAATTTCAATCTGTACATTCTCTCTCTTCATCATTTTAATTCGAATGAATCTGAAGCAGTCATTCAATCTGTTAGAAAATATTTGAATAACACAAGTTGTAAAATTTCTAATATTAAATTATATCATAAAATACTTAAAATTCGACAAATTACATTAAATTAAAAAACTATAAATTTTAGTAGGTAACTGTTACTTATTCGTGTGCTATTACAAACAGGAATATTTATATTAATCACATGACAATTACGGCAGGGCAGCAGTTAGATGCCGTGCGCAATGGTAAAACTCATGTATTACATAAATATAAAAATAGTCAGTTTTCACAGCTTTGATATTACAACAGACTGTCGGATGAGACTCAATCTAATCTTAACTTACACAATAAAATGTATTCTCAAGTAAATTAAAGGAAAGGAACAAAATAAAAGCTGATACCTGAATTAGAATAAACGGGAAAATACAACTTTTTAGTCAAGTAACGTTATTAATTTTTGATTTTTCTCGATAGTTTTTTGTGTAAACTTCTGTCGATGTCTAGCCCGAGACGAGAACCTGGCACTCTTTTTCTTTCTTTCTTTGTCTAATCGGCAGCTCACGTCCGATCGTCCGAGCGGTTGCATGAATCGGCAATTGTACAGTTAGAAACGAGAACTCTATGTTCTCCCTTATTCTGCCAGAAAGGCACCTCACGCCCGAACGGCTATAGGAATCAGCAGGCATACAGCCAGAGACGAGAATCTCGTGTGCTCTCTCACTCCACGCCCAAATGGCTACACAAATCGGTAAGACTTTGGCTAAACACGAGAACCTTGTACTCTCTCTCATACTCCACGCCCGAATAGTTGTATAAATCGTATAAATAGTCGTATAGCAGAGAACTCTGTGTTCTCTCTCAGTGCCTCACAATGCAGATACACTCGTAAAAGGACTTTTTTCTTTATACGGCGATGCCACATCAGAAATAAAAGCAACTCAAATCTCGCTCGTCACCAACGACAACCGAAAGCGTTAATTTCGCCAACCTCCTTTCCCGCTACAACCAGCGCCGCCGTATAGGCTTACCAACAGATTATCTGAACGCACAGAACATGCCACGCGGGAGGTTTAAACACAATCTTTTTTAATCATTAAGTCTAATCCGAATGAATCTGAGGCTTATTCTAATAATCTCTTCAATCTTTCTTAATCTGTGAGTCCAATCCAAACGAATCTGAGGCTCACCCGAACAAGGTTTTCAATCCTTCTTAATCAATGCGGTTTCTCGAGGTTCATTCAGAATAAGTCCGAAACAAACTTTTGAACTTTTTCAATCCGTGCATCCAATCTAAATGATTCAGAAACTCATCCGGAAAAATTTTCAGCTTTCTCAATCCGTGAATTTAATCCAAATGAATCCAAGACTAGTCCAGTTAAGGTTTTTAATCTTTTTTAATCCGTGCGGTTTCTTGAGGTTCAATTGGAATGAATCCGACAACAATTCGAAATAAGCTTCCTAATTTTTTTAATCCGTGCTTTCAATCCGAATAATTCTAGAATATATATGATTTTATATATATATGGATATAAATGATATCCTTCAATTATATGTTTTATCTTTTTGATAACATGGTTTGTCCGTAAAGTAATAAGACTGGCCGTCGCGCGATGCTCTAGTCGCCAGCAGCGCGTTCCCTAGGATTTATGATGGGGAGTCTAAACTAAGCAATGCACCAGGCGGCAACCGCGTCCAAGCGTAGCCACATTAACCAAGGTAATCGGAAGCAGTTTTGCCCAGGTGAAAGCAAAATTTAATCACGTATCGCTACTCCAGCAAATGCTACATTTTTCTACCGCGACAAAAATTCAAAAACAGCTTTTGCACCATGCGTGATCCTCACTACGTCAGAGCTTGGACACGGCTGCCGTTTGGTGCGTTGCTTAGTTTAGACTCCCCATCACAAATCCCACCGACAGAAAACGCGCTACTGGCAACTGTAGCGTGACGGCTAGTCTTATTACTTTACGGACAAACCATGTATATTGATCTATCAGTTATATACAGGTATCAGTACAAAATGTTTACAAGTTATTATGAGGAATCAGTTCACGGCGATCACAGAAGTTAAGCAACGTTTACGGAGTTGCGACTTGGATGGGTGACTGCTTGCAACTTTCCAACGTGATATGAGAAAAGGCTTAATCACCTTATAATTGATGTTATGCAATAGTGACTTACATAAAAGAAAAGATTTGAGTAACTCACTATCAGAAATTGACGACGACCAACGAAGCCATGGATAACTTTATATATTCTTATGACCTTTGATTTACTTGCGGTTAATTCAATGAAGCTATGGATAAAACATTATAAGATCATTTATTCTTTGCGGCAAAGTTATTTAATTGTGTTTATTTTTTCTACAACTTATACTTATTGTTTTGGGTTGCCTGTTTGTATTTATTGAACTTATTTTATTATATGTAATGTACTTATGACGTATAAATTAGTTCATTTACTTATATTCATCTCAGTTTTAAATTTGGCCTCTTATTTTACAATTATATTAGTTTTAATTTTTGGCCTCTTTATTTATTAGTTCTAAACTGCAAACATCAATCTTATTTGTTTTTTCTTCCCATTCTATCTTGGACAATGTATATTCGACTTGCTTTGTGTTTATATGTAATGTTCAATCTCCTGTTAACTGTTTTATTGGAAACATCTTTTACTGACTGCGGCATTCTCAATACCGTTTTTAATAATTACAAGCGTTAAGCTCGTTATCCATCGTTATCGTCGTCGATTTTTGATTGTGAGTCACTCGAATATTTACTTTCCTGTAAGTTACTATTGCATAACATCAATTATAGGTTGATAAAGCATTCCCCCATATCACGTTTGAAAGTTGCACTTTGAATTCGGCAAACTGGCATAGTGACAACCATATTGGATCGACAATGACTAGACTATTAATTCATTAGAAAGATGCGTTCTTTATTATAACTTTTGCTGATGATGACTCCAAAGAAAGTCAAAACGGTCAATTAAATAATTTTCGGTCTATAACTGACTATTTACTTTCGCGCAAAAACAACCGCGCAGTACTTTCATTAACATTCTTTACCTTTTATTGTATTTAATCTTGAGAGTCTTTACTAATTTGTTGTTATTATTCTTTGTTTTTAGTAATATTTTTTAACCCTTAAACACACCGATCCTGTAAAATACGGAAACACATTTTTGAGTCTGGGAGATTTTTTTAACTTTGAGAAGCTATAACTTTGATTACAATCAATATTTTTTTACGATTCTTTTTTTAACAAAAGTTCAAAATCTCACAAGTGTGACTGCATAATCGGCATTGGTGAAAAATAATTTATTGTGAAGTTATAAAAGCAAAACCATTAAGCAAAAATGATAAATTGGTCAAAAATCCACTTTTCTTTAAAAAATCATATCTTCGCAACAAAAAACGTTTAAGAACTTTCAAATTCGGCGTTTTAAAGCTAAAGAGTCACACTTTCAAAATAAAATTTGGCAAAGTCATTTCTTTTAAAAAGTAATTATGTAACATGGAGAATATGAGGTATTTTTGGGCATCTAAAAATTCACTTTAAAAAAAAACATTATATTTTTGCAATAAAAAACTCTGAAAAACTTTACAATACGGCGTTTTAAAGCTAAAGATTCATACTTTCAAAAAAAAATTATATTATTGTCATTTCTATTAAAAATGTACTTATGTAACAAGGCAAATCTGAGATATTTTTGATTAAATCGTCTAAAATTGAAAATTGATGTGTTTTATGATATATTTCGGAAAAACTCTTTCTTCTACAATATTTTATAGTATTCTAACTTTAGACAGAGTATATGCGAATAACATCCGCAAATCGACCTGTTCGAACGTATTTTGTCCAGTTTTTTTATGTAAAATACTCACAAAAAAAGTTTCACTTACACACTATATGGTTCGCATTGACCCTAACAAAACTTTGCTGCCGTGCCGTTCGAATTTTAGTTGACTAAAAAAGTTGATCAACCATATCAATCGAAAGAGGAGATTTTAAACTTTTTTTACGTCTTGGTCCGAACCTCTTATCTCATTCAGTCTTCACATAACTTTCAAAACTTCATATGGGGTCTTTCAGACCCACTTATGTGTTCAAGGGTTAAACAAGAGCTAAAAATAAAATTTTATAAATATGAATACAAACAATTGAGAATTGCCTTTTGTAATAGTTTTAATAGTATTGTTTTGTATTTTGTAATAATTAATGTTTTCGCAATATAATACAAAAACAGCGTCTGAAAAATTGAGCCCTAAAACTGACACAGTGGGCAGTAATGGTGCAGTTCTATAGAGTCGGCGTACGGCGTATTGTTGTATGGCGTGAAGGAACTAAGTCAATCACACACCTTACGCTCGTTTTCGTTACGCCAGCACAAACATCGACTATGATGGTGCAGTCCCATGGAGTCGGCGTACACCCAAGGACTTTGATTCTGTCCATGGGGAAATTTTCCAAACTGAGAAGTCACCACTTTCTACATACTCGCAATTCATGATTAATGAAACGACTAGAGCTTATTGGTCGTTACGTTAATCATGAACTGTAAATATGTAGGAAGATAGCGACTTTTCAGTTTGGAAAATTTCCCCATGGACAGAATCAAAGTCCTTGGGTGTACGGCGTATGGCGTAAAGGAACTAGGCCAATCACAGACTTTAGGCTCGTTTTCATCGCTGACAAGAAAGCCACGCTGATTTTTGCAGCGTTCCAGCATTTACGTAACACATACACATAGACCTTGTGCTGAGACGTTGCCATTGATGCGAAGAATCGCATTTGGAATCTTTACCAAGTCTTGTTCACTAATCTTTTTTTATTAAAATTCAAGTGGAAACTATAAATATTATGTCCTACACAAAATGCGTATGATATGGAAACCATACTATCTCTGATAGCCATACTACTATCTGAAGATAAATATCACAAACAAATTTGAAGACGAGTGCGAGCAGAAATTGGCTCACAAATAACAAATTGTTTCTGTATATGTGGTAAAATAATATACAATAATTTTTTGAATGTTTCTGGTGTTAGTCGAAATAAAAAAAATTTTTCTTTATCTCCGTACATCATTTCTTGTACTAGATTGTGGCTAATCCCTTGTGCTAATCGTCTTTCAATATTAAAAAATGGTCTAACCGAAATCTTCGAGCATTGTGTTTAATTTTAAACACTCTTTTCTTTTCTTTGGCTCTCATTAATTCGTATATTATATATACTTAAATTAATTTTCGACGAATGTCTTTTTTGCTTGAATTACTATTTGAACATTTGTAAACTTTTAAAAATTTTATTAAATTGATTAATGCAAATTCAGACTTTTCTTAACAAAATTATGGAATTTGTTTTGACTTTATATATGTGAATGTATGTGTTAAAACATTACGCTGAAAATTTAATCGACTGTCCCTGGAGCGTATTTACGTCAACGTAATGATCAATAAGCCAACCACAAGATTCCTTTAATATCCATTTCAAAAATGAGTATTGTAAATTAACATTTGATTGGCTTATTAATCTTTACGCCGCGTAAATACGCTCCACGGGACAGTCGATGTTTGTGCTGGTGTAACGAAAACGAACGTAAAGTGTGTGATTAGCCTAGTTCCTTTACGCCATACGCCGATACGCCGTACGCCGATTCCATGGAACTGCACCACCATAGAGCATATTTATGCGGGGTAAAGATTAATAAGCTAATCAAATGTTAATTTACAATACCTATTTTTAAAATAGATATTGAAGGGATCTTGTAATTGGCTTATTTATCATTAAGCCGACGTAAATATGCTCCATGGGACAGTTGATAAAATTTTCAGCGTAATGTTTTAATACATACATTTACATATATAAGGTCGAAACAAATGTCCATAATTTCGTTAATAAAATGTTTGAATTTGGATTAATCAATTTTATAAAACTTTTAAAAGTTTACAAATGTTTAGTAATTTAAGCAAAAAAGACATTTGTCGAAAATTAATTCAAGTATACATAATCAGTACAAAATTACCTTTTTAATAAAAAGTAAAAAAGGCGCCAATGTATACGAGATCTGTTAGAAAAGTATCCAACGTTAATTTTTTTTTGCGAAAACCAGATAGATTTGAATCAAGCGCGCTTGCACGAACCGACCTTGAACCTTTGTGGGCATGCGTGAATTTTTTCCCATCTGTCAATAGCGTCAGTCGCTGACAAGCAGCGTTTAAGTGAGATTATGGCTACGTTCCGTTTTACGTATAACGCGCATGGCACATCATTTTATCCTTGTAATTCTCTAAATGTTAAACAAGGATGAAATGATACATCATGCGCATCACACGTAAAACGGAACGTAGCCTATGTGTAGTGCTCTCGTCGCAGCGTTGGTTTTTAGGTTTCGATACAATTGCGAAGGCTACTTAGAAAGTAAAGAAACGTACGTTAGCTGTGGTTGTACCTGAAAAGATATCTGAGATCAAGTAGCCTTCGCAATTGTATCGAGACCTAAAAACCGACGCTGCGACGAGAGCACTACACATAATCTCATTCAAACGCTGCTAGCCAGCGACTGACGCTATTGACAGGTGAGAAAAAATTCACGCATGCCCACGAAGGTTCAAGGTCGGCTCGTGCAAGCGCGCTTGATTCAAATCTATCAGGTTTTTGCAAAAAAAAAGTATAAGGTCGGATATGTTTATAACAGACCTCGTATATGTTCCCGTAGGGGTCTGGAGTCGTTTCGGGGCCTCCCGAGGCTCTGCAACGACTCCAGATACAGGAATTGGCGTTCCTGCGGTTCCCGAGCTCGCTAGGGGGTCTGCGGTCTCTCGTAGGCCGTAGATTCAGGGATCTCAGCGACCCTGGCGCCCGAGCTGGTATACCGTAATCCGTCACGTGCTGAAATTACGTGCGGGACGGACCGGTGGCCTGGGTCTCACCGCCCGGGCTGCGAGGAGTAAACCTCTATAAAAAATCCAAGGGTGGCGTCAGTGGCGCGGGGTGTCGTTCCGTGTAACAACGGGGCGGTGCTTCGTGTCTCGGACGCCAACGTTTTTAGTAGGTCGGCAGGTATGCTGCCGGGGTGGGGGTGCCGTTCCGGTGTGGTCCCGGGCGGGTGCTTGCGCCCGTCCGTGGCCTCGCTGGGCCGTCTCCCCCGCCTTGGTGGATCCGTCTGCCCATGGCGCCTCGGGCCGATGGTCCCCGGACATCGGCCTGAGTAGGCTCCGGGGCGAGGGTGGGGTTCCCCTCGTTAAATAAGACCCCTCTAATGGATAACATGGGCAGACGACATAAAAAGAAGGTGAACGGACACCCCAGGGCCGGCACGGGGGGGCTATTGTCCCGGGTCCCCCCCTGTCGTCATCGAACGACGGGCGGTCGTGCGGAGTGCCCGCAGGCTCCGACGACCACAGAGCGACTGTGGAGAATGTTACCGCTGCTAACCTCGAGTTAGCAGCGCACCCGGAGCTAACCCGGGAGAGCGTGACGTACCTTCGGCGTGAGACCAGAAGGGTTAAGCGTCGGATACGGGATAGGCGAAGGGCGATGGCCGCCTTGTACCCTGACGTCTACGTCCCTACGGACTCGGAGGAGGAGGAGATTTCCTCCTCCACCGAGGACGAAACCGGGGTGGAGCCGGCTCAACGAGCCGTGGTCCCCGCTACGGGAGTGGTCGGCCCGGGTGGGCGGCCCGGGATGGAGCCGGCCGATAAGGCCGAGGCCCCCGTGCCTTCCACTGGGGCTCAACCGTCGGTCCTGTCACCCGAGGGAAGCCGCGAGGCGGAAGTCGGGGGACGGGGCCCGGTTTGCGGGGTGCGTCGGACGCGTTCCTGTCTCCGGGCCGGCTGCTCGGCGGACGCCGCGAGGCGGATGCCGATCAGCCTGGCGGGGGCGGGGGCGACGCCGGTCGCGTTCGCGCTCGCCGATCCGCATCCGCGGGGGTGGCCGGGGGAGCGAGGGTGAGCCTAGCTCACCCGATGAGTCTCTTCCGGGCACCACCGTGGATGTGGACCGGCCCGAGGAAATGGAGGTTTCGACCTCCAGGGGCGCGACAGAGGCGGTCGCCCCTCCGCCTGAGCCTCCGGAGGAGGTGGTGGTCACCCCGGATATTCCGGGCGTGCCCCCCGAATCCGGGACTCAGCGCGGGAGGAAGCGGGCGCGTGGCCGTCCCCGACTCGATGGGAGCGGACCTTTCAGGTCTCCGTCTCCCCTCTCGGACGGGGCGGACATTGAGGACCGTCTCCACGGAGTGCCCATGGAGGGTTTCCGAGCACGGAGGCTCAGAGCCAACGTGATCCGAGACTCGTCCGAGGATGAAGAAGTGGCGGGGGGGTCAGATTCGCGGCCTAAGCAGCGGATCAAGATACCCCCGACGCTATTTACTCCCGAGCAGCGCCGAGAGCTAGATCGGGAGATCGGCGTCATCTCTCGCAGCACGACGACCGACCTGGCCGGCTTGGCCGACGGTTGGCTGCGAGAGGTGGAAATTGTCCGGACGAAGTGCACCAAGCTAGGGATGCATGGTGCTTTGTCCGGACAAATGAAGAAATGCACCCATCTCGCCCAAGAAGCGGTGATGACCCTGGCCTACAGGGCCATGGGCCGCCTCGGGCGGGATGAGGGGCAGGAAGACGTCGCGGCAGCGGTGCGCGAGGAGGAACTCAGATCCCTCCGCGCCGAGGTCGCGGAACTACGGGGGCAGCTGGGGGTGGCGAGACGAGCACTCGTGCTCGGATCGGGGCCCTCGGCTGCATCCCGGAGCGACGGGGTGGACTCATCCTGCCCCCCGCCGGCCCTGGCATCCGTCCCTGTCCCCGACCCCTCTTCTTTCGAGGAGAGGGTGCTTGGGCTGCTGGGGCGGATGTCTGGGTCGATGGGGGAGATGGAGAAGCGCCTGGCGCGGGTCGAGGATGAGGCGTACTATGCCTCCTCCTCGGCCGGCGCTGGAGCGAAAAGAGTGAGGGGTGGTCGTCGGGGGGACAGGGCTCCGCGGGAGGAGCCCCCTTCCCCCGAGCCACCCAGCGGCCCCGCGGACTCGCCCGCTCGAGCTCCGTCCACGGACGGACCGAGTTGGGCGACCGTGGTGGGCCGCAAGGAGAAGAGGAGGGCTGCTGCGGGGGGGGCGCCGACGAAGAAGTCGGCTCCCGCCCCCGCGCCCTCGAAGATCGGCCGTGGGCGCTCCCTTCCGCGGCCGGGCGTTGCCGGTTCGGGTGCCTCGGCGGGGGAGGTGCGGCATCGCCGCCCCCTCCTCCGCCGGGGTCGCGGCCCGGTAAAAAGAAGAAAAAGAAGGGGCCGAAGGGGGGTAAGCCTGGGGAGGGGACGTCCCGTGCGGCGTCCGCTGCCCCGGGTGCGGTGGGGAGGCGGATCCCGCGCTCCTCCGTGGTGGCAATCACGGTGGAGCCGGGGTGTGCTTCCTACACCGATATTATTAGGAGGTCCAGGGCGGTGATCAATCTGGGGGATATCCTCCCTCAGCCCGCCCTGAGCCTCAAATTCAGGGTTTCGCAGGCCGGGGGAGTCTTATTAGAGATCCCCGGCGCGGATAGTCGGCCGGCGGCGGAGCGCCTCGCGGCCGAAATGAGGCGGGTGGCTGGGGGCCCGGGGATCCGGATAACCTGCCCTATGCGTAGGGTGGGGGTCCGGGTGTCCGGGTTCCTGGACTCCACCGAGCCGGAGGAGGTGGCGGTGGCGCTGGCGTGCGCTGGAGCATGCAGCGCCACCGAAATTGTAGTCGGTCGAGTTACTCGCGGCCGCCGGGGCATGGGCTCTGTAATTGCGCAGTGCCCGGTCGCGGCGGCGGCGAGACT
The DNA here is from genome assembly GCF_016802725.1 of Solenopsis invicta. Classification (NCBI taxonomy): domain Eukaryota; kingdom Metazoa; phylum Arthropoda; class Insecta; order Hymenoptera; family Formicidae; genus Solenopsis; species Solenopsis invicta. The sequence goes on along the minus strand of NC_052670.1, from coordinate 18,073,196 downwards.
CGCCAAGGTGGGAAAAGTGGCCCTGGGCTGGGCGGCTGCGCGCGTGGAGGCGCTTAAGGCGCCTCCACAGCGATGCTATCGCTGCCTGGCTCAGGGCCACATGCAGCACCGGTGTCCCGGTTACTTTGACCGGTCCCGGTGCTGCTTCAACTGCGGCGGGGAGGGTCACACTCGGGCTCAGTGCGCGAATCCGCCGTTCTGTCCCGAGTGTGCCTCCCGCAACAGGGCAGCCGGCCACCGACCGGGTGGCGCGGGCTGCCCCAAAATACCCCCCATGCCTCGGAGAGCTGGGGGGCCTCCTCCCTCTTCCCCGGATCCGGGGAGAGAGGAGGATATGGAAATGGAGCGGCCTCCGTCGTCGCCGGACGCTGACGCTGCCCGCGGCGCTCAGGCCGTTGGGGGCGACGGTCCGGCGGTGGCCGAGGCCGCCAAGGGGGGTGCGTCTCCCGCGGGCGGGGTCCCAGTAGATGGGCCCCCGGCTGCGGTGGATGCTCGGCTGCCGGGGTCCACCTCGGACACTTCGGAGTCCGGGGAGGAGCCCCCGCCGCCAAAGACGCGCGCGGTCGTGGAGACCGACGCGTGTGACGCCGTCAGCGTGGTGAGCCACGCGTCTGGGGATAACCTCCCCGTGGCCCGGGTGGTTCTGTCCCCCCTCCCCCCCCAACTCCCGCAGAGGGAGCGGAGGGGGAGTAAGGCCACGAGGGAGGCGAGGCCCAAGGGAGGCGCGCCCAGTGCGCCCTCCCCGGGGCCGCCCGTCCTCGGCAAGGGGAAGCGGCGTTAAGTGCCGTTCCTCGGGTGCCCGTCCCTAGCTGCCCCTAGCGCTCGGGGGATGCGACGGGATGGGGCCCAGGCCGATGGGGCCCGACACTAGGCGGGATGTTCTCTCCCCTGGTGTCCGGCCCGGCCACGCGAGCGCCGTGGACGGGAGGTAGTGGGGCGGGCGGCGGCGACCGCTCGTCCCTGGGCGTGGGGCTCGCACCGGCGATATGTCGGGAGCGGCCCCATGGCCCTAAATGGGCGCGGGGGTGCGTGATGCCTCGCTCCGCATCCCCGGGGTCGGGTTAGGCCCTACTGGCTGACGTATCTCGGCTGGGCCAGCAAAGCCCGACTCCCAACCCGACGAACTGGCGCGTCGGGGAGCTTCATGCTCCGATCCCCAGTGGAGGGACGTTGGCGTATGTCTACAAACCCGGTCCCTCCACGCAACGGGGCGAGATGGGCTCGGTGGGTTTTTAGTGGGTAGGCGGGCCGGGCCTCGCCAACTTTCTGCCGCGCAAGCGGTCTGTGCCGGCGAAGGGTACCGCGTCCCGAGTCCCACACTCCCGTGGTCTAGCCAACCCGGGGTACTATGAGTATTTTCCCCCCGTTAAAAAAAAAAAAAAAAAAAAAAAAGGACCTCGTATATGTGCACGCACTTTATATAATTTAACCTAAGTATATTTTATCTAAAAAATAAATAAAATCTTTAAATTCCGCCAATTACAAAAAGAATATATTGCTTTTTGAAATAACTGCTGTATTTACTTAAAAATAAATATCTTAAATTTAATTCAATCTAAAAATATTTTTTCTAAAAAATGTATGAAATCTTTAAATTGCCCCAATTACAAAAAGAATATATTGCTGTTTGAAATAATTGCTGTACTACTTTTAACGAATAAAATGCAAGTGATAGTAGGGAAAGTTTGGGTAGCTCCGGACGGCGGGTATCCCCGGACACTCGAATTTCTTAACAATTAAGCCAAAAACAAAGCGTCACGTTGAAACATGCTCACAACGCGTAGAAACAAATGCAAATTAGTAGTGGCGTCAGCGTTACGCGAGTTACACTTTATAGTGAAATTGGTTATTGCCAATAATCTTTCGTTTGCTCCTATCAAACTTTACAAAAGGATTTCACATATAAAACGTTAGTATTATGACTTAACTTATTGATCACATTATTACATATATTTTACGATTATAAAAGCATTATTTGGTTCAATTTATACTTTTAAAGGTTATTAATAAAAATGTAAGATCTAGATTATCGGGTAGCCTCGGACGCAATCTGTCGGGTACCCTCGGACACTTTTCTTAGTTTTAAATTTAATAAGCAGAGAATAGTTTTTGTAAAATTAGCTTTATTTTAAAAAATCTATTAAAAATATTTTTATATTTACAGGAGCAATACAAAAATGCCAAAACTTAAAGGAAGAACCAGTAACAGAGGCAAATGGGATAAAAATAGAATGAAGGAAGCTATCAAATGTGTGTTAACGAAGGCAAGTTATCAATAAGATTAGCCGCTAATAGATATAATGTGCCACGAAGTTCTCTTTATGACCGTGATAAAGCAATGAACAGTGGCAAAGAAGTAATTCTTCAACCAAAATTAGGCCGTTTTGATTGCACATTTTCCGAATACCATGCAATGCAACTTTATAATCATATTAAAGAACTAGACAATCATCTAATGCCATTGACCAGACTGGAATTTTTAAAACTGGCGTTTGATTTAGCAGAAAATCTAAAAATTCCTCATCGTTTTAATAAAGAAAAGGGAATGGCAGGAAAAGACTTTTTTTACAATTTTACGAAGAAATATCCAGATGTTGTTCTAAGAACTCTTGAATCAACTAGCATATCGCGGGTTGTTGGATTTAATAAGCCAGAAGTTGACCGCTTTTATGATCTGCTTAATCAACTTCTAGAAAAATACAAATTTCCTGCCTCTCGGATTTACAATGCTGATGAAACAGGAATATCAAATGTACACAAAAATGATTAAGTTATGTCTACAAAAGGAAAAAAACAAGTCGGCAAATTAACTTCTGCGGAAAGAGGATGAAATATCACATTAATGTTAGCAATGAATGTTACTGGTCATTTCGTACCTCCTCTTTTCATTTTTTCTAGAAAAAAAATGAACAAAAACGGTCGTTTAATGATAGGAGCTCCACCTCAGAGTATCGCAATTCCACATGAGAGTGGATAGATGAATGGTGAGATTTTTTTACAATGGTTGCAACATTTCAAACAGCATGTGCAGCCTTCAAAGGAAAATCCTGTCCTCTTGACCTTAGACGGGCATGCTAGTCACAAAGAGTTAACAGTAATAGAATATGCTCGCAAGAATCATATTCATATGCTTAGTACGCCGCCACATACTACACATAAGCTACAGCCTCTCGATAGGACATTTTTCAAACCTTTCAAATCTGCGTATGCTTCGGCAAGTGCAATATGGATAAGACAAAATCCTGGAGCTAGGATTACTGATTACGATATTGCTGCACTTGTAGCTTCATCCTTTACTAAAGCAGCTAGGCTCGAAATAGCCCAAAATGGATTTAAATGTACTGGAATTTATCCTTTAGTTGTGAAATTTTCAGTGATATCGATTTTTTACCAGCTTCGATGACAAATATTACTCAGGAATTTATACCACTCACAGAAAATAATCCCAATCAACCTTCTACCAGCTGTGTCACACAGCCTTCTGAACCAGCACTTTCAATCAGCACAGTCGATTTATTAAAACAATTATCACCTTTTCCTGATGCATCTAAAGAGCGTCTTATAATGCGCTCTCGAAAAACGCAAAAAAGTGAAATTTTAACATCTTTACACAAGGATTCTGCAGCGAAAAATAAAGCCCTAAAGGAAAGGACTAAAGGAAAAAAGCTAAACAAGAAGAAAAACATTCAAACTGTTTCTCGTCAAAATCGTGATAAAGATACAGAATATATCATATGTGGGGAAACTTTTGAAGAAAACTGGATTCAATGCCATAAATGCAAAGATTGGGCTCATGAAGCTTGCGTTGACATTGATCCATCAAATATTTATTATTATTGTGATGTTTGCAAAGCCAAAAAACGCTTAGGCCATTGTTAATAAATATGTCCGGAGCTACCCTCCGTCTTTCCCATTGTCAAAAATTAGAGACTAACATTATTGTATTAAGTGTGAAAATAAATGTTAAAATCTGTTATTTGTATATTTTTTGTATATTTTTTGTATATTTTATTTAAATGTTCGGGGTTATCCGAACTTCCCCTATATTTATTTTTTAAATAAAACCCAAGTAGTGGTATCTATAATTCCTTTTTAAATAAAATTCAAGTGATACTGTCTGTGTTTTTATTGAAACATTTTTCTGTTCTAACCTAAGTGAATGTATTTAATTTAAAAAAGTTTCAATGAAATATGTAACATTTAGTCTCAAAGAATTAAAGAAGAAACAGAAATGAGAATGTTTTATTGAAATAAAAAATTTTGAAACTACAAAACTTGGCGCTGCTAGATAAGAAAAGCAATGAAAAGAATTGACATAAGAAAAAATGCAATAAATGTTTCACTTGTAAGATATGCGTTATAAAAGTAATTATGCAATACTTTGCGTAAATTAAAGATTAAGTTTCTTTAACATTTAAGTAACATTGTAAATCATTATAATTTTCTAAATTACTATAACTATTATATTTTACAACATTTTATTTAGATTATATTTAGACATCTAGCAGCGCCAAATTTTTGTAGTTTAAAAATTTTTTATTTTAATAAAACATTCTCATTTCTGTTTCCTCTTTCATTCTTTAAGATTAAATGCTACATATTTTATTAAAACTTTTTTAAATTAAGTACACTTAGGTTAGAACAGAAAAAATGTTTTAATAAAAATACACAGACAGTATCACTTGAATTTTATTTAAAAAGGAATTAAAGATACCACTACTTGGTTTTATTTAAAAAATTAAATATTACTTGCATTTTATTCGTTAAAAATAGTACATCAGTTAAACTGCAATATATTTTCTTTATATAATTAGCGCAATTTAAAGATTTCATACATTTTTTGAAAAAAATACATTTAGATTGGATTAAATTTAAGATATTTATTTTTAAGTAAATGCAGCAGTCATTTCAAAGAGCAACATATTCTTTTTATAGGCGGAATTTAAAGATTTCATTCATTTTTTAGAAAAAATACACTTAGGTGTAGGTTGAATTAAATGAGGTGCGCGCACACATATACATTAGTGCCTTTTTTTTACTTTTTATTGAAAAGGAAATTTTGTGCTGATATCACGTGTTTTGTAGTGTTAAGCAATATATATATATTTTTTGTGAGAATTCATGATTTCAAATTACAAGTAAGATTATAAAGAATTAGTGTGTGTGTGTGTGTGTGTGTGTGTGTGTGTGCGTGTGCGTGTGCGCGTGCGCGTGCGCGTGCGTGTGCGTGTGCGTCGTGTCGCGTGCGTGTGCGTGTGCTGTGTGCGTGTGTGTGCGTGTGTGCGTGTGTGTGTGCGTGTGTGCGTGTGTGCGTGTGTGCGTGTGTGCGTGTGCGTGTGCGTGTGCGTGTGCGTGTGCGTGTGCGTGTGCGTGTGCGTGTGCGTTTGTGTGTGTGTGCGTGTGTGTGTGTGTATACACCGGGTGAGCCATTTTAAAGTATTCCCTAGAATATTTCGAAAACTAAGCAAAAAAAAGTTTTAGACAAAAGTTATATGGTTTCGAGGGGGACATAGGTTGGTGTTATTAATTTGACCTTGAATAGTTGCTTGAAAGCCATGTGAAGGTCACTTTCAATTTTTTAAATGGAACGGCCTACATTTTATTACATATCTTGTAGCTTATCTCGAGACATTTCCAAAACACTATAAACCAATGTTTTTTTGTTAAGTATTTTTCGAGTTGTGAGGCTTGAAAGTTAATTTTTTAAGAAATACACTTTAGATAAAAAAATTTAAAAAAAAACAGGTGTTTAATATTTTTTAAAATGCTATGTAATAATGGCTATATTTTTTCATCATACCGCCGGCTTTACCGGCATTACCCGATGTACACTGCGAGGAGGTAGTACGGTCGGATTTTGTACATCATGTAGCCCTTAAAAGGGCTGATGTTATAATTGATCTTTTTAAGCAATAAAGTGCTCAAAAGTGGCACCATTAACCTGTTGACAAAACTAGATTTAGCATTGAAAATGAGTAACAGTATGCAGAAGTACTCAGAAGTCAGGAGTAGACTTCAAAAAGTTTTCATTGTTTTGAATTTGCTGTACTGCCCACTGACAAAACAATTGCCGTTCTTCGTGACCCTGCTCATTTAACGCTTGGTTCAAGGACACATGAGTGTTTACATTGTATCCACACTGTATCCACGTTACATCCAAGTAGTTACATCTGAACCTTAAAGTCAATAAAGTCTTTTGTTTTGTGTCTTCTTTGTGTATGAAAGTTTTCATTATCTGTTACTTCGATTTCTGAACAAATTGTTAGATTTTACATCATCTGAGAATCGGGCGGAATGAGTGATTACTCTCCAAATGAAATCGTGGATATTCTTCTTGTTCTAGGAGAATGCCACCGTTTTTATAAAAGAATAGCAGTATTGTATCGTAGACGATATTCTGTGCGACTGCATGACCCGAATGCTTCCGCAATTCGCAAAATTGAATCAAGAATTCGAAGAGGAAATATTCAGCGACAACGAAAACGATGTATGATCGACAATTATCGTATGCATGCGCGCTTTCTTACAGTTTTGGCGGTTTCATTTGAACCCTAACATATCAACGCGCCAATTCAAATTCAAATTGATATCCCAAGAGAGACTGCGCGAAGATACTTGAAAGTCGTGAAGTACCACCCATATCATTTGTCCTTGAATCAAGCGTTAAATGAGCAGGATCACGAAGAACGGCTATTGTTTTGTCAGTGGACAGTATAGCAAATTCAAAACGATGAAAACTTTTTCAAGTTTGTAATGTTCTCTGACGACGCCACATTTCACAGTGATGGATCATTGAATCGACACAACAGCCACTACTGGGCCCCCGTGAACCCACATTGGATGCAGCAAAGATCATCAACACCGCTAGACCGTCAATGTGTGGTGCAGAATTGTAAATGGCTACCTTATTGGTCCCTATTGTTTTGATAACACTGTCAACGTGAAAGTTACTTGCGACTGCTAAGAGACGATCTTTCATTTTTGCTACAAAACGTTGATCTGCATACAAGAATGAGAATGTGGTTTCAGCAAGATGGTGTTCCTCCACATTTTGCACATGTCGTGAGGAACTACCTTAATGAAACGTATCCTGAAAAGTGGATAGGCAGAGGAGGTCCAATTAAGTGGCCATCAAGGTCACCAGATTTAACTGCTCCTGACTTCTACTTGTGGGGCTTCCTCAAAGATTATGTCTATCGAGAAAGACCAACCACCAGAGCCGATATGATAGAAAGAATTCCAATAGCGTGCAATAATATCACACGCGATACTCTTCTGCATACTGTTACTCATTTTCAACGCCGAATCCAGCTTTGTCAACAGGTTAACGATGCCACTTTTGAACACCTTATTGCTTAAAAAGATCAATTATAACATCAATTATAACATCAGTGCTTTTAAGGGCTACATGATATACAAAATCCGACCGTGCTACCTCCTCGCGGTGTACATCGGGTAACGCTAAAACCGGCGGTATGATGAAAAAATATAGCCATTATTACATAGCATTAAAAAAAATATCAAACACCTGTTTTTTTTAATTTTTTGATCTAAAGTGTATTTCTTGAAAAATTAACTTTTAAGCTTCACAACTCGAAAAATACTTAACAAAAAAACATTTGTTTGGTGTTTTGGAAATGTCTCGAGATAAGCTACAAGAATATGTAATAGGCCGTTCCATTTAAAAAATTGAAAGTGACCTTTACATGGCCTTCAAGCAACTATTCAAAGTCAAATTAATAACACCAACTGATGTCCCCCTCAAAACCATATAACTTTTGTCTGAAACATTTTTGCTGAAATTGCTTAATTTTCGAAATATTCTAGGGGATACTTTAAAATGGGTAACCCGGTATATGTATATGTGTGTGTGTGTGTGTGTGTGTGTGTGTGTGTGTATATATATATATATATATACACATGTATATTGAAATTTTGCTTTGCTTTGACGTATATACAGGGTGATTATTAATGACTGTTTCCACGTTTTATCACAGGAACATGATTTATCGACGGATACGTATTTCTAAGATATTATTATATTAGAAAAAACAAATGCGTGCTCCTGTGGTAAAAAGTGGGAACAGTTATTAATAATCACCCTGTATATATACTACATGGGCTGAAAAGTCCTGGGATTTTTCAGTAGGTGGCGCCACTAGAAAATGAACATGATTTATTTCAAGAGGTTCATCTGTCACTAGTTTATGTGTGAAGTTTCATGACATTTCGTTTATTCGTTTACAAGCTACAGTTGTTTAAGTGTCGCTACCTTTGCCTTCGAAAAAAAAATGGAAAAACAGGAATATCGCATATTGATCAAATATTGTTTTTTAATGGGAAAAACTCCTGATTAATCACTGAAATGGTTGAAGAAATGTTATCCCGCATCTGCTCCTTCGAGAACAACAGTTTATCGATGGTTTAGTGAATTTAAAATGAGGCGTACAAGCACCGAAGACACACCTCGCTCTGGAAGACCAAAAGAAGCTACGAAACCGGAAATCGTAAGGAAAGTGTAAAAATCGTTTTGAGTGATCGTAAAATGAAATTGCGCGAGTTATCTGAGGCTGTTGGCATCTCAAAAGAACAGGTGGGATATACCCTATGATCAGAAAGTACCGGGAATTTTTAAATAAAACAAAATAGAGTTAAATTTCAGGCAAATTTATTTTATCTCCTTCAAAATATGATCCATCTGAAGCAACACACATGTGCCAACGCTTGACCCAGTCCTCCATGCATCCCTGGTAGGCCGACGAAGGGATGGCCTTTAGTTCCCTCGTCGCATTTTCTTTGATCTCCTCGATCGACTGAAATCTCTTTCCACGAAGTGGCAACTTCAACTTGGGGAACAAAAAAAAGTCGCACGGGGCCATATCAGGTGAATACGGTGCTTTCTTGATGGTATTTACTTGATGTTTGGTCAAATAATTCAGTACAATTCGGGCTCGGTGCGATGGTGCGTTATCATCATGCAAAATCCAAGAATTGTCGGCCCACATTTCCGGCCGTTTGCGACGTACAGCATCTCTCAAACGCTTCAAAACGGATAAATGATATTCTTTGTTGACTGTCTGGCCCGGTGGAAGGTACTCATAGTGCACAACGCCTTGGCAATCGAAGTAAACAGTCAACATAACCTTCACTTTTGAGCGGCTTTGACGCGGTTTTTTCGGTTTCGGCTGGTCTTCGAAGCGCCACTCGGACGATTGTTGCTTTGTTTCCATGTCAAATTCATAGACCCATGTCTCGTCGCCCGTAATTATCCGTTTCATGAAGGTTGGATCACTTTGGGCTTCAGAAATCATCTCTTCAGCAACTGTCTTTCGGTGGTGTTTTTGCAAGAAATTCAGATCCTTCGGAACGAGCCTGGCTGCCACGCGTCTCATACCCGAAACATCAACCACAATATGCTGTGCCGTTCCAAATGCAATGCCAAGTTCACTAGACATCTCTCTTAAGCTGGTATGACGATTTTCAAGCACCATTTCTTTCACTTTCTTCACGTTTTCATCGGTGTTCGACGTCGATGGACGTCCGGAACGAGGGAAATCTTCCACCACTGTCCGACCACTTTTAAAGTCTTTATACCACTCGTATGCTCTTGTTTTAGATAGAGCAGATTCGCAAAATGCTTTTTGCAACATTTTCAGTGCATCGGCACACGAAATTTCGTTCGCAACACAAAATTTCAAACAAACTCTTTGTTCAACAAAATTATTCATGGTAAAATGCGGCAAAATGAAAAAAGTTGACTGATGTAAACAAACGCCAGGCAGACACTAATGATCGGATGGCACTAAAACCTGACAGATGTGCGTCTTAAGGTCGTACCAACATAAGAAAAAAAAAATAAACCGGTTCCCGCATGCGCGGTACTTTTAAATAAAAAATTCCCGGTACTTTCTGATCATAGGGTATTTTGCGTGATGTTTTGGATATGAAAAAGCTATCTGCGCGATGGATGCCGCGTTTGCTGACCGTCGACCAAAAACAGCAACGCGTTGATGATTCAACGGCGGGTTTGTCGTTGCTGCAGCATAATCGAGCGAACTTTTTTCGACGTTTTGTGACGATGGATGAAACGTGGATCCATTATCATACACCTGAGTCCAATAGGCAGTTTGCAGAGTGGCTGCGAAAGCTACGAAAGCCGACCAAAGCGGCCAAAAGACCCGCTCGGCCGGGAAAGTTTTGGCTTCCGTTTTTTGGGATGCGCATGGCATAATTTTCATCGATTACCTGTAGAAGGGAGGAACAGTTACAGGAGAGTATTATGCAGCGTTATTGAACAAACTGAACGACGAAATAAAGAAAAAACGGCCCCATATGGCGAAGAAAAAAGTTCTGTACCATCACGATAACGCACCGTCACACACGTCCTTGAAAGCGATGGCCAAATTGGACCAATTACAATTCGAATTTGTTGCTCACCTGCCGTATTCTCCAGACTTGGCCCCCAGCGAATATTATCTGTTCCCAAACCTCAAGTGGTGGCTCCAGGGAAAGAGATTCACATCGAATGAGAAAGTCATTGCGGAAACCAAGGCGTATTTCAAAGGCTTAGACGTTTCGTACTACAGAAAGGGCATCAAAATGTTAGAAAATTGCTATACCAAGTGTATCGCACTCGAAGGCAACTATGTTGAGGAATAAATATAACTTTGCGCAAAAAATGCTTGTTTTCATTAAAAATCCCGGGATTTTTCAACCCATGCAGTGTATATAAGCAAAGCAAAATTTCAAAAACTGCTTACGTAAATATAACAATAAATTAACCTCAGCTCCATGCACAATAAATAATGTGTCTCTTTGTATAGACAAGGTCAAATATTATGCTCTTATGAGTGCCATAGATCACATTTTTCTAGCGTTATATCATACGATTTACAAAGTGCATATGAATATGCACTATGATAATGAAACAAAGTTAATTAGACCGGATGTTCCTTATTAAATCTTTTTTTTATCTTCCTATCTTCTTCTAATGCATATCTTTCTTACTTTTCTCAGCAAAAATGTGGTTTGCTTTCTTAGGTCTGCCTCTAAGTCATAATGTTTTAACTTTAGCGTTAATGTAAATGTATATTTTGAATGAATTGACGTTTGAAACAGGTGTAAAAGGATTGAATAAAGATATAAAAATGATTGTAATGTCTGTTGTATGTGTAATTTTACAAGTTGAGTCTCAGAAGCCTTAATGCTGCCTGTACTTTCTGGTTTCAGAAATTTGTAACTAGATTAATTAATAAGTATAGTAAGTACATTTTGAATCCTGTTTATTAAAGTTAACAAAGTTAAGTGCAGCTTTTACTATACAGGGTGTCCCAGACCAATGTATAAATATTACTACGATAAGGTAGAAGGGATCAAGATAAATCAAAAAGTCTAATAACAGTTTGCGATATTTGCAATAATTTTCGTGTAATAAAATATTAAGGTTAGCCGAATAAGAGCGCGCGGAGAGACAAACAGTTGGTCGCCTGAGCCGTAAGACCGCCCGGCTTGACACGGTGCGGTGCCAAGTTATCCTTTCCCTCGCCTCGCGCCACTTACCGTCGCCTACAATCGGGCAACAGTGGGCGGTCCTACGGCTCAGACGAGCAACTGCTTATCTCTCCGCGCGCTGTTATTCGGCTGACCTTAATATTTTATTACTCAAAAATTATTGCAAATATCGCAAAATGGTATTAGACTTTTTCATTTATCTCGATCCCTTCTACCTCATCGTGATAATCTTTATACATTGGTCTGGGACACCCTGTATATATATATATATATATATATATATATATATATATAGAGAGAGAGAGAGAGAGAGAGAGAGAGAGAGTTCTCTAAACTAATTAAAATAATACATGATATTAAATATGCTCGCTGTGCTACAAAATAAATAATTGTAAATAAATAATATGTGTGTTAATCTCGCTATGTTACCTGATGTTTAATAATATTTCTGAGCGTCTTATAAAAGATATTTTTTCTTATAAAAGATAATTCATTTTGTAATACAGCGAGCATATTTAATATCATATATTATTTTAACTAGTTTTTAATAAACTCTATATACATTATATAAATTACACTTACTTTATTAACTTTAATAAAGAGGATTTAAAATGTATTTGCCTTACTCATTAATTAATCCAGTTACAAAGTGAAACCAGAAAGTACAGGCAGGCTTCTGAGACTCTACTTGTAAAATTATACAACAGGCATTGGAATCATTTTTATATCTTTATTCAATCATTTGACACTTGTTTGAAACATCAATTTATTTAAAATATACATTTACATTAACGCTAGAATTAAAAAAGTATGACTTAGAGGCAGACCTGAGAAAGCGAATCACATTTTTGCTGAGAAAAGTAGATATGCATTGGAGGATGATAGAAAGATAAAAATAGGTTTAATAAGGTCTAATTAGCTTTGTTTTATTACCATATTCATATGCACTTTGTTAATCATATCTTATGACATTTGAAAAATTTGATATCTAGCATTCGTAGAAGTATGATATAATATTGACTCTAGTTAATGTAAAGTATATATTTTTAACTGCACATTTTTATTAATAATAGGCTTATTCAATGCGTTTTTGTACGAGATGATCGAATTCAGCAGAAAAAAGTGTCGTCTGCCTCGCAAACCGAGATATTATTGTGTTATTGACGATTCAGGTTAGGAGACCTGTCATATCGCAGCCACGTGATGCATTCAATGAGTAAAAAAACACAGGAGGGAGCATTTGGCGCAACAATTGGGGACGGAAGTAGCTATATAAAATGGACGTTTAAGATAGCTGCTTAAGGGCGCCAATTGACTTGATACCCACATAGCACGTAATATTTTTGTGATATCACAGAAATATTGCAATATCACAGAAATATTACATATTACTGTGAAATATTACAGAAATATTACTGTGATATTACACAGTGATAATGACATTGAAATATTCCACTGATATCACAGAAATATCACAAAAATATTACTGTGATATTTTTGAGTGATCACAGTGATAATAACATTAAAATATTCCAGTGATATCATTGCAATATATTGTTGCAATATTTAATTCCAAAGAACAAAGTAATGTCAAATAACTTTTTTATTATGTCTTATTAATGCAACGTCACTATCTCTTTGATTAATTTTGATATTTTCAATATCCATAATATTCTTGGTAATTTTGATATCCTATAGAAGAAATCAACTTACAAATAAAATAATTATGTCTTTGCCTTTTCGTGGAATAAAAGTTAAGGAAGTGAAAGTTAAGGAAGAAAAATTAATTAACTTTATTATTAGTTTAGATATTTACTTAGTTTATCCCTTAATCTGTATATACCCGCTAAACATGAAACCTTCAGGGAACGTTACGTTTTGACCCTAATTTAGTGAATTTGTAACGTTTTATATGTACAGATAATTAACAGATCCTGTAACGTTTAAAAGTAACGTTTTACTTGCGTTAGTTCGTGGAACGTGTCAGAAACATTGCATTTTTACCTTAAATGTGATCTTTTGGAACGTCACAAAATAAACGTTTTGTGACGTAACAGTAACGTTTCATATAAGCCGTTTCTTTTGCAACCTTAAAAACATTACCTTAACGTTACATGTACGATGTTTGTGAAACATTCATTTCGCTACGTTTCTTCAATGTTTTTTTTGAAACATTAATTTTTACGCATTCAAAAACATCACAGCAACGCAGCATATGCGACATTTTTAACTTTGGCATACTTTCCTGCATTAACGTTGTTACATCACTCAAAGGTTTAAATTTATTAACTACTCTATAGCAGCAATAATGTATTGTATTAAGACAGTCTTGAAATAAGAGTCGACTATAAATACCGGCCTTTGAGTCAATAATTATATTGTATTATACATTTAAGAAATAAATTTTTGAAAAAGTTTGTTTTAATTTTTAATCACGTATTATATATTTTTATTAAATATTTTTTAAGTATTTTTTTTTATAAAATACTTGTTTAAGAAAATTATTTCAATAAACATTTTTTAAATGTTTATTTAATATTTATTTATTGTGTATTATTGTGTATTCAACATTTAAACTATTTATATTTCAATTATTATTTATTTTAAAACATTTTTAAAAAAGTTTAAATTTTAATTTATTTTACAGAATTATTTGGAATAACGGTTTAAAATAAAACAATAAGAATTTTTTTATATTTAATTTAATTATTGTACTATTTTTTTTTTTTTATTGTATTCTTATTTAAACGAATATAACAGAAAAGTTCAGATGCTTATTTGTAAAAATCAGTAAAAAAACTGTATTCTTATATATGTTTATATAACTAATATGTTTTAATTATATGTGTTTCACCTTTTTAATAACGTATATTTACCTGATCTATCAGCGATATACATGTATTAACGCAAAGTGTTCAGGGATCATCGCTAGAGATCAGTTTGCAGCGATCATGGAGGTCAAGCAACGTTTACCGGAGTCGCGACTTGGATGGGTGACCACTTGAAATTTCCGAAAAAAGTTCTTAAAAAAAAACTTCTGCGAAGCTGGCACCTCCACAATTTAAAAAATTAGGAATAGAATTCTAATTTCTCACAGAAAAAACAATTCTCTTTTGATTTAAAAAACATACTTAAAATATTTTTACTTGCTTGGGTAACGTTTCCCTAACATTGTATTACAAGTTTTAAAAACGTCGCAGAAACGTTGGAAATGTGATGTCGCATATGTAAGGTAATTGAATCGGGACATTTTTGGTTGCTTGAACGTTACCGAAACGTTTATGCGACAAAACGCAAAACGTCGCATGGCTATAACGCAACGTTACAGAAACGTCGTTGCAACATGATTTTGTTTAGCGGGTACAAACTATAATGTACGCTATTCTATGTAATCTATCAATTTAATTATTGCTTTACAACTGGATCAATAATGATTTTATTATAAAATTACAGAAAAACATTTGTATTTGTCTTATTGCTATTTATAATTTTTACAGGAGCACAAAAACCGATTTTAATTTAAAAATTTTCATTATGAGGAATTTTTTTAAAGAAAATGTTTACAAAAAGTTTAGTCAATACACATTTATTATTCACTTGGCGATAAATATTTTAACGTATATTTAGAAGTTTTTGAAAAAATATATATTTTTACGTCGTTTAATATTTACTGCTTGGTACATTATTTTGTAAAATAGTTTATTCATTAATATTGATTAGACTATTATACACTACAGTAAAAGGTTTTTCAAGTTAATTAAAATATTAAATTTCCAACAAATTTTTCTTAAGATTTCACTTTTTTCTTAACTATTAAAAAATATGATTATATATATTCCATCATTAATTAGGTGTTTTACAATGTTAATTAATTATATGTATGTATATAACATTGCGGCTCGGTCACCGACCGTCACAACATACGACGAAACAAGCAAGCGCGTTCACAGCATAGACATAGAATCTATAGACCGAGCATTCGAGGAGTGGGGACGTGAAAAACTAGAAAAAGATAGCAAGCTTTAGACCACTCTTCTGTCTTTGTCTAATGACGCGCGTGGGGAATCTTCACTTGTTTTTTTTTTTTTTAACATTTTGACGTTTACAAACGTAATAAAGAAACTGATAAATTTAACATTAATAAAACTAAAAATAAATGATTTATTTACTGAAAAGAAACATGCTTTTAATCAAGCTCCATTGATGAATCATAGAAATCAATTAATTCGTATTCTCTTAGAAAAGTTTTTCACTCTTCGTATACATCATTATGCTGCTTCTAAGAATAACAAAATTAGACGAATAAGATCTAAATTCACAAAACTCATTTTATTTAAAAATCAATAACATATATATATATATATATATATATATATATATATATATATACAGGGTGCGAGAAAAGTTCCGGGACGGCGAAATATCTCGAAAACTAAGCATTTTAGGAAAAAGTGTTTCAGACAAAAGTTGTAGGGTTTAAAAAGATCTATTTACTGATCTTATCAGTTTGACCTTGGATGGCGTCGCCAAGGTCAGATCGAAATTACATTAACTTTTTTAAATGGAACACCTAACTTTTTATTGCATATTCTTGTAGCTTATCTCGAGACCTTTCCAAAACATTACAAGAAAGTTTATTTTCGTTGAGTACTTTCCGAGTTGTGAGGCTTGAAAGCTACAGTGTACTGTAGTGTGGGTCCAGCCACTCTTGCCTTAACTGGCCGGACACACGCCACACTTGCCTTAACTGGCCGGACACACGCCACACTTGCCTTAACCGGCCGGACACACGCCACACTTGCCTTAACTGGCCGGACCCACACGCCACTCTTGCCTTAACTGGCTTGTTAAAATGTTAAAAATATTGTAACGACTCTTGTTGTCGTTTAAATTTAGCTCTCTTATACAATCCTCAAAATGACTGACAGTTACGTGATCGAGGACCATTGACATCAAAGAAGCCGACAGCTACTGTCACTACTGTATATACTGCGGCTCAATCTTAAGTTTGGCCGTGTCAGCCATCAATAGTGCCAACACATCGGGCAAATAAATTATTTTTTCAAGTGTGGTACTGGTACATTTTAATCATGTTCAGTTATGTTTTGTCGCCTTAACATACAAAATTATAATTTGAACCTTTCGTTTCTTTATATGCTATATTTTTAAATTAGCACAACGGACTTATATTTTTACTGAAAATGTCTCGTGTTCAAAAATAACGTACCGGACCCAGAATTCTTAGATGTTAATCAATATTCATTATTTTTATTTAAAGAATTGTATAAGCCTAAGAAACAATGCATTCGTTGATTATTCATTATTCATATGTATTTCATTGGATTAATTTGCAAGTTTATTCTTTTGTCGGCATTGTAAAGAAGTTATTCCTACGTTGGATAATGTAAAATTCCTTCTTTAACGGGTCTGAATTTTCTACGGATAGACTTCTGATTCACTTCGAATCGGGTGACACTCTTTTGGACACAGTACAATTGGACACCAACCAATCATCTTGACTTATCTAACCAAAGCAACGGAAAAACTCTAGGCATTGGCCGCTGTGAGTGTCCAATCGTGCGGTGTCCAATCGTGCGCACTCCCTTCGAATCTGTGTTTTTTACTAAGTCAGTCTTTTACGCACTCTAGTGACCGTGTTTGGTAACTTATTTGTTCCAATTAGACTACAGAACTGTGTTACATTGTGTCTCTCTGTGTGACACTGTGTCACACTGTGGCACTCTTGTTGGAAAGCGCCCAATATGATGGATGTTCAGTTGAATGTTGCAATAATTCCTCATCAAAAGGGCAAAAAAGTTGGACGTAAAGATTAGGCGCCTACAAATAATTCGTATCTTTGTGAGGTTAAGTAACATATTTGTTATGACAAAATCATAAGAGAACTTTAAATATAAAAATTATGTCAACATATATTATTTAGATTAATATACAAAACAAGTTTGTAGTATTTTTTATAATATTTATTGATAAATATTACGTATGTTTAAAAGAAAAAAGTAATTACAGTTTCAATTTAAGCGGGAGTTGACGAAAAATTTCCCAATCAAAGTGACGAAAAATGCTCCAATCAAAAGTGGCCCCCTTGCTGGCCAGTCCCTTATTGCAGGGTCTCTAGATAGTGTAGTAGCGAGCGCTACCGGCCACTGTGTCATAAAAATGTACTGGACAAGATTCGCTTGGCGATGATAATGACAGCTGATAAAAACGTCAAGATTTGGACTTTGCGTCGCGATCTTTGCACGTAGGGCACGGAGAGAAAAAAATAAAAACACTTTTATTATGCTAATTTTCCCCAAGCTATCGATTGAGACTACTCAGAACTACTTGATCGGTTTAACCGTTACTCAGATCTGATAATCTCGTTATGCTTGAACTTGCTGACTCGTAAAAGAGAGTCGGTCTGCGACTCGCTTGCTTGCATTTTTTTTTTTTTTTGCTTGCATTGGCGCGAGACGCGACCGCGTCTTTTGATATATGAATTAATGAGAGCCGAAGAAAAGAAAAAAGTGTTTAAAATTAAACACAATGCTCGAAGATTTTGGGTTAGACAAATTTTTAATATCAAAAAACGCACAAGGGGCTGGCCATAATTTAGTACAAGAAATGATGTACGGAGATAAAGAAAAATTTTTTTAATTATTTTCGAGTACCAGAAACATTCGAAAAATTATTGTATATTGTTTCACCACATATACAGAAACAATTTGTTATTTGTGAGCCAATTTCTGCTCGCACTTGTCTTCAAATTTGTTTGTGATATTTATCTTCAAGAGATAGTATGGTTTCCATACCATACGCATTTCGTGTAAGACACAATATTTATAATTTCCACTTAAATTTTAATAAAAGAAGATTAGTGAACGAGTAAGATTCCAAATGCGACTCTTCACATCAATGGCATCAACGTCTCAGCACGAAGTCTATGTGTATGTGTTGCGTAAACGCTGGAACGCTGCAAAAAACAGCGCGGTTTTCTTACTAATGACAAAAACGAGCGTAAAGTCTGTGATTGGCGTAATTCCTTTACGACATATGTACACCCAAGGACTTTGATTCTGTCCATGGGGAAATTTT
Organism: Solenopsis invicta; assembly: GCF_016802725.1. Taxonomy (NCBI): domain Eukaryota; kingdom Metazoa; phylum Arthropoda; class Insecta; order Hymenoptera; family Formicidae; genus Solenopsis; species Solenopsis invicta. The sequence continues at coordinate 18,054,590 of NC_052670.1, read as the reverse complement.
CCAAACTGAGAAGTCACCACTTTCTACATACTCGCAGTTTATGATTAATGAAACGACTAGAGCTTATTGGTCGTTACGTTAATCATGCACTGTAAGTATGTAGAAAGATAGCGACTTCTCAGTTTGGAAAATTTCCCCATGGACAGAATCAAATTCCATGGGTGAACACCTAAGGATTTTGAGGGTGTATTCCAAAAGTTCTATTGAAAATAGTTTTTCAATCATAAAGTTGGTAGCACTTTAACTAACTACGCTGTGTTCCGTTCTTAATGTAAGTTAAATTTGTGATTATCATTGGCTTGCAAAGATTAGCAAAAAGTTAGTTTAATTTCTTGTATTTTAATTATTTATAAAATAATTGTTATTATCTATTATTGATTAAAATATTATTTACTGACAATAATTTTGATTTTAAAGGAATTGAAGAGCACAAGAACTTCCAAAGACTGAAAATTAACTGCAAAGTTTGTAGGATAAATTTTTTTATATTGCAAATATTGATATTATTTTTTTATAATCTTACACTTATTTCATTTTGTATGAAATAAGTATGAAATGATATTATGATAATATTTAAAAGTCTAACATTTATAAACATGCCAGTTATAAGCTACTGTAGCTTCTCCAACTACTTAAACAGAATAAATGTTATCATGCACTATTAGTGCACACAAACGGATATAATCTGATTCACTTACAATTAGTAATTTAAAATTAATCAGAACTTGCGATTTTTAGCTTTACAGAATTTTTGAAAACCCATTTTTTGCTTAATTACTATTTTAAAATAAAAATTATTGTTAGTAAATATTATTTTAATAATACATGATTAGAATTATTTTAATAAATAATACGTCATTAAAATTATTTTATAAATAATTAAGACACAAGAAATTAAACTAACTTTTCCGATGGTCTCTGCAAGCTAACGAAATCACAAACTCAACTTTTATTACAGAACATAGCGTGATTCTGTCCATGGGGAAATTTTCCAAACTGAGAAGTCATCACTTTCTACATACTCGCAGTTTATGGTTAATGAAACGACTAGAGCTTATTGGTTGTTACGTTAATCATGAACTGTAAGTATGTGGAAAGATAACGACTTCTCAGTTTGAAAAATTTCTCCATCGACAGAATCAAAGTCCTTGGGTGTATACCCAGAGACTTTGATTCTGTCCATGGGGAAATTTTCCAAATTGAGAAGTTGCTATTTTTCTACATACTTACAATTCATGATTAACGTAACAACCAATAAGCTCTAGCACCGACGAGAGGCTATTAAAGACCGTCAACCCTGGGTAAATTTTCGAGGCCATCATTGGGGCCCCAGGGGCCCGGCGGTAATTGAAGAGCAATGACGTTATCGATTATATGATTGTTAATACAAATATTTAAGTAATACGTTATTAAAATCTGGATTTTTTTATTATACAAATACTTTATAAGCAAATATGCATACTTATATTTAATAATATCATTGTATATTGCTTTAAAATTGTAATTCTTTTTGATCAATTATTATCTCTATCGATAATCAAACTTGGATGTTAACATCAAAACTACAATTTTTAATAAAAATCGAGAATTTTCGGGTTACAAATACATAAGCATATCTATGAAACTTCAGGATAACAATAAATTATAAAATTAGTACTGTATTGTCAGTTTATTATTAAAAATTTAACAGTCACACAAACTCCCGTAAGGTTAGCGGTCTTTAATAGTCTCTCGTCGGTGGCTCTAATCATTTTATTAATTATGAACTGCGAGTATATAAAAAGTGGTGACTTCTCAATTTGAAAAATTTCTCCATAGACAAAATCATAGTCCTTGGGTGTATAGTCGTGAGCTAAAAGGTTGCAACACATTTTCTTTGATGATAGATAGTTCGATTCTTAATTGGTTGTATCCAGAGGTAAGAATCTATGACGCTCGCCGTTTGATAAGCAAGTCTACATTTCAAAAACAATCGAAGAAAATGTGTTGCAACCTTTTAGCTCACGACTATACACCCATGGAATTTGATACTGTCCATGGGGAAATTTTCTAAACAGAGAAGTCACCACTTTCTACATACTCGCAGTTTATGATTAATGTAACGACTAGATTTTATTGGTCGTTACGTTAATCATAAACTGTAAGTATGTAGAAAGATAGCGACTTCTTAGTTTGGAAAATTTCCCCATGGACAGAATCAAATTCCATGTGTGTACATCAATACGGCGTACACCCAAGGACTTTGATTCTGTCCATGGGGAAATTTTCCAAACTGAGAAGTTACCACTTTCTACATACTCGCAGTTCATGATTAATGAAACGACTAGAGCTTATTGGTCGTTATGTTAATCATGAACTGCAAATATGTAGAAAGTGGTGACTTCTCAGTTTGGAAAATTTCCCCATGGACAGAATCAAAGTCCTTGGGTGTACAGTCGTTCATTACAGTTGCGACACTTTTTCTTAGATGCGTCTCTGAAGACGCAACTATAACAAGAGCTGAGAACATGATTGGTTCTTACTTGTGTATCCAACCAATTACGTTCGCCACTCGATGAACAAGACTACATTCTAAAAACCATCGAAAAAAAAGTGTCGCAACTATAATGAACACGACTATACAGTTGTGCGACACTTTTTCTTCGATGGTTTTTTGTAATGTAACCTTGTTCATCAAGCGGCGAACGTAATTGGTTGGATCCACAAGAAAGAACCAATCATGTTCTCAGCTCTTGTTATAGTTGCGTGTTTAGAAAAGCATATAAGAAAAAGTGTCGCAACTATAATAAACACGACTTTACAGTCATGTTCATTATAGTTGCGACACTTTTTCTTTGATGGTTTTTGGAATGTAGCCTTGCTCATCGAGCGGCAAACGTAATTGGTTGGATCCATAAGTAAGAACCAATCATGTTCTCAGCTCTCGTTATAGTTGCGCGTTCATAAACGCATCGAAGAAAAAGTGTCGCAACTATAATGAACACGACTGTACAGTCACCTGCATTATAGTTACGATACTTATTTTTCGATGCGTTTCTCAATGCGCAATTATAACAAGAGCTGAGAACATGATTGGTTCTTACTTGTGGATCCAACCAATTACGTTTGCCGCTTGATGAGCAAGGCTGCATTCCAAAAACCATCGAAGAAAAAGTGTTGCAACTATAGAGTAAGAGAATAGGAGGCTAAACTCAGCACTCCAATTACGTTCTCGTTTCGTGTTCCCTATTGGGAGGATGGCCGCTGAAAAGAATAACTTCTTACGGATGAGCGCCATTTGTAATAGTTACCCTAATTTGACTTTTCATGTATTTTCATAGAGTTCAGTGTTTTTACCCGAATATTGAAATATTTATTTATTTGTAAACCAAAAAATCAAGCTGGAAATGAAATTAATAAACAAACGAATAAAAATTATAAAAAACAATAAACGTAATTTCTAAAAGTTCTATATTTTTTAAGTTTATGTTGTAACTCAAGTTTATGTTGTTACATAAATTTATGTTAATTTATGCATCTGTTAATGTATATGATAGTGATAAATAAAAAGGAAATGAACATAGAAACGGATATTTAATGAACCACTAAGTTTATATTCTCTTATAATGAAAATGTACAATCATTTAAAAAAGGTTGAATAGATATATCAAATAAACTTTTATCGTACAGCATTAAGTAATTATAAAGATTTAAAGTTATTTCGATACAAATTAAAATATGAATCTCAGACCTTGTATTAAACTATTTGATATCAGAGTAAATAAACAAATAGTCTTCAAAAATCAAAATTGATTGACCTAGTTTACACCGAACACTTGACACGCATACTAACAAGTAACTTTCTATTAAATTGTCTTAATTTCGACAATACGTGTAAATGTATACGTGATATCTATATTTAATTAATTATCTTGATTCATATTGTACCAGCTTAATACACTATTCATTAAATTTATTACTGAAATTAAGATAATTGAATAGAAAGTTACTAAATATTACGCGTATCAAGTATTCGGTGTAAACAAAGTCAGTATTGGTTTTCTTTAATGACTCGGTCGATTCCATTTCACTTGTCAAATTTAATTATCGATGTAAAATCCTTAATTTCCTTAATTTCCTTGGATGCACACTTATTTCATCCTTAAAATATATATACAATTACAAAGAGTATAAATATATATACCATAAATATATATACAGTTAAAAAAAGTATAAATTAAACAGTATCTAATGTTTTCAAAATTTCATTCAAATTATTAATATTCAATACTTTAAAATATCTTGAAAAAGGCATAATCTCATCATCGATATAAATATTAATATGTAAATTTGGAAAGATAACAATTCTTTTTCTTATGCTAAAATCACTTTCAACTTTCGTAAAACCAAAGAATTTGTCGCTTTCAGTCAAAAATCCCCAATCCGAAGAAGGCAGCTTCACTAAATTCAAGTTCTGTTGCAAATATTTAAATTTAATTTCATCTGATGCATGATATATTTCCGTGAAATTTCTTTCCATTATATCCCTAAAATGTAAGTTTTCGTATTAATTACTAATCAAATATTCTATTTCATAATTATTATGTACTTTTTCATAATATAACCTCTCTGTCGCTTGTTTGACGCAACTTCTATTTTCCATTTCCGATTATTGGACTCAGCTTGTAACACGATGTTCACAATTTACGATTAGTTCTCAATTAATATTACTGTTGTTAAAAATGTTGCAATAAAAATGATATTTTCCAACATTTTCTTTTAAAATCGAAGTAACAACTGGCAACTGGCATCTCGTATATGATCTCGTGTATGCGATGTATGCGTGATCGTGAATTCATCACATTTTGCATGTGGGAGAGGCTTTTAAAGATGGCGACCATCGGTAAGAAGTTATTCCGTTTAGCGTACTTCCTCCCAATAAGGTACAGTCGTGTTCATTATAGTTGCGACACTTTTTTTTCTATGGTTTTTGGAATGTAGCCTTGCTCATCGAGCGGCAAACGTAATTGGTTGGATCCACAAGTAAGAATCAATCATGTTCTCAGCTTGTGTTATAGTTGCGTGTTCAGAGACGCATCTAAGAAAAAGTGTCGCAACTATAATGAACACGACTGTACACCCAGGGTGTTTACGATAACTAATCGGATCTCGGATTGGATTGAACAATGGTACTCAACGTAGGTATAGAAAATTTCCCTAGGCTAATCGGATTGACGATTGCTGTCTCAAATGTAATCCGATTAATGACGAAAGCGTGGAGACCAAGAAGCATGCTTGAAAAGTAAGTCTCTTTATTTTTTTAAATAATAACACAAAAAATCAAAGATAAAGTTAAAAAGAATGATTTGAATTTAGATTTATTGTAATATTTTTTGTCTAAAAAAATTTCGTTTAAATTTCTATTTGTAAAAATTAATTAATTATTTAATAATAAAAATGACAAAAATTCAGGAATAAAAATTAAAAAGTGAAAAATTTTAACAAATTAAAATAAAGAAGTAATAGAAACTAAAAATTAAAAAAAACAATACTTAAAAAACAAACTTAAACATTATAAACAAAACTTAAACAAATTGAAAAACCAAAAATAAAAACTATAAAAAGTTGTTTTAAAAAGTTTGAAATAAGAATTAAACTCTCAGGAGTGCAAATGGAACCATCGTTTTTTATCAAAATTTGAGGATTGATTGTGGAAAAATGGTTACATACTTATTTTTGAAAGTATTGTCTATTGCTAGCCACAACTTTTCCTCATTTTTCTAGCATACGGATTCCGCGTCAAAAAAGCTGCTCGTCTTTTGAAACAATCCACGAATCGACCCAGTTTTGGCTTCTTCCGATCAATGACGCATGGCCTGGCTAAGCAGCAATTCCGTTCTTCGTAAGTACGGAATTGCTGCTTAGCCAGGCCATGCGTCATTGATCGGAACAAGTGGTAATCTTTAGGGGCGATGTCAGGAGAACACAGCGAGTGTGGTAGGACGTCTTATTGCAGTGTTTTCAGGTAGGTTTTAACGACCTGAGCAACATGTGGCCAAGCGTTGTGCAGCAAAATCACTTTTTTGTGTCTTTGCTTGTATTGTGACCGTTTTTTCTGCAATACTTGACTCAACCGGATTAGTTGTGTTCGGTAGCAAGCTCCTGTGATGGTTTCACCTCAGTACCCAAGCAACACAGTTAGTTTAAGAATACGTTTAATAAACGTTGAAAATCAATTTTATACGTATAAACTGAAAAATAAACGTTTAAAATTTGAGACGTTTTTTATACTAATTTAATAAACGTTATAAAAACGTTTTATAAGACAAATTTTAGACGTGTTATTTTTAAAATGTAATTATATAATTATAATGATTGAAACGTAAAAAGTATAATATAAATAAGATATTTCATTATATTTAAAGGTTAATAATCTAGGAGAGTTTACTATAAATTTTTTTATTTCGAACAAAGTATATATATATATATATATATATATATATTATATATATATATATATATATATATATATATATATATATATATACGTGCGCATGCGTCATTCCTAGCGTTATTAGCGCCTAGTGGTACTAGAAATGTAGCATGCCTCGGTATAGCGTGATGTGGAGGGAATGCGCATAAGAAGTTTTACATATATGCGTATAGATAGGCCTAGAAGCGCGCGCGGTTTTGCTTTCCGTCTAAATTTAATCTTTTTCTCATGTCCTTTTATCAATTTTTACTGTGTCGTTTTCGTTATTCCGTATCCTACACGTGTTGATAAAATATTTCTTTGCAACTCGTGCGCAACAGGTATGTATGTATATTTATTGTGGCAAAAAGAATAAAAGGTTCAACATCTTATTATATTCATATTATATTTATAGGCATTGATACTGTGCAATTAATACCTGTGCAATTTGGTACGTATTATTAAATTTAAGTACGGTGATAACTGTGACGGAATTAAGGTTACGTTGATATCATAAACATAACCACCCACATAGCACGTAATATTTCTGTGATATCACAGAATTATTGCAATATCACAGAAATATTACATATTACTGTGAAATATCACAGAAATATTACTGTGATATTACACAGTGATAATGACATTGAAATATTCCACTGATATCACAGAAATATCATAGAAATATTATTGTGATATTACACAGTGATAATAACATTAAAATATTCCAATGATATCAATATACCAATGATATGCAATATATTGTTGCAATATTTAATTTCAAAGAACAAGGTAATGTCAAACCACGTTTTTATTATGTCTTATTAATGCAACGTCACTATCTCTTTGATTAATTTCGATATTTTTAGTATCCTTAATATTCTTGGTAATTTCGGTATCCTATAGAAGAAATCAACTTACAAATAAAATAATAATGTCTTTGCCCTTTCGTGGAATAAAAGTAAATGTTAAGAAAAAAAATTAATTATAAATTTATTATTAGTTTAGATATTTACTTAGTTTATTCCTTAAACTGTATATATGTATAAACTATAATGTACGCTCTTCTATGTAATCTATCAATTTAATTGTTGCTTTACAACTCGATCAATAATGATTTTATTAAAAAATTACAGAAAAACCTTTGTATTTATCTTATTGTCATTTATAATTTTTACAGGAGCACAAAATTGATTTTAATTTTTAAAAATTTTTATCATGAGGAATTTAAAAAAAAAATGTTTACAAAAAGTTTTGTTAATACACATTTATTATTCACTTGGCAATAAATATTTCAAAGTATATTAAGAAGTTTTTAAAAAAATATACATTTTTACGTTATTTAATATTTACTGCTCGGTACATTATTTTGTGAAATAGTTTATTCATTAATATTGATTAGACTATTATACATCACAGTAAAAGGTTTTTCAAGTTAATTAAAATATTAAATTTCCAACAAACTTTTTTTTAGATTTCACTTTTTTTTCAACTCTATTAAAAAATATGATTATATATATTCTATCATTAATTAGGTATTTTACAATGTTCATTAATTATATGTATGTATATAATGTTGCGGCTCGGTCACCGACCGTCACAACATACGACGAAACAAGCGAGCACGTACACAGCCGCTATGCGGTCCCGCCGTGTGTATAAGACTCCACGCAAACAAGTGAGTGCTGGCACCACCGCTAGGTGGCCGCGCCGCTGGAGACCTTCTCGTGAGTCAAGTGCAGCCTCAGGTGTTATATCTAGACGCCACTGCGGCCGACCGGGCCGACTCACCACGACTCACTAGCTCACACTTCAGTGAGATTTTAAAGAAAATTGTTGCTTGTTGTAATTTGGAAACGAATACTTGTTCTAATTTTTTTCCAATGTAACGTAACCTAACCTAACGTCCCTTGAAAAAAAAGTTGATAAACTTGTTTCAATAAACTGATTACTGATCAGTAACTGATTATATTTTGTCAGTTACTGATCAGTAATCAGTTTATTGAAACAAGTTTATCAATTTTTTTTTTAAGGGGTACGTGTGGAATGCTGTTCCACATAAAATTTTATATTTTTACATGTAAATAATATTTTGTATTGTTATTTTATCTTGAACATAAATTAAAATTATAATTCAAATTGAATCTTTTTTAACAAAAATGAAAAAGGATACAAGAGATTTTTTTTGTAAATTAAACATTTATTACGTTTACATTATTGTATTCTGTTTTAATAAATATAATTATTTTTTTTATGTTTAATATATATTACATGTAACGATATGAAAATAATATTAAGAATAACAATAAAAATAAAATAAATTGAAATAATTTATTTATTTAATTTTTTGCAATATTATTTAAATATCACATAAACATCACAGAAATATTGTGAAATATCACAGTAATATTACTATGAAATATCACAGTAATATTACTGTGATGTGTTTTCGCGGACATTTTGATATTACTGTGATATCACAGTAATATTTCGTGATATTTCTGCAATATTTCATTTGTAATATTGCAATGTAAAAGTGATATTGCTATGATATCACTGCAATATTACGTGCTATTTGGGCAAGCTTTTGGCTTTGTGCTTTTATGTGAATATTTTTAAGATATAATATAAAATATACAAAAGGTTGTTACGTTATTTATATATTGTTTTAATAGTTTTATATAGAAAGTAAGACAAATTTTATTATGAATAACCTTTCAAAAAGACAAAAAAGTCGGCATTTTGCCAGACAAGCGAATGAAGAATTTAAGCAGCTAACATCTCTTTGTCGTAAAAGAAAAACTTATAATAGTGATTCTGATATCGAAACTGAAGGGAATAACATTCCAGTATTGAAAACATCAATAGAATGCTCTACTAAACATGTACTGGCAGAAGATTATTTAAGCATATCCTCGAACACTCAAGCAGATAGTGATTTACATAGCATTGTAAATAATTTTGATTGGAAAGAAAATGTACCTCTAGAAACTGATTCATTAGAAACTGATTTTTCAGAAGTAAAATTACCAAAAATGAAAGTTCCTAATAAGATGATACAATCTTTGGCTGAATGGGCTCTATTACACAATATAACTCATTCAGCATTAGATAATTTATTACTTCGCTTTAACGAATTTGTCGATGATCTACCTTTAAAGAGCAAAACTATACTTCGTACACCCAGACAAGTGAATAGTTTGAGTTTAGATAATGGTTCATACACACATTTTGGTATCGCAAAGAGTCTTTTAAAAATTTTAAATGATTTAAATGAAAATGTAATTCAAATTTTAAAGATTGATGTAAATATTGATGGTGTTCCAATTTATAAAAGTAGTGGAATATGTCTGTGGCCTATTCTTGTAAGATGTATAGATATAAGAAATAAAAATCCTTTTGTAGTTGGTATTTTTACAGGCACTGGAAAACCAAAACCTTTGGATCTGTATTTACACGAATTTTTATGTGAGCTAAATGTTCTATCAACAAATGGTTTTTTTTATAATGGACAACAAATAAAAATTAAATTAAATGCCTTTATATGTGATGCGCCAGCTCGAGCTTATTTAAAATGTTGTACTTCTCATAATGGCAAGTATGGTTGTGAAAAGTGCTCCGTTGAAGGAGTTAGTATCTCACATCGAATGATATACAAAAATATTTTTGCTTTATGAAGAACTGATCAATCATTCTATAATCAAATTGATGAAGATCATCATAAAGGCATTTCTCCTTTAGTAAATTACAATATTGGTGCAGTAACTCAATTTCCTTTGGATGCTATGCATCTTTTGTGTCTAGGAGTAATGAAAACTTTATTGTTTCGCTGGGTTGTCAATGGAAAACCACCTTATAAACTTTCCTTTCATTCAATTCAGAACTTTACGAGAAAAATGTTGTTCTTAAGACCATTTATTCCGAATGATTTTGCAAGAAAAACAAGATCTTTAACAGAATTAAGATGGAAGGCCACTGAATATAGGCTTTTTCTTTTATATGTTGGACCTGTAGTTTTAAAAGACATTTTAGATAATGCAATTTATAAGCATTTTATGCTTTTACATTGTGCAGTATTTATTTTATCTAGTGCTGAACTCGTTAGATATATAGATTATGCTGAAGAACTTTTAAAAAATTTTATCTTGCATGCTGAACATATTTATGGAAATCAAATTCTAGTTTATAATTTTCATAATCTCATTCATATTTGTGATGATATTAGAAAGTTTGGTTTGTTATGGGATTATTCTAGTTTTCCCTTTGAAAATTTTTTGGGCAAATTAAAAAAATTGATTCGAGGTCCATCTAATCCTCATCAACAAATTTGTTTACGCATTAATGAGTTGAATATGCTTAAATTATCTATTAAAGAAGATAGTGTGCGGATAGTACATTCTCACATTAACGGTCCTATACCAAGAGAATATAGATATACAAAACAATTTCGTAAAATAATCACACCATCGTATACTTTATCAATATCAGACAATAACAGTCATATAGATAACGGGACTATTGTTATAGTTAAAAATATTTTATTTGATGAAGTCCATACGAAGCATTATGTAGTTGTCAATGAATATAAAGAGATAAAAGACTTTTACAACTATCCATGTAATTCATCTATCCTTCATACTTTTAAAGTTTCTAATTTAAACCCAACACTTCATACATATGATTTAAAAAACGTGAAAAGAAAATTAGTTGCTTTACCAGATAATCAATCTGAAATTGATACATATATTATATTTCCATTATTACATCTTGATAATAAATAAAGTTTTTAAAATTAGATTTTTTGGATTTATACATAATTACTTTTGTTTTATATCTGTAATCGAATTATTATCTAAAAATGTATAAAATTGTTTAGTTGAGCATTAAATATATGTTGAGCAATAATAAGTTGCGTATAAAATTTTCACTAGCGGTGTTTATTATGAATTCTTAATATTATTAATATAAAGAAAGTTTAAAATATTGGAATTAAGTGATCAACTTGCTTTAATTAAGTTTTATTTATTAAATTTTAAGAAAAATATCAAAAGTAATTATTTTTTACATTTAATTAATAAAACATTTAATGTGGATTTAATATAATCGTTTTTATATATATTTGTATGATTATAATAGTATTTCTTTTAGAAATATGTATTGTGTGGCTGAATTTATTAAAACTGCAGAGACGGAAGTTGTACCAACAAAATGGGTTAATAAACAAGGTACTAAGTGTTTTTGGCCTTATTACAAAGGCACCGACCGAATTAAAAAAGCTATTTTATCAAGCGAAATTCCTGATCCAGAGAAGTGGGACGAGTATGATACCAGAATATTACATAAATATAGTGAGTACATTTGTGTAACAAATTTTATTAATTATTTTATTAATTTAACTTATTTGAAATCATATAAAATCTTTTAACTTGGAAATATATTTATATGTAACAAATTAAAAGAATTAAATCTGATAGGCAGACTTTATATTGCTAACGATAAATAGACAAAAGTAATAAATGACAATAATGTTTGGATAATGAAAGGATTTCTTGCTAAATAAACACACTTTTTTTATTTGACTCGAATGTAATTAAGAATAAACTGAAAAATTTCAAGAATAATACAATTTCATGATCGATATTGCCCATGTTCAGAAGATAGAGATCAGTAAGCGTTCAGTGATTCTTTTATATGATTGGTTGTTGCCTTTAAGTGAAGAATCATTAAATCTAATTATAAGTGTAAAAACAAATCATAATAAAAAGAATCACTGATTGTGAGTATTCACTGATCTGTTTCGTTTGAACGTAAGCATTGCTATTTACTTCTATATTTATCGGTTTATATTGAATTCACAGATGCCTACAGATATCTCTGGCTCTAACTAAAAAAACAAAACCAGGATCTTATTTAAAATATAAAAATAGAAACACAATATATCACATGATAAACTTTGCTTAATTGCAGATACATATCAAGAAGCTCGCTCTCACTTATCAAAAGCTGTATATACATTTCATTTGGATTCGGAAGAAGATAATGAATGTAGACGTAAAAGAAAAAGAATATCGAAAACTTGGTCTTCGAGTGAAGAAAGTGTTATTTTAAAGAAACAAAAACAAAACAAAAATAAAAGTAAAATAAGGTCCCCACCTACAATAAGATTTGATAAATGTACTTTAGATAAGGAAAACTTTGTAAACTCTCTAGCAGAGTTACCACGTGAAAGTTCGAGTTCCTCTATTATAGCTACTACTTCTATGAATGACGATAATAATGATAACGGTAATAATGGATATAGAGATAAAAGAAGAATGTCGGAGATTTATTCTTCAAGTGAAGACAGCTTTGTTTCAAAGAACTCAAAGCAAAACAAAAATAGAAGTGAAATAAAATCTCCTAAAATTACCTCATTTGATAAATCTACTTCAAATAGGGAAGACTCAACTTTAAATTCTAACTTTCAAGAGGAATCATGTGGAAGAAATTTTATGGAAAATGAAAATTTCAGTTCATTTATTATGCCTACTACTAGTTCCATGAACAATAACAAAAATGCAGGTTAGTTTTTTTTATAAAATTAAAATATTTAATAAATAATTATATTTAACCATAATTATAAGTTTAGAATGCACTTTTGATCATTAGACGGTTTTTGTATAATAGTCTATTTTTTTATTTCAGATTATTTTAAATATACATATATATATATATATATATATATATATATATATATATATATAATCTTAAGATGTGTCATAAACCAACTGTATTAGCATTAAAATATCACTTAAGACAGTTTTAAATTAAATCTATAATTCTATCTATATAAATATATTAGCCATTAACTTTTAAACTAAAATATATAAACGAAAAAAGTATAAAAGTTAAAAGAATAGAAATAGCTCTAATTTCATGATTTAGAAATTTTTTTCAATATTACATTTGAAAAATTTGCAACGGAACACATGCTGAATATGCATTAATACTTTATAAAAGTATTTGCAATTAAATGTAATTTATTATAGATCATTTAACATAATTAACAATATTAGTGATAGAGGATGAGTAAAAATCCTTAAAAATTATTGATACAATCGATCTTAATCAATCTCGTATTAAATATTCAAAATTCAGAATTAATTATATACAATTTATGATAGTTTTAATAACTTATTAGAGATAACGAAGAAATTATTGGTAAAAATATTATTTTCATTATAGCAATCCTAGTAAATTGCACTAAGTAGCAGTAATATATCATTAATTTTATAATTTCCTACTCAATAATGTAATTAACTGTTACGTACAAGGCATGTTACATTACAGTTATATTGTTGAGTGAGAAATTATAGCATTAATGTTACGTTATTATTACTTTGTGTTTACTGGGATATACTGACAAAAATTTGTCTATTTTTAATGTATTTTTTTAAATCATATATAGTCACAATCGTTCTTACAAGTAGAAATAAAACTTTTATTCTTTTTTTGATTACAGGTGAACCACTGCTATTGTTAATTTTGAAAAAACTTAGGAAACTCGATTATGTGCAAAACAATGTTATTATCCCTGATATACAAGAAGTATTAAACTATATAAAACCTCAACGATTGGAAGTTCAAGAAACAAATGTCCCAATAACACTGTCAATTGACAATGACACACAGCTTAATGAATTTGAGCAATATATTTCGACTACTGAAAATTATAGGATCATGGTAAGTGTTTCACTTTTTTAATCTAATTTGAATTCAGTGGATACTTCATTAATTTAATATTGTGTACATTTTTAGATATTGAAATTTAGTCATATTGGAGGTCATGGTACTGCAGGGATCACTAGAAAAATAATGAAAAACCTTATAACGTCTAAGTTTGCGATGAATTTTAATTGGGGAGGAAGAGCTCCAAAGAGGCCTTTTAAAGAACTTAAATCAAAGCATTTGCTTCTTGGTATGTTTTAAATTTATAATATAGATAAATAACTTTGTTTTATAATTTTATCTTATTTTTTTAATACTCTTAATTTAACTGGTTTTTCTTTATAGATTCTGTGCGTAAAGTAATTCCTTCGGCGTCAACGGAAGAAATTGAATCAGCCATTAAAGATTGGCTGAAACAAGCCAAGACAAGAGTTATGTCTCATCATTTCTAATCGTTTCTCCCAAAGACATATATTACACATATATATTTTTATTTTATTATTATTAAAAGACATATATTACACATATATATTTTTATTTTGTTATTAGTTAAAGACATATATTACACATTTAATTTTTATTTTATATACTAGTCTTTACTTTAAAAATATGTTTTATTTTGTGATTATCATTTATGCGAATACATAACTTTGTGTAATAACTTGTGTATAACTTCTGTTTCTGTAAAATTTAATATTTACTTTTCGATTATATTTGATTATATTCGATTTTTTATTATAACATATAATTAAGTAAACAATTATTTTAAATAAAATAAAATTTCATTAAAAAATTAATATTTTTTTAAATATTACGGTTGGACACCGCACGATTGGACACCACTACTCATAGCGGCCGATGCCTAGAGTTTTTCTACTGGTCAAGCGCTGTGAGTGGTGGTGTCCAATCGTGCTGTGTCCAAAACGGTGTCACCTTTTTTAAACAACGTTTATTTTACAACGTTTATTTTAACGTTTTTTAAACGTTTTTTTTACTAGTGTAAAATACCGTTTTTATACGAGACCGTTTTTATATTTCGACCGGTTAATAAACGTTTTTTTATACATCAAAAAAACGTTTCGGCTAAACGTTTATTAAACATTTATTAAACGTAACTGTGTTGCTTGGGTAATGCCTCCAATTCTGCGTCTTTAAACTTTTTCACCGGTTCGGGATGCTCCTTGTCTTCTACACCGAAATCACCACTTTTGTAGCGTTGAAACCATTCTTGACATGTTTTTTCATTAATGGAAGCTTCACTATAAGTTTTTACAATTATTCCACACGCTTCAGCAGCAGATTTTTTCGAA
This sequence comes from Solenopsis invicta, assembly GCF_016802725.1. Lineage (NCBI taxonomy): Eukaryota > Metazoa > Arthropoda > Insecta > Hymenoptera > Formicidae > Solenopsis > Solenopsis invicta. The sequence continues at coordinate 18,039,122 of NC_052670.1, read as the reverse complement.
TTGAAGATAAGAAGCAAAACTTCCCGCAAATGACGTTTATTTGGCACAAATTTCGACATTTTCCCGCACAAAAAAATATATGACGCCAATAAAAATTTACAAATACAATGATGAGGAGTTGTTGCCTAATCTTACATTTGACGTTTTTGATCTGACGTTTTCGACCAGCATTTATCGTTGGCGTTGTTTATATAAGAAAACAGCGGTTTTCTATTTGTACTCCTATTTGTACTAGTAATTATTGAATTAAACCAATAAAACTATATCAAATACAAATACTTGACATTTTAAATTTCATTATTTTTTATTATTTAATAATAAATTAGACTTAATTAGCAGTCGGGAGACGCCATGCTGAATGTTATAACTATAAAAGATAATATTATATCTGTCATTCAGGAAATTCATGTTTACATAAAATTCGTCACCTGTTCAATAAGTCACACGTGATAATGCGAGGTAATTTAATAGCGAAAGCCAGTGGCTGCCACGTAATGCGATGAATTAGAAGCTATTCAAGAACTATGTCGCATAGGGGAATATGCATAATTTGGTAATGATCTAGTTGTAACGATTGAGATTTGGCGATCTTGATTTGGCGTTGAATGTTCATAGGGCTAATATTTGGGAATTATTTACGTGACTCGTGCAACGTACGAGGGTTACTTAAAGGGAACGTTATAGTTTCGTGCAACATTTCAAACATCGCTTATATTGTGAACTCAGGGATCTTTTGTAAATATCGATAAAGATTATAATTATATTGTATATATAGGATATTTAATAATTAAATCATTGCATATTAGTAAAATGGACTAAACCGATTGTTAGATAATTTGAAAAAGATAATACTTTTTTTATCTAAGATAAAAATTAAAAAATAATATACATTTGAATAATCTAGATAAAGATTATATATATATATATATATATATATATATATATACACTACTATATAAAATAGCAGACTCATATATATATATATATATATATATATATATATATATATATATATATGAGTCTGCTATTAATTTCTGTTGCTAGAAAGGCAGTAGATTTCACACAGACTCTGCAATATCTGCGGTGTCAGCAAACTGCTGTCAGAAATAGGACAGAAACTGTTGGCATTTAATTCCGGCAGAAATCGAGCAAATAGTGTTGACAGTGCTGTTGTCAGATTGGCGGTAGAAATCAAGCACAACCTGCGCAACACAATCTGACGGCAGACTAGCAGCAGAAATCAAGCACCGCGTGCTGACAAGACCTGGCGTCAGATTGGCGGTAACAAACGAGCAGGATTAACGCGACAGACTGGCAGCACCACGCGAACACGCCATGTTGCCAGCACCTAATGTCAGATAGACGACAGAATTAGAGCAAGACCTGTACAATACAATCTGACGGCAGATTGTTAGTACAAATCGAGCACCCCGTGCTAACAGGATCTGACGTCATGCTGGCAGCAGAAATGAAGCAAACCGAGCTGTTTTGCATATTTTTAAAATGTGACGTGACTCTTCATGAATTTATTAAAGGCCTATTCAAACAAACTTGCATAATTGCATGCATAAATAACATATCCATAAAGAAAGTGACTGATCTATTTTCTTATGCATTTGCTTAATTATTGGATCAATCAATTCTTTTATGTATATTTTCTGTCTGTTTCTGTTTGCAATTTCTATCTGCACCTGTCCGCGATTACGAATAGGAATCCGTATCTATCTGCATGTATTGTGTCCAGATTTCTATCTGCATCTGCCCGCATATATAAATAATTAAAACCCATTCCTGGCCATGATCTGACTAACAAAAATAGACAAAAAAATTGGAATTGGAAATAGGACCAAAGCATAAAAAAATATTATTGACGTAAAAAGAACGTTTCAAAACTCAATTTTGCAATCAATTGGTATAAACAAATTATTAAAAATTTACTCTAAAAGAAGAACTGATTGCGCCAATCGATTCTACAGGAAAAATTACTAAAGAAACGTTGCAAAAAGAAATTTTGCAACCAATTTGTTTATAACAATTAAAAAAGCGTTATGCATGTTTCTTGATTCATTTTTAAAATGAAAAATTGGTTAGAGTAATCAGTTTTCCTCGACAATTAATTTTTAGTAATTTGTTTATAACAATTAGTTGCACAATTGATTTTTGCAATCGTACTTTTTACGCCAATGTTTTTTTTATACTCTAGTATTATTTCCAATTGCTGTTTTTTTGACTATATTACTTTGGGCAAAAACAGGTTTTAATTATTTATATAATTTATACAGTTTATATAGTTTATTTTAAAAATATTTAAAGCTAAATCATTAAAAGACTACTGAGAATGTTCGCGCGATACTCAACACGATAAATTTCTTCTTGTTAAATCAGCTTTACTTCAAATATAACTTTTTATTAACGATATCACAAGTGTATGATTAACTCAGTGTTAGCGTATCAGGTTATTGTCCTGAAATCTTAGGTTTGAATCCCGCCGGCTCACAATGCGTTTTTAAAATTTGTAAAATAATACGTAATTGTAATTAGTAAAATAGAATATATGCAAATTAGATTAACTCATAATAAAAATAAGAATAAAATCTGCAGGTAAACTAAAAAAAAAATTTTTATAATAAAATTTTTGAATAAAAATGCTTGACTTCTGCTGCCAGCGTGACAGCAGATCTTGTCAGCACGGGGTGCTCAATTTATGCTAGCAATTTGCCGTCAGATTGTGTTACGCATGTCATGTTCGAATTCTGCGTCATCTGGCGTCATGTGCTGGTAGCACGGCGTGCTCGCCTGGTGCTGTCATTTCACTTACATAAAATATCAACAGGTTCTGTCAACAAAACGTAGCAGAATTTGAGATCAGTTGAGTTCAGTCTGCCAACACGTCTTGATCGAATCTTAATCTACCGCCAGCCTGCCGACACAGTATTAACATTTTGTTGACTGGGAAGGTATGTTTCCCATTTGCGGTTTTTCTACTAACTAATCTGTTACCAACATTTGTAATTGCAGAAAACGTTATAAGGGATAATACAAGTTTCAATGTAATTTTAAATAATCTTACTATTATTCTGTGGAGAAAATGATTTTTAAAGAACAATATTTTCTATAACGTAGGTTTTTTGTAACGTACTTTTTCAGAACGAGAATGATGAAATAATCCGAAATTTTGTATGCAAATGTCTTGATAGCCATACTACGTGATTCGTTTATACACGCATACGAGTAAGCGCGCGAGTGCATCTCTTTCCCTCCCCCCCCCCACACACACAAAAACACACACACACTCATACACTTATACATATGGATCAGATCTCCGCTACGTCACATCTTGTACATTTATTCACGTTATTATGCATTTTTTCAAAGGTTTTTCCATTCTAGTCGTGATATTGGGTCCGCCATTTTGAATTTTTTAAAAGGCCCAGCGGCATCGAGAACTCGACATTTCAACGAAAATTTTAAGCCCTTATAGAACATTTTATCGCAAAAATTGAAATGGGCAGCAGAGGTGGCCTTTTTGACGGAGAATGCCTGTGTGTGTGTGTGTGTGTGTGTGTGTGTGTGTGTGTGTGCGCGTGCGTGCGTGCGCGCGCGTGTGCGCGCGTGTGTGTATACAGGGTGGGGAAAAAGTACCGGAACAACAAAATATCTCAAAAACAAAACATTTTAGATGAAAGTATTTCAGATAAAAGTTGTAGGGTTTTAAAAGATCTATTTACTAATATTATCAGTTTGACCTTGGATGGCGTCGCCAAGGTCAGATCGAAATCACATTAATTTTTTTAAATAAAACATTCTATATTTGATTACAGAATCTAATAGCTAGTGTCCAGACCTTCCCAAAATCTTACAAGAAAGTTTATTTTCCTTGAGTACTTTCCAAATTGTTAGGCTTGAAAGCTACAGTGTACTGTAACTTTCAAGCATTATAACTCGGAAAGTACTTAACAAAAATAAATTTTCTTGTAGTATTTTGGAAAAGTCTCTAGATAAGCTACAAGAATATGCAATAAAAAATACAATATTAGAGTATCAGTAGTTCCCTAATTTAAGGGTATCGGTATTTCCCTAATATTCTCTATCTTTTATTGCATTTTCTTGTAGTCGATTCGAAGACTTTTTCAAAACAATATAAAGAAGTTATTTTTCATTAAGTACTTTCGAGTTGTGAAGCTTGAAATCTACTTTGTACTGTAGCTCTCAAGCCTCACAACCGGTGCGGTGAGAAGGGAGAAGCAGCAATGGCTATCTTACCGCCTCACCATGCTGCCTGCCGTAACTGCTAATGATTAGGCGACGGACGGGCGGTCTCCGCGTGCGGTGGCTAGGGAAAATACGCACTCATTTGACGAACTTTACTAATTTTTATTTCGATAATTATTGCGAATAATGAAAAATGGTAAAAGACTTTTCTTCTCAGTATGACTTGCTCTATCAACTCACGAGACCATAAGTTTTAGTTTTCTGACACCTTGTGTGTGTGTGTGTGTGTGTGTATGTGTGTGTATGTGTGCGTGTGCGTGTGCGTGCGTGCGTGCGTGCGTGCGTGTGTGTGTGTGTGTGTGTGTGTGTGTGTGTGTGTGTGTGTGTGTGCGTGCGCGCGCGCGCGCGCGCGTGTGTGTGTGTGTGTATACAGTACTAGACAAAATAGATCATACACTTTATAAAAAATTGAATTTGTTACTGTAACTATTTTTTTAACAAGCAAATATATTATTAAATACAAGAAAATTAAAGCATTTCAAAGTATTTAAATAAAGGAAATAAAAAATAATCAAAATTGTTTTCAATTTTTTTGTAAAAAATTTATTATTTAATATTGTTACATTTTGCCCTGGACAAAATAAATCATACACTTTTAGAAGTAATAGTTAACAAACAAATAAAATTAATTCTAATGATGCTTGGTACTTGGTATGGCCACTTTTAGCTTTTAATATTGCTTCCAGTCGACAAGGCATACTTTCGACTAATTTCTTCAAGTATTCAGGATCAATTTCCTCCCAGGCCTTTTGGAGTGCTGCATAATATGATGTCTTGTGAGTTACATTTGTTTTATCTACGTTCCCGTCCAAATAAGCCCACAGATTTTCAATCGGGTTTAAATCTGGTGATTGAGGTGGCCATTCGAGGAATTTTACTTTATTGGATTTGAAAAAGGCAGTGGTTTTCTACGCCTTATGCTTTAGGTCGTTATCTTGCTGAAAGATAAAGTTGTTTTCTAAGTCCAATTTTAAAAGAGATTCTTCCAAATTCTCGCACAAAATATCGATATATTTTTTTGCCGTCATAATGTCTTCAATTTGAGCCAAATTAGCAATACCAGACCTGGCAAAGCGCTCCCATATCATAATATTATCACCTCCATGTTTTACAGTCTTCTGAATACTTACTTCTTTGAGAGCTTCACCAGGTTTTTGCCACACCCTAAACCGCCATTTTTGTTAAATAACTCAAACTTGCTCTTTTTCCAAAAACTTAGAGGCATATTTGCGTACTTCTTGGCAAACGTGAATTGCTTTTTCTTATTTAATTTATTGATGAAAGGACGCTTTGATGCAAACACGTTTTTCAGTCCAGAGTCCCTAAGTCTACGACGTACAGAGTGACTACTGACATTCAAGTTCATCGATTCCACAATGTTTCGCGATGATAATTTTGGATTTTGTTATACCATTTGAACGATTCTGGTATCATCACGAAAAGTTGTAGCCCGTTTTCGACCTTTTCCAGAATAGTTTTTCACAATCCCATGTGTTTTGTATTTTTTCCAAATGTACTGCACTGCTCCAACAGAGATTGAGTATTTATTAGCAATTATCCTAAAAGAATCACCACTCTGTCGGTCCACCCAAATTTCGGATATCAAGAGAAATTTGCTTCCGTAACATTGTTCTTGCTCGTTACAGTTACTCTAATTCACTAAACACGTAAATTCTAAGCGTAGATATAATGTAAACAAATAGTAGAATGACGAACAATAGCAGAAGGACGAAATGTAAACATTGGCAGTTCCCTACGTTAAACTATTTAAGTGTATGATTTATTTTGTCCAGGATAAAATGTAACAATATTAAATAATCAATTTTTTATAAAAAAGTTGAGAACAATTTTGATTATTTCATATTTTTTTTATTTAAATACTTTGAAATGCTTTGCTTTTCCTGTATTTAATAATTTATTTGTTTGTTAGAAAAGTAGTTACACTAACAAAATCAATTTTTTTAAAGGTGTATGATTTCTTTTGTTTAGTACTATATATATATATATATATATATATATATATATTTATATATTTATATATTTATATATTTATATATTACACGCACTATAAAAAAATTGAAGCACAATTAACCTTAAGCATTACTGATCGCTATTGTACATTAATCAAATGAACGAAATAATTTCGGACTTTCCGAAATGATTAGAATTGCTTTAATTATTGCTGATATATTACCTGATATATATAAAATGTAACAAGCGACGAGGATGAGTGCTTCGTACCATTCAACACGTCCATCCCACAGAGTCAGGATCAGGAGAAGTACTGTGAAGGCGTAAGCCAGTGAGTCGCGCGATACGGGCCACCACTCCAGATTCAGGACCTGCAAATGTAATAATTATATGCGATAAGAAGCGCCCGCGAAATTGAACGTAAAACTCTATAAAATTTTTCTTAAAAATTTTTGTATAACATTCTCGGAATTTTTTTGTAAAATTTAGTTGTATACTTTTTGTGTAACATTTTAGAAAATTTTTCAGAAGTTTTGTACGCTAATTAAAATTAAATAGAAATGAAAAATTCTGAAAAATTCTACACCTTTTTTAGGTCTTTTTATATACATTATACAGGGTGTTTCAGACCACCCGTACACCCCTTTTCTCTTCGCAGGATTAGGACCAATCAAAAATATGTTCAGACGAAAGTTGTAGGGTTTCAAAAGATCTATTCAATGATCTTATCAGTTTGACCTTGGATGGCGTCGCCAAGGTCAGATCGAAATCACATTAAGTTTTTTAAATGGAACACCCTATTTTTGATTCCAGAATCTAATAGCTGGTGTCAAGACCTTTCCAAAACACTACAAGAAAGTTTATTTTCGTTGACTACTTTCCGAGTTGTGCGGCTTGAAAGTTACACTACCGCCAACACCATGTAAATAACAATATAAAATCACGCGTTACGCAGAAAGCCGTGCAGCCGACACAAAGAAAGTAAACACGCGAGCCGGGCCAACAAAACCAGATCATGAAAAATCGTGAAAGTTAGCTGTCGCGACCGTAGATAGTCACATACATATGTATGTCATAATATTATGTAATTACATTATTACTTTAACGGTAGCACACGAGCAATAACGAGCGCGGCTTTCTGCGTAACGATGTCTAACTCGTGATTTTATACATATTGTTATTTGCATAGGATGTAGTAGAGATGTATTCACCACAACGCTATTGTGACTCAACTCAACACGAGTGACAATAACTCTCTCAAACTTGTCACCTACGTCTTCAATAACCGTCATATCAGTATCAATCGCGCAACAAAAATCCGACCCTCTTTATTAGTCTAGGTTTATTTAGCCATGTCCTATTCCAATGAAGAAGCATATGATATGCTGCTAATTTTAGGTGAGTGTCGAGGTACATTCATTGCAGCGGAAAGATTGTGGCGGGAACGTTATCCTGATCGGACTCCTCACTCGCGAAATGTTTTTTCACGTTTGGCTAAACGAATCAAAATTAAAGGTGTCGTTCAGCCTCAACATAACAAAGGTACACAAATTCGTCGTCCGATTATGGATGAAAGAACAGTGGAAATTCTTGCATCGACAGAATTGAACCCTTATGATTCTTTAAGACGACGAGAACAAGATTCTGGTGTTAGTAAAATCAGTGTTTGGCGCATTCTAAAAAATAACAAATTTCACCCTTACAGAATGTCTGTTCATCAAGCGTTGAATTATAACGATATTAGACAGAGACTTGTATTTTGCAACTTTATAAGACAGCAACCACTTGATTTCCACTTGAAAATTTTATTTTCTGACGAATGTACACTTAAAAGTGATGGATCTGTTAATACTTGGAACTCTCGTTATTGGGCACAAAATAATCCTCACTGGTTGAGAGAAGTAGATCATCAAACCATTTGGAAAGTCAATGTTTGGTGTGGAATTATTGGAAGTCAAATCATAGGTCGTTTTCTTTGACGAAAATCTAAACGGTGATAGATATTCCGCCTTGATAATGACAGATCTTCCTGTCTTACTAGAAAATATTCCTCTGCAATTGCGCCTGAACATGTGGTTCCAACAAGATGCATGTCCGTCTCATACATCGAGAGTTGCTCGTGCGGCATTAAATACTATGTTCCCCGACAAGTGGATAGGCAAATACGGTCCAATCAATTATCCACCCCGATCACCAGATCTCACCGTCCTTGATTATTATTTCTGGGGAAGGATAAAAAACTTGGTCTATCATGAACGTCCGACTACGAGGGATAATATGATTCGTAGAATAAATGAAGCAATTCGATCCTTACGTGCCGAGGAAATTCTTCGAGCAACCAATGATTTTCAAAATAGAGTTGATGCTTGCATCGCAGAGAATGGTGCTCACTTTGAACATTTAGTCGCTTAACAAAACATACACTCATTCATTCCCGAACGTGAGAGGCAAGGGGACTCACGTGAATCAAGCACCCCAAACGTGAGAGGCAAGGGGACTCACGTGAATCAAGCACCCCAAACGTGAGAGGCAAGGGGACTCACGTGAATCAAGCAGCCCAAACGTGAGAGGCAAGGGGACTCACGTGAATCAAGCACCCCAAACGTGAGAGGCAAGGGGACTCACGTGAATCAAGCACCCCAAACATGAGAGGCAAGGGGACTCACGTGAATCAAGCACCCCAAACGTGAGAGGCAAGGGGACTCACGTGAATCAAGCACCCCAAACGTGAGAGGCAAGGGGACTCACGTGAATCAAGCACCCCAAACGTGAGAGGCAAGGGGACTCACGTGAATCAAGCATCCCAAACGTGAGAGGCAAGGGGACTCACGTGAATCAAGCACCCCAATGGGATGAAATTCTCGTCACGTCCACGTCGTTCATTCTGGATAATGCTAAGCACGGGAAAATGCATACAGTCAATCTGGACATGATTGATCATCAAACATAATCAATCCAGTTAATAAACAAAAGCAGAGTACATAAAACTTTGACTCCCCTTTTCCTCCCCCATTATACACATACGCATGCACGTATGCACACACCCACACACAAGATTAAATCCGACTAAGTAACCACCACATGGTACATCTTGAGTAATGCTGATGCTGGCGGTAGTGTAACTTTCAAGCCGCACAACTCGGAAAGTAGTCAACGAAAATAAACATTCTTATAGTGTTTTGGAAAGGTCTTGACACCAGCTATTAGATTCTGGAATCAAAAATAGGGTGTTCCATTTAAAAAACTTAATGTGATTTCGATCTGACCTTGGCGACGCCATCCAAGGTCAAACTGATAAGATCATTGAATAGATCTTTTGAAACCCTACAACTTTCGTCTGAACATATTTTTGATTGGTCCTAATCCTGCGAAGAGAAAAGGGGTGTACGGGTGGTCTGAAACACCCTGTATATGTAAATTTTGAAAAAATCTAAGATCGCTAAGGTTTCTCATTCTATAAATTTCAAATAAAGCTTATAAAATCTGCATTTTAAATGATGCTTATTTGAACAATTTTTTAAATACAAATTTAATCAAAGTTGACAAATTTAAAATGGCGGTTTTAAAATAACAAATACCAAATTGAAAAATTTCGGGATGGTCAAAGAAATTTATGTATCGAATTTTATGTATAGAAGTCTTTCATGATGCTGATTATAAATCCGATGTCAAAATTGATAAATTCAAAATAAAGAATAAAAATTAAATCATGTCATTAAAATAAATGTAATTGAAAACTAGTTGGTAAGTGAATTGGAAAATCTCTGTCTTGTTGGTATATACGATCATGCGTGGTTACCCTAATAGCACAAGACGTCCAAGGGATGATTCTGAATTTGTCCTGGGATAATAATGGGACAGACTTAGGACATTATACTAAGATGAAAATTTCAGAATTTCCCAGAACAAGAAATGTTAAATAAACTAAAGGAATTCTATATACAGCCTACATTGTACCCACTGGACGTAATTTTAAGTCGCCCACACAGCACACTGTATCCAAAGGACGTCCTTGGGATGTCTAAGTCCTAAGCCAAGCCTAAGGACGTCCTTAGGTCGTTTAAGTCCTAAATTGATCCTAAAGATGTCCTTGGGACGTCTCAGTCCGAGCCTAAGGATGTCCTTAGGTCATTCAAATCCTAAGTCGATCCTAAGGACGTCCTTTGACCGTCTCTTTGTGTCATATGGCACAAACTAAGAAAGCTAAGGAAAAATAGAAAAATTCACGGTTATTGTTAGAATTACAAAGAATAAACCGTCTATCCTTTAATATCTCATTTATTTATTAACAACGATGGAAAATAGATCTGACATGCAGGACAACTTTTTTATATCTAAGAAGAACAAAAGAACTAAAATAAATGCTCCACGCGATATCTCGATATTAGATATTACATTTAATAAATCGCTTTGTAATATATAACATGTACTCTTACATTCTCCCCCTACAAATCGATTGCACTTATAAATAATATTTTAAATTAAATGCATTTCGTTACAACACCATTCGAGTTTATCTTTTGTTACACTTTTAGTGAAGCAATCAGCAATCATGTCATTTGTGTTAACATATAGAACATTCACAATATTATTTTCAACTTCGTCTCGTACAAAATAAAATTTCAAATTTACATGACGCGTTTTAGTAGATGATTTTGCATTCTTTAACCATTGAATTGTAGCTTGATTATCACAAAATATATTAGTTGGTTTACTAATATATTCAGAGCACTTTAATTCATTGAGCACATTCTGTAGCCACATAACATCTTTGACTATTTCTGAAACCGCAAATAATTCAACTTCACAAGTAGAATTTCCTACTGTTCTCTGTTTTCTACATTTCCAAGAAATGAGAGAATTACCAATAAATATGACTCCCCCTGAAAAAGATTTCCCATTTTCTGCATTTCCCCAGCTGGCGTCAGAATATGCTCTTAACATTCCATCCTTACGATCATAATGAAGTCGCTTATATTTAGTACCGCTTAAATATCGTAACACTCTTTTGCCTAATATATAATGACTCTTTTGTGGACAATGATTATACTGAGAAAGATAAGATGTTACAAATGCGATATCAGGCCTTGTTCTATTCGCCAAGTATAAAAGTTCTCCAATCAATTCTTGATATTTACTAATGTCATATTTTTCACTCTCATCTACCTGTATCTTATCTCCGCCTGTTACAATTGGAGTATTAACTGGTTTACATTCAATCATTCCATATTTATTCAGAAGTTTTTCAATATACTCTGTTTGACTCAAATAAACACCTGTATTATCACATTCTATTTTCATTCCTAAAAATGTCTTCGATTGAGTAGTTTCAATAATCTCAAATTCTTTCCGCAATGAATTGAAAATTTTCTCACATATATGACTATCATCATCTATCGTAGTAAAATCATCAACATACGAAGTGAATACAAAGAAGCATGTTTCATTATTATTTATAAAAATACAACTCTCTGACGCTAAAGGTTTAAGTCCATTTTTAAAAAGTTCTTCCTTTAATTTGTAATACCAATTCCTTCCAGATTGAGGTAAACCATATAAACTTCTTTTAAGTTTACATACTTTACCATCTTCAAATCTTTCTTCAAAACCTGGAGGAGGTTTTAAATAAACAGTTTCTTTTATTCTACCATGTAAATATGCAGTTTTAACATCAAAAAATCTTATATTTAAATTTTTCTTAACTGCTATTGCTATAATTGTTCTCCATGCTTCAATGCTTACAACTGGTGAATACGACTCATCATAATCCTGATTTTTTACTTGATTATATCCAGCTGCAACTAATCTAGCTTTATATTTTACTTTATTAATTCCATCTCTTTTAATGGAAAATACCCATTTACTTTTTACAATTTTAACACCCTTTGGACATTTACAAGTCTCCCATACATCATGTTTATTTAATGATGCTAACTCATTTTCCATTGCATCTTTCCAATTTTCCCAATTTTTGCTACTATGAGCTTCATTAAAATTACGCGGTACAGGAATATTTTCCACTAACTGAGCATGATGAACATTTTTTAGCCTAGCGGAGCGTCTTACCCCTTCCTCTCTTAGACGAGTTTCTCTTTCTGCTAAATATTCTTCTTTTCGTCTTAAGCTCTCTCCTGCCGTAAGACCTTTTGGTCTTCCTCTCCTAACTATTTCCCTATTCTGAACTCTATTTTCTTCTTCATTTTGATCATCTATGCTTTCTACATTATCTTGAATATCGTTATCATCTGAATCATTTATCGACTCTATTTCACTATTTTCTCTTTGATTATCAAATTCTACCTCTCTATCTGAATTATTATTATTGCTATTATCCGATTTATTATCGTCTAAAATATTAACAATATCTTCTATATTCCAATACTCATATTCTTTGTTTCTGTTAAATTCTTTTAAATAATAACTTCCCTTTTGAATTTCATCAAAGTTAACATTGCGTTCCTCTATAATTATTTTACTCTCAATATCAAATAAACGGTATCCTACGCGCTCTCGTGAATATCCTAGCATTATCGCTTTCTTTCCGCTTGGTTGTAATTTATTACGTAAGTTTTTAGGAACATGATAATACGCGATACAACCAAAAGTTCTTAAATAACTAATATTTGGTACTTTACCATTCCAAATTTCATATGGCGTTTTACTTTTATTCTTCCTCGGAGTTAAATTAACCGCATGAGTAACATAAGCAACAGCTTCCGCCCAAAATGACAATGGTAATCCGCTTTCATACAATAAAGTACGAGCTCGTTCTAAAATTACTCTGTTTCCTCTCTCTACTTTTCCGTTACTCTCCGGATTATAAGGAACAGTTTTTTGATGCTCAATACCCTTTTTGCCTGTAAACTCACGAAACTGATTATTACAAAATTCAGTACCATTGTCTGTACGTATACATTTAATGTTTTTGTCTAATACATTCTTGCATTTTTTATAGAATATTTGGAATAAAGATAAAGTCTCAGTCTTATTTTTAAGAAAATAAGTAAAATACATATCGCTGTAATCATCTATTATAAGTAATATATAACGCGAACCTCCCACAGATTCAACAGGCATAGGACCACAAATATCTAAATGTAGCAAATCTAATATTCTCTTACTTTGATCATGCATAACACTTTTATGTGTTTTTCTCGTTATTTTACATGTTTTACACGCTTTACAATTAGCATCCTTTATGTCATTATTAATTCCATACGCAAGTTTCTCTCTCGTAAGTCTCTGTATGTATTTATCATTTACATGACCTAGTCTACGATGCCATACATGTGTAAGATCTCTACTAAATTCATCATCTGTATCCCCAACTTCATTATTATATACATTATTACAATTGTTTTCTATTATAGGAATCATATGCGTCACAAAATGATTATCAATCCTTTCCCCAGTCGCAATTATTTGACCGTTTTCTTTGCATATTTTTACCTCATATTCAGCAAAATTTACTTTAAGACCACGTTCCATTAATTTCATAACTGATAGTAAATTTGAACGTAATTTAGGAACATATATGACATCATAAACCGTAACATAAATAATTTTACCCTTTTCATTTTGTATTTTAACTCGAAGTGATCCAATCCCACTAGATTCTAATACGTTATCTTTACCAGCTAAATAAACTTTACCTTTAATAGATTTAAAATCTAAAAAATATTTTCTTTCAAAAGTCATATGTGATGTGCATCCGCTATCAATTATCCATTTATTCTGATTTCTTAAACAATTACCACTATCAAAAACTTGAAAAGTAGCATAATCTAACCTGTCTTCAGATGCAAGGTTTACATTTCTCCTTTGGTTACCCTTGCCACTGTCTTTTTTATCCTTAAAATATCGTTCAGATGTCTCCTTCTCCGTTCGGTTCTTGCGATGATAACAGTCTTTTGCCAGATGATTCGTCTTCCCGCATATGAAGCACTTCCTCTTGTAATTCTTCTTGAATGGATTCTTGGTTGCGTACGCCGTCTCCAGACCACTGTTGTTACCTTTCTTCAGCGTTTCTCTCTCCTTTTCTCTAAGAATCTCAAGGATTTCATCCAGCTTCTTGTCACGCTGTGTTTTTAATATCTCACGGATTTGATCGTATTTTTTATGAAGTCCTCTAACGACGTTGTACACCAGTTGTCTTTCTGATACATTTAATCCTGCGGATACACATTTTACACCCAGACCCCGAGCACGGCTGATGTATTCGTTAACCGTTTCATTGTCGAGCATCTTGATGTTCTTTAACTCCTCTCCTGCGTCGATTGCTCTATCCTCTGCAGGCCCCGCATATGTATCATGGATTGCTTTCCATAATCTCTTCGCATTCTTCTCACTCGCAAATTGTAAAATTTGGCTATCACTTAGCGACAATCTGATGCAAGCTATGACGTCCGCATTCTTCTCGTCCCATTCTTCTTTTTCTTTTTTCTTATCATCTCCCGTAGGCCGGTCTAACGTGAGTACATTCACCAATCGCTTTAATTGTAATACTGATTCCATTTTTACGCGCCAATTAAAATAATTATCTCCAGTCAGCAACGGAATGGTGGGCAATGCTGTTTTCTCTGCCATTTTTGTATTACGTCTAATACGTTTTTTAATCCTGCTTTTTCCTCCGGATGTCGGTTTCACTTTATTATTTTTCTTCGTAAACCACGCTCTGCTACCAAGATGTTAGAATTACAAAGAATAAACCGTCTATCCTTTAATATCTCATTTATTTATTAACAACGATGGAAAATAGATCTGACATGCAGGACAACTTTTTTATATCTAAGAAGAACAAAAGAACTAAAATAAATGCTCCACGCGATATCTCGATATTAGATATTACATTTAATAAATCGCTTTGTAATATATAACATGTACTCTTACAGTTATACTTTTCCACATTCCTACATTATCAAATAACTAACCCCTAAAATTTTTATTTAATAAAAATTTGAATTTGAGCAAAGAAATTTGAGAATAAGAATTTTGATTCAAACAAAAAAGACCGAGACTGCCTACGGAGAGTTAATCCAGAATATATATATAATATGCAAGTATATAAAAAATTTAAGAAAGTTTTTATTATAAATCATACTTAAACATATAAAATTATTCTAATAAAAGAAAAAACGTTTGTATTGTATCAGAAAATTAAGTATATGTAAGATTTGTTTTTTATTACTGCATTGTACTGCACTAGCTTTTTCTTCTGCTTTCATCAAATTTCAAACATATATTTAAATATTATTTTTAACGTAGAATGTGCACTACTTCAACAATAAAAAACCAGCCTATAATACATATGACAACTACTCTGAATCATAAAGATCAACTTAAAATTATACATTGTTTTTAAATGATTAATCACATATTTAATCCCTTATGAATAAAAATAAAATAAAAAAATTTCTTTGACATATTGTATAATATAATTAAATGTTAATTTCAAACATATGAAGATTTAGAGTCGCTGCTCATATATCGTAAAAAATTGGCTGCGTCTAGCGGAAAATACAGCTTTGCAAGTGTTGTAAAATTCTTTAATATAAATGGTTATACATTCAAACAAGAAAAGTAAGGGCAAATATTAATCGTATCAATGAATTTTACAACGGTATCAATAGACAAAATAGATATATGAATGAAAAAACCTGAATCTACATCCCAATGAGCAGACAATATTTTTTAAACGTTTTTTTAATAAAAATTTTTTTGTATTTAATTTAATTATTCTATTATTTTGACATATTTTCTAGTTGCATTCTTATTTAAACAAATAATAACAGAAAAGTTATTCTAAATGCTAATCCGCATTTGTAAAAATTACTAGAAAAACTATAATTTTATATATATTTATATAAATAATATGGCTTAATTATACAAAAATTCATCTTTTCGATAATATAAATTTACTTAATCTATCAGTTACACATATTAGCATAAAGTGTTCACAGATCATCACGAGGGATCCAGTTCGCAGCGATCACGGAGGTCAAGCAACGTTCACCGGAGTCGCGACTTGGATGGGTGATCGCTTGGAAATTTCCGAGAAAAAATTTCCGATTTTTTTTTTGCGAAAAATGTTGTTTAAAATGTTATTAAAATATTGTTTTGCTTAATTGGAATTTTGTGGTGTAATAATATAATATATTTGTGCGGATATTTCTTAAATATCCTACAATAGTCCTGAAATGCGTATGTATAATACATCCCGAAGATTGCAAATGGACATCTTTAGGACTCCTGATGGGATGTCCACAGGATGTCCATGGGCAAAAATGAGGCGCTCATTGCTAGTCCTTAAGACGTCCCATGGACGTCCCTGTACTATTAGGGTAAGTATGATTGCATACATGTAAGCATGCATGGTTACATGTAATCGTGTATAATTCTTATCAATAGACGAAATAGGTCTATAAACGAAAAAACTTTGATGTACATTTCAATGAGTAAAATTATTTAAAAAAATTTTTTTAATATTTTTTTAATAAAAAAGTTTTTATACTTTATTTAATTATTGCATTATATTGACATTTTTTCTAGTTGCATTCTTATTTAAACAAACAACAGAAAAGTTATTCTAGATGCCTAGGAAAACATTTTTTATATATAATGATAATTATTATGTATAATTATGTTGTGACGTAGCAGTTTTCTCTTGGGGACGCCGAGGCAAGACGAGGCGACGACGGAGCGCCACGCGGGAGAGGCTAGATGGACAAACGGCCAGGACAAGAGCCGTCGGATGCCGGCTGTCCACCCGAGATGATTGCGACGGAGGAACGTCGCCTCGAGAGAAAGCAGCTGCCATCCGCGAGGACGGCGAGAGCGGCGAGGATATCGGATGTCGACGGGGATCGCACGACACCGGCAGAGACCCGACACTGCGCTACCGTGACGTCACGGCTAGATAAGAGCGGCCGCTGATAGGCCGCGCCGCTAGGCGCAAGGATATCGCGCATCCTGTGGGAGGGGTAGCGCCCATCGATCGCGCATCGAGCGCGATCCTCACGGCTTTTGCGTACGACCCGGCTTACGATAAGAACCGAGCGTTACTTTTGGCGAGCGAGCAAGATATCCGACGTGATATCGGCGAGGCGTGGAGAAGTGTCTGGCCCGGACGTGCGCTCTCCCGGCGATTCTCAGGACCGACGGACAAGGAGCAACGAGGCAGCGTCGTCGAGGTACCCTCCTATAATTCGTGTAAAGCCACGAGCTGCCGGTGCCGACTCTCTCGTGCTCTGCGGTGGATCCATTAGGTTAGTGTGCGAGTGCGTCCGTCGCGTGGCGATTAAACGCATTTTTTTCGTGTTTGGCTAGCTCTCCACTTCAAGCACGAGACCTTGTCGAGGCACCCAGCTGTCAGCTGCCGCGTGTGTGTTAGCTGTCCCGCCGTAGAAGCTCGCAAACGACCGGCTTCCCAGAAAGCCGCAAAGTCCTCGTGCACGTGCGTGAGTTGTGCCACGGTCGTGATTGCATGGCCGTCCGAGATATCGGCGCTTTGTCATACAGCGCGTTTTGGATAATCTTGTGGTTCGGTTGCGACGACGGAGTGTCGTCAACGCGTATCTTTTATTGTGCATCTTTTTGAATTAAGTGGCTCGTATTAGCGAAAGCTTGGCCATCGTGTTCTCGCCGCGCCGTTTAGAACGCGCGCGATTGGCTGCCGTGTTCTGCGTGGGATTAGCCACAAAAGTCTTTGTTTTTAGCGTCGTGTATAAATTAAGTTGACTCTCACGTTCTGTTTATTTTGCCGCCAACTTATTGTCTAATTTGATTGCTGTTTTCTTTTGCGTTTGCTTACTGTTTTTTTTCTTTTTTTTTTTGCTGCACAAGTTTCTATGATGCATTACAATATACGTTATTCTTCTTGCTTGTTATATCGACTCGACTCTGTTTAATTTCTCGCCTACCCGTTTTCTCCCACAGGAGAGCCGCTCCGTCGCTGTCTCCGCTACCCCGCCCTTCTACCGGTTAGAGGAGCTAGCCGGCCGCGTACGAGCGACGGTTTCGCATTTTTGGTTTGACTGTTTATCGTGCAGTATGAATTAGCGCTTAGTGTTAAAAATTAATTCTGGAGACGCGACCGACATAATCGTATCTGTCGCCCAACTTGGTGACCTAGCAAAACTTTGAATGTTGTAGCTCCCCGTTGTTGCCGCGCGTGTTTGCCTTAAACATCTTCGGTCTTTGTTTGATTGCGTATATCGCCGCGCTCTCCGGCAACTTAAAGAAAATACGTGACAATGTATAATTATATATAATATATGTCTATATGTATACAATTATATATAATTACATATTAGGAGTACAAATTGAAAACCGCCGTTTTCCAGTAGATGGCGCCAGCGATAAATGCTGGCGCCAAACGTTAGATCAAAAATTTTAAATGTAAGGTTGGGCATCTGGCAACAATTCCTTATCATTGCAGTTGTGAATTTTTATCGGCGTTATATATTTTTTTGTGATCGAAAATGTCGAAATTTGTGCCCAATAAGCGTCATTTGCGGGAAGTTTTGCTTTTTGCCTTCAATTCGAAAAAATCTGCGGCTGAGGCGCGTCGAATGATTGTAAAAACTTATAGTTAGGCTTCCATTAGTGAAAGAACGTGTCGAGAATGGTTCCAACGCTTCAAAAGTGGTGATTTCGGCGTAGAAGACAAGGAGCGTCCTGGACAGGTGAAAAAGTTTGAAGACGCACAATTGGAAACATTATTGAATGAAGATTCATCTCAAACGCAACAGGAGCTTGCAGATTCATTGGGCGTGACTCAACAAGCTATTTCACATCGTTTGAAAACCATGGGAATGATCCAAAAGCATGGACACTGGGTGCCATACGAATTAAAGCCGAGAGACGTCGAACGGCGTTTTTTCGCGTGCGAACAGCTGCTTCAACGGCAAAAACGGAAGGGTTTTCTGCATCGTATTGTAACCGACGATGAAAAGTGGATCCATTATGATAATCTAAAGCGAAAAAAATCGTGGGGCTACCGCGGCCATGCATCAACATCGACGGCCAAGCCAAACATCCATGGCTCGAAGCTCATGCTGTGTATTTGGTGGGACCAGCTCGGCGTGATTTATTATGAGCTGTTGCAACCGGGTGAAACCATCACAGGAGCTCGCTACCAAACACAACTAATGCGTTTGAGCCGAGCATTGCAGGAAGAACGGCCACAATACGAGCAAAGACACGAAAAAGTAATGTTGCTGCACGACAACGCTCGGCCACATGTTGCTCAGGTCGTTAAAACCTATCTGGAAACATTGAAATGGGACGTCTTACCTCATCCGCCGTATTCTCCTGACATCGCCCCTTCAGATTACCACTTGTTCTGATCAATGGCGCATGGCCTGGCTGAGCAGCACTTCCATTATTACGAAGAGGCCAAAAACTGAGTCGATTCGTGGATCGCCGCAAAAGACGAGCAGTTTTTTCGACGCGGGATTCGTATGCTGCCCGAAAGGTGGGAGAAAGTAGTGGTCAGCGATGGACAATACTTTCAAGAATAAGTATGTAACCATTTTTCAACAATCAATACTCAAATTTTGACAAAAAACGGCAGTTTTCAATTTGTACTCCTAATATAATCATATAAAATCATTTATATTCATTTATATGTAATTATACAGGGTATCTGACAATTAATGATAAATCATTCGCATGTTGGTGGAATGGATCAAACTGAGTCAAAAAGTCTTGTATCACTTTACAATCCTTGCAGTATTAATAAATTAATAAAACTTTTGAATTAATCCCGCCCACCGCCAAATGCAAGCGTACGATCAAGATTGCCAAGCGCGCAGAGCGGAGTGTTTACTACTTGCTGAGGGGAAACGGCAACAGCTACGCAGAAATGGCTAGGCCGCCGCTCTGGGACAAGCAGTAAACCCCGCCCTGCGCGCTTAGCAATCTCGATCGCGCGATTTGGATTTGGTAGGCGAGATTAATTCGGAATTTTAATTAATTTATAACTTGTTAACTGTTGCGAGGATCGCAAAGTGATACAGGACTTTTCGACTCAGTTTCCATTCTACCTACATGCAAGAAATTTATCATTAGTTATCAGACACCCTGTATATATCAAGAGGCGCGGACATGTCTCGAGCCAATACAGGTTATGATTACACTAGTCGACACCATTTTGGCCTTAAAATAAACAAAATTGTTTCTGATAGATTTTCATGTGCTGATTACGAATCTGGTCGCAAAAATGTTGTATCATGTCAAATTTTTGAGATATTCTAACTTAAAGGTGCAAAAAATGACGTTTTTTGCCATTTTCCACGACTTATAAAATGTCTAACAATTGTTTTTCAGCCTCCAGTTGGATGTCACATTAAAGTGTTATTCTTATTTTTTCCAACACATAATTGACTTTTTTTGCTGAAATAGAGCAAATTGAATTTTGTTTTTTTTTTTTTAGATTTTGATCCGTCGGCCATGATATTAGATCGGCCATTTTGAATTTGGAAAATCTGTCTTCAGATTTGTATTCAGTGACTCGAAGATACAAATGTTCAAAACAATCGGTTCGATACAAATAAATGTGACACAAAAAGTTAAAAAACAAAAAAAAATCAACTTGCTCTCTTTCAGCGAAAAAAATCGGATCATAGCAATCACATATGCGTTGGAAAGGGTAAGATTCACATTTTAATGTGACATCCAGCTGAATACTGAAAAAAATTGTTAGACATTTTATAAGTCATGGAAAATAGCCAAAAACATAATTTTTTGCATTTTTAAGTTAGAATATCTAAAAAACTTGACGTGATACGACATTTTTGCGGCCAAATTCATAATCAGCGCATCAAATCGGAAACAACTTTGTTTACTTTAAAGTCAAAAAAATGTTGAATTTTTGTTGACTAGTGTTATATATTTATTTATATATAAATATATATAATTATATACTTATTTATATATAAATATGTATAACTATATATATTCATATATGGACATATTTTATATATAAAATATTTTTTTCCGGGGTGCTATTCTGCATTTGTGAAAATAGAAAAAAACTATAATTTTATATATGTTTATATAAATAATGTGTTTTAATTATACATGTTTCATCTTTTCGATAACATATTGACCTGATCTCTCAGTTATATACACGTATCAGCACAATGTGTTCTCAGATCATCATGAAGAATCAGTTTTCAGCGGTCGCATAGGTTAAGCATCGTTAATCGGGCTCACGACTTGAATGAGAGGCCGCTTGGAAATTTCCGAAAAAGAATTCCTGAGAAAGGAATTTTTTATTGCAAAAAGTATTTTTTTAAATGTTACAAAAATATTGTTTGGCTCACGTAGATTCCACTTGGATGACCCATCAAAAAACGTACCTGTTCTCATTGAATATACAATTATGTATCAATCATGTATAGTTGTGCGTGAACAGATGTTATCGTTCAGAGACAAAATCTATGCCTAATTACATGTAGACTATTCATGTATAATCATGTATGAGTTGTATGTTTATAGAAGACCCTTTTATCCCGGGCGTGGTTTTAATGAAAAGATTTCTTGAAAGTAAGCCTCTATACTTTGACGAAAAGTTCTACAAAATTCTACACGAATTTAAGAAATGCTATAAATATCTATACAAAAATGTTAGAATTGAAACACTTTTCTAAATTTTTATAAATCTTTATATTTTTGTAGTGTATCGATTCTGCAACTTTTACGAATTTCTCGGTACAATCCAATATAAAACTACAACGAGTACTTACAACATTCTATACATTTTTAAGTAGTTTATTTGAGGTTGAAAAATTTCTATGGTCGACATTTATAGTCAATTTCTATATTTAAGATCATTTGAAATGCGGTTTTAAAATATTATCAACCAAGAGTCATGTTAGCATATTTTAAGATATTATTTATTACGGTCTCAAAATAAGATTCATTTATAAATACCAGCCTATGAATAAGTACAAAGTTTCACTAAAAATAGAAATTCGTAGAAATTATTTCCAGCAAACACAGTTGCATAACAGCAATGTTAATAGAATAAAATCGGAAGTAACACGCAATATAACATGCACGTTACATGTAATGTCCACATTAGTTGTAATTTCCCACTCATAAGAAAAATAACAGTTACATAACAGTTGTATCATATTTGTTATACAGGAGTCATATTAATAATTCAGTTTTATAACAGTTATATTATTAAAATAAAATGTTTGGTATATAAACCTAATAAATGGCAGTTATATGACTATTATAAGTTATGATGTTGTAATATCAAGAATTCAATTTTACGTAACTATAATATTGTTAGAATGTAAAAATTTGTTATATAACGTGACACACACAAATTATATAACTATTATTTTCTGTGTTTGCAGGATTTTTTTTTTTCTTAGAAATAACTTTTTTTGTAGAAATACATATTTAATTATTAAAATTAATCAATTTCAATTTTAGCATTTTTTGTAAATTTTTGTAGCATTTCTTAAATTTGTAGTTTTTCCGCTATGAGAAGTGGATTTCAAAATAAATAGTAAATGAAAATGTATTTTGACAAATACAATTTCATCCACAGAAAAAGTTTCTAGATTCAATGCTATTATTTCTGTACATACCATAAATAAAATTAATATGGAGATAATAATAATTATTGTTGGGAGCAGAATGTTATTTTATTCTTAAATAGAAGAATTTTTCTATCTATAGAATAGAATTAACTTGGTGTTGTCCCATTAGTTTTCTGAGACACATTTAACCCTTAAACACGTAAGTGGGTCTGAGAGACCTCATATGAAGTTTTGAACGCTTGCTATATGAAGACGGAATGAGATAGAAGGTTTGGACCAAGACGTAAAAAAAGTTTGAAATCTCCTTTTTCAATTGATATAGTTGATCAACTTTTTTGGTCAACTAGAATTTGAACGGCACGGCAGCAAAGTTTTGTTAGGGTCAATGCGACCCATATAGTGTGTAAGTGAAACTTCTTTTGTGAGTATTTTACATAAAAAACTGGACAAAATACGTTCGAACAGGTCGATTTGCAGATGTTACTCACATATACTCTGTTTAAAGTTGGAATACTATAAAATGTTGTAGAAAAAAAGAGTTTTTCCGAAATATATCATGAAACACATCAATTTTCAATTTTAGACACGATTTAATCAAAAATTCCTCATATTCGCTTTGTTACATAAATACATTTTTTAATAGAAATGACAATAATATAATATTTTTTTGAAAGTATGAATCTTTAGCTTTAAAACGCCGTATTGTAAAGTTCTTTAAAGTTTTTTGTTGCAAAGATATGATTTTTTTTAAAAGTGGATTTTTAGATGCCCAAAAATACCTCATATTCTCCATGTTACATAATTATACTTTTTAAAAGAAATGACTTTGCCAAATTTTATTTTGAAAGTGTGACTCTTTACCTTTAAAACGCCGTATTTGAAAGTCTTTAAACGTTTGTTGTTGCGAAGATACGATTTTTTGAAGGAAAAGTGGATTTTTGACCAATTTCTCATTTTTGCTTAATGGTTTTGCTTTTATAACTTAACAAATTATTTGTCGGCAATGCCGATTATGCAGTCACACTCCTGAGATTTTGAACTTTTGTTTAAAAAAAAAAAATTGTAAAAAAATATTGATTGTAATCAAAATTATAGCTTCTCAAAGTTGAAAAAGTCTCCCAGACCCAAAAATGTGTTTCCGTATTTTACAGGATCGGTGTGTTTGAGGGTTAAATTACAGAATAAAAATTTGTGATAAATTTTGTAATATTCTTAATTTGACAATACTTTGACTTGAGGGAAATTTGAAGAATTTTTGAATTTGAGTATGTACACTGAGGATGGCTCACAAAAGAGCTAAAACGTTCACAGATAACAATTCAATTTAAAATTTAAATTAAAAATCTGCGCACTACTTACTGCACAACTATTTCATCTATACCCTTTGCACACTTTGTTTTGAAGAACTTTTTTTTTTATAAAATATCATATAGCCCCCATAAGGAATTTGCTTGTTTCTTAAGTACTAAAAGTATCTTGTCCCAATTATTCCATATAGTCGAAAACTAGGTCTATAAGGACTTACGCTGTACATGTTAACAAAGGTTATTAGTTTCCGCATTAATTATTATATAATGCATCTCATTCGAATCTTTTTTACCGGAGACCGCTTGTTCGCACGATCTCCTATCGTGCGTGGTATTTCGAATTGTGTACGATTATTTATTGCGCACTATTACGAGCAAATATTACAAATATAAGAATATATTGTATAAGTTGAAATTTATATAAGTGTTTCTTTTGTCTTATAATAATAAGTTAATCTTATTTAATTCAATGAATGAGAATAGAAATTATAGATTTCATTTTAATGTTATTTTAATTTTATATTGCACAAGATTGCAATAAGATTAAGTAGAGGAGAAGTGGATAATATGGCATCCATTTTCATTTTATTGAATAACTTTGTTCATAATTAATAGTTTCTATTGAAACTTGAACGATTACATTCGTTAGAGTGTTGTTTGACAGATTCTAGACTCAAAGTATTAAAATATTTATTATCTAGCACGTGTTTTATAAAAATCTAATGCACTGCATAATCGGTGGAAGAAAAAATGTGGTTGTAATATGGCTATTCATAAAAATAATTTTAAAAAATTGGTTTAGTCTAAAAAAAAAACACAGTACCTTGTTACAAAATTATATATTTTTAATTTTTTATTGTTTAGAATTTTTCTGATTTAGAATTTTCTTGCGTTCAGAAACTTTAGAAATACCATTAGAAGTTTTATTAAAAATATCATTTTATCTCTGTTTAACATTCAATAACAAGCATGAAATGACATCTTGTTAATGTTTCTAAACACCGTTCTTTAGAATGACAATCGATTTATTGAAGAAATATTTTGATATAAAAATTTCGCTTAAAAAACCATATTAACAAAATTCTATGTTATTGTTTTAACTTTGTATACTCGAAATGTATATACGGCCGAATAAAAAGTTAAATAACAAAAAAACACTGAAGTGTATGTACCTTTGTGTGATAATACAAGTTTAAGTATAATGAGGAAGGGTATGTAATTGAAGGTTAAAAGTGTACCTTGAAAAAGTTTAGAAATGCTCAAAAGTAAAAATGCCTTATAACAAATGTCAGTCATTATGTATTGGCACATTAGCATCACTAAAAAACGGCGAGCTGTTAAACGAATAACTCCATAAGCAACTGTTAAAATACGTCCTCATAATGAAAATAATAGCCATATTGTTGACAGTAACCATAATACCCTCTTCTCTTCTATGTCAAGTTTACGCTTAATCTTGTCATTAAAAATTTATTTTGAGAGGATTTATTTAAAAATTAATTCAGAGACTTAGGTATTTCTGAGAAAATTATAATTTTTCACAATACACGGAATATTCTCTGAATATGTAACGATTATTCTATTTGTATTTTTTAAAAATTCTTGGAAGATTTACATTGAAGATATTTTGACTAATATATGAATATTGTTTGTACATTCCACATATTTCAGGATATAATTAGAATATTCTTAAACTGTTACTTTGGAATACACTAGGCAACAAAATTATCGCAACACTCATTTATACCAAAATTTTGTACAACTTCAAATAATCATAATTTCGTTAAAAATTATCGTTCTTGAAAAATTTATTTTTATTTTAAAGCTTAAAGTCTCTACTTTAAAGTGCATTTGGTCAATTTTGAATTTCAGTTTTCCTCCTTCCGCTGATTCTTTAAAAGTAGAGGAGAAGAGGGTATCATGGCTACTGTCTACAATATGATTACCCCTATTATCTCCGTTATTGGATGACGTATTATAACTTTGCTTATGGAATTATTCATGTAGTAACGCGTCGTTTTTTAGTGATGTTAATGTGACAATACATAATAAGTGACAATTGTTATAAGGCATTTTTACTTTAGAAGGCACTTCTAAACTTTTTCAAGGTTCATCTTTAACCTTTAATTACTCATATACTTTCTCATTATTCTTAAACTTGAGTATATTATCACACGAATGTACATATACTTGAGTGTTCTTTTTTTATTATTTTCCTTTTTATTCAGCTATACACATTTTAGGTTATACAAAGTTAAAACAATAACATGGAATTTTATTAATATGACCTTTTAAGCGAAATTTTTATATTGAAATATTTCTTCGATAAATCAATCGTCATTCTAGAGAGCGGTGTTTAGAAACATTAAAAACATTATTTTATGCTTGTTAAACTGGGATAAAATGATATTTCTAACTAAATTTTTAATGGTATTTTTAAAGTTACTGAACGCAAGAAAATTCTATATTAGGAAAATTCTAAACAATGGAAAATTAAAAATACATAATTTTCTAACAAGATACTGTATTTCTTCTAAACTAAACTAACTTTTTTAAATTATTCTTATAGATAGCCATATTACAACCACTTTTTTCTGCCACCGATTATGCAGAGCATTAAATTTGTATAAATCACATCCTAAGTAATAAATATCTCATTACTTTGAGCCTAGAATCTGTCAAACAACACTTTGACAAATGTAATCGTTCAAGTTTCAATAGAAAATATTAATTATAAATAAAATGATTTAATAAAATGAAAATGGGTGCCACTTTCATTTTATTACCCTCTTATTTTGTTACCCTCTTCTCCTCTAAGGACGTGTTTTGTTTCCAAACATTTGCATAGTTTGACGCACTACACGAGGTAGGATGAATTTTTTTTGCAAATGTCACGATAGCCATCATAAAATTTCGAGTTTTCCCTACAAATTGAAAAAAATAAGGTTTGTACGATTTTTTTTTAATGAGTTAGTATGTATCAAAGTTATGTATGCCTTTTTGTCAGTTACCGCCAGCATTACTCGGATTTCGATTTGTCTCATTGATGATGAGGCAATCTTCTCTAGCTGACGTTATTCGTCTTTGATCTTTTCGTCTTTTTCGACGAAATTTGCTTGTTTTTTATAACGAGCTCAAACTCAAAAGATAGAGGATCGGTAAACACCTATTTTTCTTGCAACATAACTTTGATACAATCCTTCCAAAAGAGCAATGATTTGCGTATATTGAATTTCGTTCAAACTAGGCATTGTTACGACTTTATCGTTTACTTCTTGAGTAATACAATAAAGAATAAGGTTACGCTTACGTAGAATTTTGGTGTTTACAATTTTTGCATGATTCAGATAAATGCTGTGGAATGTAGTGATTTACATTGATTACCATAAAAATTGTAAACACCAAAATTTTACATAAACCTAAACTTATTCTTTATTGTATTATTCAAGAAGCAAACGATAAAGTTGTAACAATGCCTCCTCAGTCGACACAATTTGTAACTGCCATATAATTTGGAAGTAACAGTTTATATAACAAATGTTTCATAATATTTACATCACAGCTATGTCTATCTATTGCATCTTTCTATATAATATAAATCTGCAATTGTTACATAGTATTAACATAACAAGTATGTAATGCACCAATATGTAGTCAATAATGCAACATGATATTGTAGCAATATAAAATCAATATAATTAATTAGTTACATGATAATACTATTATTATATAAAATTTAAATATTGGAACTATACAGACGTTTTATATTTTTATGATATAAAACGTCTATATAGTTCCAATAATTGAATTTTAGGTTTTGTATAGGTTTTCTAACCTATACAATCGCTATACACCTTAACGATGGATATCTCGGTTCGCAAGACAGAGCGACACTTTTTTCTGTTAGATTCAATGCAATATTGCATGAGATGTTGATACAATATTAATGCTGTATGGGTTATGATCTACGGTGATTTATTTCAACATAAACATGTCGTCACTGTTACTTACCTAAAAAGAGCGAAATTATAATATAACTACAATATTGCAGCAACTTTCACGTTATATAAAACGAGATATTGAAATATATAACTATTATATAGTGAACATACGAGTATAACTGTGTTGAGTGGGTAGTTTGAACAAAATCCATTGTGCGCAAATCATTGTTCTTTTGGAAGGACTGTATCAAAGTTATGTTGCAAGGAAAATAGATATTTATTGATCCTCTATCTTTCGAGTTTGGGTTCGTTATCAAGAAACTGGCAGATTTCAACGATGAAGAAGACAAGGTCGAAGAACAAATAACGTCAGCTAGAAAAGATCGCCTCATCATCAATGAGACAAATTGAAATTCGGGTAGCGCTGGCGGTAACTGACATAAATGCATACATAAATTTGATACAACCTAACTCTTTAAAAAAAAATTGTACAAACCTGATTTTTTTTCAATTTGCATGAAAAACTCGAAATTTTACGATGGCTATTGTGACATTTGCAAAAAAAATTTATTCTACCACGTGGAGTGCGTCAAACTATGCAAATGTTTGAAATCAAATCACGTCCTTACTTTTAAAGAATCATTGGAAGTAGGAAAGCCGAAATTCAAAACTGACTAAATGCACCTTGAAATAGAGAGTTTTAAAGTAAAAAAAAACTTTTAAGGTGCGATTTCACGTAGATATAATATCCAGATATTTACCCTCACTCTACCGAAATTATGGCTATTTATGGGGAATTATGGAAAATTATGGGAAATTTCGGTAGAGTAGGGGTAAATATCTGGATATCCTAGCTACGTGAAATTGCACCTTTAAGTATAATAATTTTTAACAAAGTTATAATTATTTAAAGTTGTGCAAAATTTTGATATAAATGAGTGGCGATAATTTTGTTGCTTACAATTAGTGTATTATAAGCATGAATATATGAATATGTCAGTAATATTTAATGTTAGCTAAGAACTTTTTTACCTCGTTTGCGAATAACGCACAGCACGCAGGCACGGCTAGTATGTTGAATACTGCAGAACCAACAATGGTGCCAACCCCCAAATCGCCTTCCGTTACGAAGGTACCAACGATGTTGATGAATAATTCCGGACTCGAACTCGCAGCCGCCAT
The DNA here is from genome assembly GCF_016802725.1 of Solenopsis invicta. NCBI lineage: Eukaryota > Metazoa > Arthropoda > Insecta > Hymenoptera > Formicidae > Solenopsis > Solenopsis invicta. Next base: position 18,009,890 of record NC_052670.1, on the reverse strand, counting down.
TACAGTAGCACCAGCCACATCTTCGGTGACATTAAGCTCTGCGGTAAGATGTTTTGTTTATTTACTCATTTGCGGATATTTATGTGCATAATAAGAAGGAAGACGAAATAAATGTAATAAACGCACGACATAATACACCAAACTGCAAGCGTCTTACGCTCGTCATAATGAAACGAAAGAAAAAAAGTCGCAGTTAGGTTACATTAAAACAGCCAACGAAAATGAATCAAAATGGATAAAAACAAATTTATTTTGACATTTTTGAGTTCGCGTTTCAGATTTTTCGAAACTATTTTAATTAAAAAATAATGTAAACATATCTGAATTGATCGTTGAATCCCATTTTGTATTTTAATTTATTTGAATCCAAAAATAATATGGGAACATAAATCCACCCAAATTCAAAATGATGAATAGCGTATTTCATATTTCGATCCATTTGAGTCTATTTGAATTCAAAAATACTTTGAAACTCGGATAAATTAAAAAAAAATTGAAATTTTTAATTCATTTGAATTTATTTTTATTTGTTGAGAAGGCAACGAGAAAACATTCTTCTTGTACTCACTCTCGCAAATTTTCTTAATAGAGGGAACGAAATAGTCGTCGCACACAATGGCAAGTAGTAAAAACAAATAAATAGCGATGATGAAATGGATTATTATGAATCCTGCACGTCTTTGTTGCCGCGTAAGACCGTCGGACGGAAATTCTTTGATCGCCGGCGATGTACAATTGTAACTGTCGTTTTTAAATTGCTCGAGCTCGCTCGATTGCAGTAATTTACGTCCTCCTGAAAAAGTTCAAACAAAAATGTAAAAAAAAACAGAAGAGGGAAAAATAAAGTTCTGTTCGCATAACAGTCGAACATTTTCAACAATCCTTCAAACGACCTTTCTTTTTACGCTAGCTCAAGCGGATGCCCAAAGAAGCGGAGAAAAGTGTTATTATTTTATATACTCACGCCAGTCTGCTGTATAATCCAAATTTGTCGTATTGTCAGAAAACAGTTCCATTATAGCGATGCAAGCAAAGTACATAACTGGTATAGCTGTAACGAAAAGTATCCGGTATCCGACCGTCTGTCTGCGCCGCCATACCATCCTTTATTACGTAAGGACGTGCGTAAAGTACTGGTCCTCTTCTCGAGTAATATACGTGAGAAATGAGACGACACGATGAGAGGCTCTTGATGCGACGTGAGTGGCTACCTGTCGTTTATTTGATACGTAGAGTTTGACCACACGCTTATATTTTTCGTTCGTCAGAAATTTATCACGACTTATAACGATGCTGATAAGATACTGTTTAAAGTAATCGCGTCTTATACTTTCCATTAAAAGACCGGAAAGTTTCCGTGAGAGACTGCTTCATCGTGATTTCTACGTCCGCCTCTTCTGAAACATGGAATTTTTACCGATTTACACGATCGTATATATCTACTGATATCTTTGCGAAAGGTTTATAATGCGTTTTTTTTTAATTGCTTACACGCTTTAAGCACTTGTAAGCATCATTTTATTCTTTTATTATTTTTTATTAAATTTTAAATTAGGACGAAAAATGTTTGCAAGCGTTGTAAGCGCCAAAGCGGTTAAAAAAAGTACGATCAATATTATCGATTTGTCGAAGAAACGTTTCCATCATTTCATTATTTTTTACTTTGAATTGGTCGCATAGCAAATTATCGAAAAAAACTGCTTTAAAGGTATAGGTCGTCAGTTTTATTAACTAAATTGATTTAAACTGGTCACACACGTTCAAATAAACTTGTCAAATCAAAATGTGTGTACCGTATTTGAAATAACTGTGCAATTTTGTCATCTAGACGTTTCGATAGACAAGCGTACTTGTGCAAACATATATACAGCTTAAAAGTAATTACATGAAGCATAAAACCAAAAGAATCTTTATCTAAAATTACAAATCTAACAATAGTATTTAAAAAGTGATCGAAAAGCAATTGTTTCACAAGAACAGATTTTTAAAAAAATTAATGTAAATAGAGTTATATGCTAAGTAAAAATTTGTGACTATTTTTGAGTAACAGCATTAATATTAATTAAATAGTATATTTATAGATATAGAAGGAGCAATTATAGAACAGTTTTGTGTGTATTTTAACGTAATTATTTTTAGAAATTAATCAGTCTCGTAAGATTAAAAATTCAACTTTAAGATACAGCCAGATATTAGTGCTAATTTTATTATAAACATATATTTAAAATATTCTAAAAATTTTGATCTCACGTTAGGTCATCTTTGGTGTTTTTAAGAAATCGTAAATCTTATAAAAAGAAAGTTGAATAATTGAAAACATTGTTACACTTTTTCGTCTTATGTTAAAATTGGTTGACCTCGTTTTTCAGTATTTCTTATGGACACACATACCTGGCGGGAAAAAGTTCAAAATATAAAATTGTAAAAAAAATTAAAAATATACAAAAATCTATACATATATGCTTACCTATAAATATCTATACATATAGAAACTTTTTAGTAAAACTACGTCAAACTATAACTAACATCCGGGTAAAAAAAGCTACGTCAAATTACAACCAATACGTACCCAGCTTTTTTTTGTCAAAAGCAGTTACGGTTCAATTCGACGTAGTCATCAGCGATGTTTGACTTCAAAGATTGTACATGAAGTGCCATTTCGTGATGATTCACGGATATTTGATGTTTATGAGTACATTTGTAGTAGATCAGTTCGGTAAATGTTGTCAAAAAGACGAAATATGTATAATTAAAATATAATTTTTTATAACTAAATATAGTTACAGTTTTACTGATTTTTACATACGCAAATTAGAATGTGGCATAACTTGTAAAAAGGCAATTTTTTACAATAACCATTTAATATTATATGGATGCGTATGATTTAATACAAAAATTTTTTTAATAAAATATATTTTATAAAATGTTCATGTAACCTTGTTTTGTGGCACTTATTGGTGTATGATATACAAATCTCAGATTTAAAAGATCATTAAATTGAAATTTTTTTACAATTAAAAGTGTTTTTTATGATATTAGATGATATTAGTTGTTAATATTCCATTTCCTTCTTGGTATTTTACAAATACATTTTTTCCTCTCTTCATTAAATGGTAAATTACATACGTTGTATATATGTGTACCTATGGAACGTAATTAAAAATTTGATGAACTTGTAGTATAGGATGATTAATAAAACTCTATGGCTAAGAAGTTACTGTTAATAAAAATTGTGTTGTATTAATATTTACTGAGCTATTTTAAAAACAAAATGTTCCACCATCACCTTCCTTTCTGTATTGAATTTTTATTTGTTTAATTACGATTTTTAAGTTTTTTATTGACACGAGAAGACTTCATTTATTATATCAAGATGTACAAAATAATAATGTGCAGTATTTCAAAAGCAGAAAATATATCATCTTTTTTTAATTTTTACAAAAAAATGAATTATATACCATAAAATTTTCCATATTTTAAATCTATTTCTCATATGCAACGATTTTTATTTTTTATTGTCATTTTAAATTATTAAATATTTCAATATATACGTTTTTATTCTTTTTATAAATAATAATATTTTAGAGAATAATGTTTATTTTACGTATTAGTTTAATAATTTTATTTTTATATTTTTTATTGTTTATGTGCAATAATTTTATTTTATTTTTTATGCAATAAAAATTTAAGTTATTTTTTACTGTTAGATTATTATCTTTTATTGTTTCGACCAGTTTGCATAAATAAATATGTTTGCACTTAATTTATTATGTTATTTATTACTATTTATGATATTTTATCCGTATATTCTATTTCTCAGGTCTTTTCCTATTTTTACACTTTCTATTTTTTTGTTGATACTGAATTTAAATTTTAGAGATTATTAATTGCGTATTATAGCTAAAATAATCTTCAAGAATTCTATGTAAATTAAAAGTCTTAATGCATTTATATTGGAGTAATGTTGATTAAAAATGGATATTTCATATTACCTGCTATTAAATTTGATCAAAATAGCTTTCTTGTTGCGATTAAGAATATGGATCTTGTGATATTACGCACGTAGATAATAATGATAAACTGATACTAATACAATGTATAGAACAAATGTTTACGTTATTATCGTAAATCGGTATCGTGTGTGTATTTTGATATAGACCGATTAATTGCTAGATTACGTCCAACTATGGAAACGACGTATAAAGAATTCGAAATTTGCAGTTCTAGATAAAACTAACTTGATATAGACTTTTGCAAAAGTTGTATAAGTGTTTCATCTTTTTCTCTTCAAGATTTATCTTGAGATAATTCCTTAGCAGTAGCGTAATTTTTAAATTTGGATGTAGGGACATGACTTAATACTGAGGAGAGTAGTTATAACACATTTTTCTTAGTAATTAGATTAGACTTAGGCGGTTCAAATATTATAAACTAAAAATCCAATATACATATATGCATATATACATATATATACATACATACATACATACATCCATATATATATATATATATATATATATATATATATATATATATATATATTTATATATTTATATATTTATATATTTATATATTTATATATTTATATGGTACTTGAGCCAAATAAGGCACAGTACTAAATAAGATCCACTTTTAAATTTACCATTTAAAAATGCACTTTATATTTAAAATATATGCTTAAAAGATGTGTCATAGAAAGTAGATAAAGAGGGACTAGAGAATTAATACCGGTAACAACACGTTTCTTCAGTGCAACAAAAGCTTGTAACAAAATGAGGAAATCAGCCGTTTTTATAAAAAACGTTGTTGTAAATTTAATAAGTATACATTATTTTATGATTTATTACAATATATTATAATATCATTTAACTTTCTAACTGTAGAAACAAAAAAAAATTATATATATATATATATAAGGTACCCGAGCTGAATAAGGCTCACCTAACTTATTTTATTTTTTATAAATTTTATTTACGAAGATATTGAAATGAACTGAATGAGAATAAACTGTTTATTTCACCCGGGAGAAAAAGTTTATATCTGATTGTATATAATTGTATACAATTATATCATATTACATATAATTATATATAATAAGATCTTTGCATATTGTTAATTATATACAATGATATCAAAATACATATACCTCCATATCAAATTATATAAAAATATTTTGAGAATCTTACAGGAGAAAAAAATTATATCTTATTAGATGTAATTATATCAAAATATTTATAACTCCATATCAAATTATGCAAAATTATTTTGAGAATCTTATCGGAGAAAAAATGATATCTTATTAGATGTAATTGTATCAAAATATTTATAACTCTATATCAAATTATGTAAAATTGTATTTCATATCAAAATATACAAAATTATATTAAAATCCTTTTCGGAGTTATACAAAAAGTTATATGTATAAAACTGCCAAATTCTATATAAATAATTTAGGTATAGATAAAATGGTTTTTTCGAGATATTAAAGGTTTAATAAATTGAATGCCATGATTACGCGTACCTTCACATACATTTGCGAACACATATATTTCAATGTAACATATTTAATAATATTTCTATTATAATTTATACACATTTTTTTCATTTTTTATACGATTATTAATTTAATCGTTCACATAACTTTATTTAATAAATTTGGCGTGTTACAAATATAATCATGTATTCTTATAACTTTACTCATTAACTTAATGTTCATTAAATTTAACATAATATATTGATTATCTGCTTCTACAGACAATATATGCTTCACTTGTTTCCGTAATTCTTGATGATAAAATATTTTAGTATGAATAATTTTAAACCGCCGAAAAACAATATACATTGTATCATTAGCTTTTATAAAAAATCTTATCGTGCCATACATTGTAGAATCAGAAGAATTGCTTATTATTTGTACCGTATAACTATTAGTTTTATTATGTCTATAATAAATTTCGGAAGTAAATGTCTCGTCTTTTACGTTTGCTCTTCCATAAATTAAATAATTTCTAACCAAATTTTGTTGTAAGAACCTTTTATCTTGCTCTGTCAGTAGCAAATCTAAAATATTTTTATTCAAACATTCAACGAATACTGTTTGCTTTTTATGAAAAGTAATTTTATTTTTTAAAATTGTCAATCCGTCAAGTATAGATAAATTATTAATAATTTTTTGACCGATATTCTTGGTTGCATGTGATAAACTTGCTATTTTTCCATTATAATCTTCGAATGGAAAGGCAGAAGTAGCCTATAAAGGACCCCAACGTTTAACACAAATATCAAGATGCAATAACTGATGCACATTATATCTAACTTCTCTATCATTATAAAGATCTAGAATTTGCTTTACAAATATTTTTAACATGTATTCTGCCTTCTCAATATCTAATAATTTTATTTCGCGTTTTAGTAAAATAAATATAGACGTAACAAGCAAAAGTCAATGTTGAAAATATTGTGTAGGCAAATAATTTTTTAAGGTCGGGATGAAATAATATAGAAGCCAATTATAATATTCCGAAGCTTTATAAAAATAAATTAAACAAAGACTTCTTGGTAATCGACTAAATGTATCTGGAGGTTTAATTTGTAGTAAATAATTATCCATTTCATTTAAATATTTCTTTATATTCCAAGATCCATCTTTATGTAACCATATATTTAAAAATTGTTTCACAATACCAAGTAATACAGAATGCATATATTCCGAAATTACACAAGTTCCAAGTTCTAAAAACGGAAGTGTAGAAATAATAGTTGATCCTTTTATACCTTTAATATTATCAATATTTTGTTTAAATGCTATTTAACTATGTTTAATCATTCTTTTATTAGTTCTCAATGTACTTTTATTTTCAATAAAAGGATAGATACGAACAGTTTTTTTGCCTTCAATTCTTAAGCATTTCTGTGTTTTAATTTCACAGATATTATAACCATACTCTCCGTTGAAATTATATGTATTTAATATTTGTGCCCTTGCAGGCGCGTCAGCTATTATTAATGGTACAACAATTTTTGTATTACAAACAACTTTTGTCTGAGAATGAAGCCAATTTATTCCATCTTTAAAACATTTGAGTAATTTCAAACAAAAAGGATGCAAAAAGGTATTTATTACTGGTTTTTTATTATCGTACCATAATCCACTTATAATGATAAACTGTTTTCTCAGATGTGGAAGTAATTCCATAATTTGAAACATTAGAGGCCAATAATTACTTTTTGAACTCTTGCTCAAAGATAAGCCATCCATATTTAACATGAGTGTGAGATCATATTCTCCTCTGTTTTGACGGACATTAATTCTTTTATATTCGGATCTATCTGTTATATCAGAAAAAATTTCAGATTCGCTATTTAAGTGACTTTTTTCAAATCGTTTTAACAAACTAGTTAAGTTTCTATATTCAAAAAGACATTTAATTTGTTCCATTATATCAATCTCAAAAAAATAAGAATTTTCATTTGTTGAACATGATTTACACGGCATTTCTACGGTATCTACGCCTTTATATAATATACATTTTTTACAATAAAAATGTTTAATAGCAATACAATGAGGAACACTATTTTTAACATAAGAAAATAATGAATGTAAAGTATTTGGCATAAAATTTGGCTGAGGAAGCATATTATTTATGACTATTAACATATCTTTCAAATTAGATTTTGTCATTCTATGTTTTACATAAAGATTTATTAAATTATAAACGGTTTCATCAATAGTTTGGGAACTACCATTAAATAAAATATTATTACTGTTAAAATTGCAAAATATATTTTCATTTAAGTTTGTAGAGAGAGAATGCTTATTATGAGTTATATATAAAAATTCCCGTAGGTTAATTGCATTATAATTTAACAAATTGTTATTATTTAACACCGCAATATTGTCTTCGTAATCTGCATTTATTAAATTATCAGAATGATTGTTTTCATAATCAGATATTTCATCTATATAAATATTACTACCACTTTTAGAACTTAAATGATCATCTTCATAGCTTATATTTGGAGATTATATAAAATTTTTTGCTTCATCTATTTTAGTAATTGTAAGTGCAACTTTTTTGTTCCATCGTTGACGATTTCTAACAGGAATTTATTTGCGTAAAAACAAATTAATTATATTTTACATGTAGCATATATAAAAGATATAAAAATAATTTTTATACACACCGGGACATTTATATTTTCTTTCCACAGTTTATATGATTTTTTTCGTGAAATATTTTCATTCGTCATTTTTTCTATCAGAAAACTATTGTTGGGTGCGTGTGCGCGTGTTACATTTAGCCACTGCTCGTCAGACGAGAATTGACGATCGTCGCATAACTCGTATGCGCGACACAGTGCATGGATACAGATCGTGCATGATCGTGCACGTGGACACAGAACTTGCGAGCCTTAGCATTTAGCAATAACGGCGTACGAGACTATTTCGACTTTTTAAACATATTCCGTGCAATCAGTTGAAAATGTTTCTCTTGTATTGTGATAGTGATAATTCCTACTGTTTAGTGGAAAATGAGAACGTGGTCTATGACGAGGACAATATCAAGAAAAAATGATGAAGTGATATTTACGTATAAGAATAAAGAATACACTGGAAAAGTGATGGAGCATTCAGGTAAAGATAAATTATTGTTATACGTTATGTAGAAATTGCTATGACTTAATTGCATGTTCCATAACGCTTTTGTAAATAAATAAATTTTATAGGTTAGAAAGTGATTTTATTGTTTTGTGCAATTTCTAATAATTAAGAAAAATTATTGCAGATAATAAATGTTACATGGAAAAACAATTAAATATGCTTAGATTAGAAAAAGCTAAAAAAGAAAAAAAAGTAAAGAAAAATAAATCATTTAATAAAACAGAAGTATCTCTTTGAAAAAGAAATGAATTAGGACCATCTAAAGTAATTAAAAGTTCTGCTAAAGATATATTACTAAAAAGAAAAATGATACAAAAACGGTAAATTATAATTTCAATTAAATATATGTAAATATATTTCTTATAATATTTATATTATAATTTATAAATTGTCAATTAAAATCTTAGGTTTTAAAAAAAATACAGAGGATATCAAATGCTGCAATTTTTGATTTATTAGATAAATATCCAACTTCAGAGTTATCTGATAATGCTAGTAATAGCCGAAAAAGTAGTCCAACAAAGGAAGAATTAAAAGAAATGCTGTATCAAACTAGAAAAAAGTTAGAAGAAAGATCGAGTAAGTTTGCTAAAATTTCTATAATGTAAATGATATAACTTGCATCAATATTTTTTCTATAGAAAACAGAATATGTGAATGATAATATCTATTTCATATTTCAGTATTTAAAAAAAAGATTGAAAAGAGAGAAAGATTGAAAAAGATTTCTGCGATTTAAATTTATCAGATGAAAATAATCTTAAAATAAATGTAGAAAATCCAAATAAAAACTCCATCAAAAATTCTGTAACAAGTATTGAAAATAATTTAGAAAATTTTGAGGACGAAAATGAAATAGAAGAATTAGAAGATGCAGACATTCAATTGTACGGAAAAGACTTCGAGCCTAAGGTAAATACTACATTCTAAATAGCATTTCATTATTTTATAAACATTTTAATTTCATATTATTAATATAAATCCAAAGATTGATAAATTCAAAGTTACACTGCAAATTATTAAACAAAAAAATTTGATTACAGATGATACATTTTGAGAACAACTTTTATTGCAGAAATGCAATGTTTTATTTAGCCATAGAAAATGCACACAGACCATTGCAACTTGTTAGGAGACTGTTAACAGGAATATTTAAAAAAGTAGCATTAATGAACGGTACTCTGACTGGACAAACTGCTAGAGCACAGGAAAGAGACCGGCAATGCGTAAAAATGACATGTCTACATCCCTTTGCCATTAATGCAATAGTTGGTGAGTAATAATATTTACATAATAATAATTTTAATCACAATAAATAGACATGTTTGTATTATAAAAAATATTTGTAATAGATATTTTTATTAGTTAATAAAATTACAAAAAATTTCCATAACATATATATAATATATTGCATTTTCAGGTTTTTCTATTGAGCATGGGATAAAACATAGTTGGATCCAGCAAACAAAGAAAGAGTTACATCGATCTATAACACAAAAAATTGTAGAGATAAAAAGAGAGTCAAGAAATGAGCTGTAAAGTAGCTCATTTCTTCTTGCTTCTTTTTTTATTTTTCTTGTTTAACGTAAGTCAAAACATTTACGTTTCTTTTTCCATGAATTAAATAATCCCAATTAGTAATATAATTTAGTAATAGTGTAATATTAAATTTCTGGTAATACTTGAATTTATTATAAATACAATTCACAGCCTTTTTTTTAGATTACTAACTAAAACTGTATATTAAGTATAAATTACATTAGACTATCTTGAAATCCGTGAACCATTTCGTAAGAAAATTTGTTTCAAATTCTAATTGTATTCGAATCAAAGATTCAATTTGATTCGATTAGACAAAAAGATTGTAGATTAGATTCAATTTGATTTCGAATATGTTATAAGAAACTCGATTTAATTTAATCTCACAAATTTGATTCATGTAACTCTAAAGTCCTTATATCTCTAAAGTTATATACTGCTTGAAAAAAAATCTTTAAATGTCTATTTTATTTTATTTACCGAGATTTTTTAATTCGTGAATTTCAAAACACCATATGTATATTTAATACAGTTAAAATATTAATAACTTTTATTCAAACAAAATCAGTATAATGACATAATACTTTATTAAATATTTACTTTTTATTAATGTCTTGACAAAAACTCTTTTTCGTTTTTGTATTTGTAAGATTGTTATTAAATATCGAATTAATAGCTATAATTGTCATTTAAAACAATTATAAGTACATAGTTGGCACCGAAAATGATTATATATTATAGTTAAATTGTAGTAATTGAAATTATTATTGTTTTTTTTAATAAGAAACATTTTTATTAAAAAAAATTTCTAGTAAGTTTTGAGTGAAAAAATTAAACTTTCTCATCTATTATTAACTTTAAAATACATATTCATTTTTTTTACATTTTTCGAGTTAGATACGCTACTAGTATAAACAATATATATGCGACATTAAATGAAGAATTAAATTTTATTATTTTATTGGGTTTCTTAAACTTTTTGACATATAAATTCTTATCTCAAATCGCATATGTTGTTCAACATTTTTATTAAATTACGTTGGTCAAGAAATTGCTTTGAGACATCAAGCAAGTGTCTTTGCGATTCAATATCGAGCGGTGTAGTGAGCATTCGGCACATAGATATATACCCCCAACCAAATATTGTTGTAAGAAATTTTATATATTAGCAGTGTAACTATGTAATATAATATTTATGTAATCTAATAAAATATTAAATACATAATCTTTCATTCATAAAAATATATGATTTTCCATATTTATTACCAAAATAAACTCATTAAAAATCTGATCTTTTTACGTATAAAAATATATAATTGTATCTAATTATGTACACATATAAAAATATATATAATGTGATCTATTTAGATACAATAAGAAACAATTTTATCTATTTATATGCAATTAGATCAGGTCAAAATCCATACATAATTATATCTACCAAATTATATTTATATGATTGTATACAATCAGATATAAACTTTTTCCGGGGCAACCACTTGCCAAAATAAAATTATCATGTATATAAAACGTTTTTAAATAAACAAAACAGAAATTTTTTTAAACTCTGATATTGGGCCTTATTAAATTCTTATGCTTTTAATAAGGCCCAAATTAAAAATAAATTGAAAATAACAAAAGAATTAAACGTATTTTCCAATTCACTGTTAAAATGATTATTAATTACAAATACGAAATCCTTTAAGATCTATTTTACTGTAAAACACCACAATTATTTTTAATTTTGTCTATAATTAATATTTTAACTTTAAGAAATTGTGGCTATTTTAGTGCAATTTTAGCTTATGGAAAGTTAGCGTCATTGAAAATCATTATTCTCTGTTGCAAGCCACATACATAATAAACAAATGGCTATAACAATAAATGTACAAGTGGGCCTTATTTAATAATACTGTTGCGTCCAGGCGTGGGTCGTAACATTGGTGGTTTTTGAATTTAAATATTTTATTTTAAGGTTTTATATATGTGTGCGTGCGTGCGTGCGTGCGTGCGTGCGTGCGTATGTGTGTGTGTACAGGGTGATTCAGAACGACCCATGTGTCCTTGTAAAGACGTTTTCTTGAATAAATTCTGAGACGATTTTTCGTGTACGAAAATTTTGTTCGACGCTTACTATTTGAATAATAAGAGGATAAAGTTAGCGAATCACGGGCCGTGTACACATGGTAGACAAAGGCGCAACTAACTGTCCAACGCGGCCGCTTACCCGTGTAGAACGGTGAGTTGCGCCGTCTTTGTCTACCATGTGTACACGGCCCGTGATTCGCTAACTTTATCCTCTTATTATTCAAATAGTAAGCGTCGAACAAAATTTTCGTACAGGAAAAATCGTCTCAGGATTTATTCAAGAACACGTCTTTACAGAGACACATGGGTCGTTCTGAATCACCCTGTATATATATCAGCGTGTCTAAAAAAAGGGTCATATATTTTGATAGCAGGTAGTATTGATCAAAGCAAGAAGAAAAGGTTTAATTAACATGGGTCCTAAAACTAATATTTTAAAAGATACAAGCTATTTTGTTATTTGAGCTCTTTTTCATTTTCTTATTAGTCGTGTCATCTTTAGAATGTGTCTCCTGATATTTACATTTGGTTCGCAATAAATACTAGTCAAACGACATTGCATAGGCCTTGACGAATGTGAGCAACTCTAGTATACAAAAGAGTGTTCACTACTGTTGCTATACGAGAGTTCGTCAGTACGAGATTAATCATCTGACTCGTAGTACACTACGTAGTACACTTTAGTTAGAGTGTGCAGTTTACTTAGTGAACAAACATAATGGAAGCCTATTATTCCACGCGAAAAATGGCAGATATGATATTTTGTTATGGGTTAGGTTAGGTTAGGTGTCGGCAACTTTCTGGCCAACCAGGTGTATTTGAAAGAGTGCGTGATTCTCTAAGATGTAGGGCTGAAACATGCGTGAGAGTGAATGGCATAAAACAACTCCTCTAATACTGGGTCAGCATTGAAATTTTTTGTTTTTTTAAAAAAAGGAGTTTTTATTTTGTTATCATATGTACATTCAGTTTCTTTATTTCAGTTTTTTTATAGAAGATTAATGATTACATTTTATAATAAAATAAAAATTGTTTCTTTATCTCTCTTTGTTTATTTTTTTATTTTTTAAGGCACCTAGAAAAAAGATATCCCCATTGTACCCCACTCTCCCCTACTCCTTTGTTCATTACATTCTAAAGATGACACGACTAATAAGAAAATGACAAAGCCCAGGAAAAAAGAATTAAATCTGACCGGATCAAATCATATCTCGGCAGATCAAATTATATCTGTCAATATATAAGCATATGTGGCATATATTGTACTCTTTGACAGCTTCAATCGGATCATATCTCTTCAGATCTGACAATATCTGCGATTCAATTTTTCTGGAATATCTCAGATCTAACATATCTGTTCATATCTGACAATATCTGTGATTCTGTATTTTTGAGAAAATCCCAGATCTGGCATATATGTTCATATCTGACAATATCTGTGATTCTATATTTTCGAGAATAATCCAGATCTGACATATCTGTTCAGATCTGACAATATCTATCATTGATTTTCAGCGAAACAGTCCAGATGACTGCAGTATCGCTACAAATCAATGATAGATATTAGCAGATCTATTTAGATATATTCATATTTAACAAATGCGACCCAAAATACTTTACGTCTGACCAATGGTCAGATATGGATATCTCGAAATATTATAAGTAGAAATGAGGTTGTATTTGATTAAAAGCTATTCAGATCTGAGCAGATTGATTTGATATCTGATCATATTTAATTATTATGATTAAATGTTTAATGATATTTGTCTAATTTCATATTTAACTCTTACTAGCCATCATGGGGTCATTTGCGTCCGAGCAAAATTTCCCGCGTTGTGTACTCCAGTCACTTCGGTACAGTAAGTGCTACAGGTGCCTGCACCCCTCCTATGATCAAAAACCGTCTCATTACGGAGTACTTTTTAATAGAAGCGTAAAACGCGAATAAATGCAATGGCGAGAAAAAATTATGGCAAGTGTTAAATATATAAACAGAAATTTATTTATACATAGCAAATTTAAAAAATTTAATTAAATATCTCTAATATATTACAATAAATCAATTATAATACAAACATAAATTGCTGATGACAAAGTACTTTTTAGAAATAAAAAACGTTAGTTATTTAGTATAATTTTATTTATCAATGTGCCTTATATCTAAATTACAAAAGACAATTGCAGAAGAATATAATTTAAATTATTTAGTACATAAGCTTATTAGGTGATAGTTAAAAAAAAGCAAAGAAATATCAATTTGATTATTTAATTTAAATTACATTAAAAATTTGAGTTGAAGTTGTTTGGAGATTTGCATAAATAATTGCCAACTCGAATAAAAATTATTAAAGATTTTATATTCTTAACTTTAATTAATAAAAACTGATTTATCTGTTGAATAGATATAATATATTTAATTTTCAAAGCTTTCTGACGATGAAACAACATTTTAGTAAATGTAACATTATAAAGTTGAAGAATAAAGTGTAAATCTATTTCCGAGAAAAATCTAATAGATCCATATTTAGTTTTATTGTCATTGGTCGTTACTTGTACATTAGAGCTATCATTTTTAGTAATTTTATATGGTTGTGAAGTATAAAGCTCATTTTTAATTTTAGCTCGAGCGTAAATAGATATATTATCAATGTGTAGGTCATTTAATGTTAATACTCTTCTCTCAATATCATTCATAAATTTCAATTCTTGAGGAGAACCAAGTAATTTGTAATCTTTTTCGATATTAGATGGATGATGGTTAGTCGTATGTTCGTCAGCAAATCACTGATTTTTTAAAATCGCTGCGCCTTGAGCTATCTTTAAATTATTAATAATCTCTTGACTCATATTCTTAGTCCCATGTACACAATTTGCTAGAAAATCATTAAAGTTGTCAAATGGGAATGCGATGTTGCCCATAGAGGACTCCATCGCCGAACACACAAACCGAGATGTAAAAGTTGATGCACATTGTAAGTGAGTTCTCTATCGCCGTACAAAACTTTTAATATCTTTCACGAATAATCTTAAGCAAATTTCCGCTTCTTCAAGCTCTAATTCTGTATTAATATTGTTTTAAAGTAGAATAAAGAAAGCAATAACTAGTAGCCTGTGTTGGAAATATTTATCAAGTAAAAAGTTAGACAAAATCGGAACAGAATAGAATAAAATCCAATTATAAATCTCAGAAGCTTTGTAAAAAGAATGGAGAGAAATACTTCGTGACATTCTATGAAATGAATGAAGTGGTCGAACGTTAGTAAAAAAATTACACAAGCACACAAAAAAACAAAAGCGTCATGTCCGAGAGGCTACACCTATGTATCCCTATGTATTTTGACGTCCTGAAATCGAATATGACCTCAGAATTGCTTCATCAGGTCAGGATTTTTTTACACTTAAAAAATTGCTAAACGTTCCTTAAAATTACACACTATTCAACCCGGTAAAAAAAATTCTGACTTGATGAAGCAATTCTGAAGTCATATTCAGTTTCAGGACGTCAAAATATATAGGGATACATAGGTATAGTCTCTCAGACATGACATTTTTGTTTTTTTGTGTGCCTGTGTAATTTTTTTTACTAATATGGATCTATTAGATTTTTCTTGGAAATAGATAAAAAAAAAAGAAATATGGATCTATTACATTTTTCTTGGAAATAGATAATAATTTATTTTTCAACCTTATAATGTTACATTTACTAAAATGTTCTTTTGTCGTCAGAAAGCTTTCAAAATTAAACATATACCTATTCAACACATAAATAAGTTTTTATTAATTAAAGTTAAGAATATAAAATCTTTGATAATTCTTATTCGAGTTGGTAATTACACAGGCAATCACAAAAAACAAATGTGTTATGTCCGAGAGACTATGTACCTATGTATTCCTATGTATTTTGATGCCCTGAAACCGAATATGACTTTAAAATTGCTCCCTTAGGTTAGGATTTTTTTTTACCGGATTAAATAGTGTGTAATTTTAAGGAACGTTTAGCAATTTTTTGAGTGTAAAAAAAATCTTGATCTGCTGGAACAATTCTGAAGTCATATTCGGTTTCAGTGCGTCAAAATGCATTGGGATACATAAGTGTAGTCTCTTGGACGTGACACTTTTGTTTTTTTGTGTGCTTGTTTTATCAATTTCCCTTAAGTATTGTACAATGTTCCATGCACTTTTTTTATGAAACCAAATATTAATGAATTGTTTGCCTATTCCTAACAAAACTGAATGCATGTATTTAGGCAAGAGACAAGTGAACAAATCTAAAAAAGGTAATAGAGAAACTACAGAGTAACTCTTGACAACTTTAATATCTCGTTCTTTTTTATTAATAATAGCTTTTTTAGCTTGATCTTCCATTTTTTCCGCTGTTCTTAGTTTCCTTTGTTTCTTTACATAATTATAAACACGAATGATTTTTTGCCCAAAAACTGGCTTGTATCTTTCTGTTTTTATCTCGTAGATGTTGCAACCGTACTTTCCATTAAAATTAACTATATCTTGTATTTGAGCTCTTGCTAGCACATTGGCTATAAATAACAGAGCCACAATTATTGAAATACGCACTTCGTTAGTATTCGTAATTTTTGACATCAAAATGACATCAAGTGACACGTTTGATGTTGTTTTGATGCCAAAACGACGACAAACAATAGCAGTGTGCTATAGGAGTTGTTAATTTTTGGTAGTCCCGATGTACAATAGCAATTATATTCAATTATTGTCTTCATATTCATCTGTGATTGGTTAATTTCGTAAGACTTAAGGCTTACTACTCCTATTGTAGACCGGGACTAAAGCCTAGTTATAAACGTAAGGCTGTGAAATTAGTCAATTTGTTAATTTACATTTTTTATTTATTATTAACAGTAAAAAAAATTTATGTTAATTTTTATTATAACATCTCTAACAAAAAAACCGTATTATTTTATGTTTTTAGATATGTTAAATTTTAGATACTTTGAATATCTGTATGTGTATGTGTATATATATATATATATATATATATGTATATACACATACATCTCATTTTCGTCCTAGAGACGATCTTCTTTTTCCATCAATCACTTCACATCGATCGACTCCAGCGAAACGCAAGAACAAGACCGAAGGACATGACAATATAGCATGGAACGGAAGGCTCAGATCAAAAATTGACTCAGGACTTTTCGACTTGGATTAGTGTCCTGTAACTCATGGTATACTCCAGGTCCCTTTGTTTTGTTACACCCTGTGTGTGTGTGTGTGTGTGTGTGTGTGTGTGTGTGTGTATATATATATATATATACACAGGGTGTAACAAACACCCTGTGTGTGTGTGTGTGTGTGTGTGTGTGTGTGTGTATATATATATATATATATATATATACACAGGGTGTAACAAAACAAAGGGACCTGGAGTATACCATGAGTTACAGGACACTAATCCAAGTCGAAAAGTCCTGAGTCAATTTTTGATCTGAGCCTTCTGTTCCATGCTATATTGTCATGTCCTTCGGTCTTGTTCTTGCGTTTCGCTGGAGTCGATCGATGTGAAGTGATTGACGGAAAAAGAAGATCGTCTTTAGGACGAAAATGTAAATAGTTTGACATATGAGTCCGATTTGGGCGCTTGAATGGTATTGACGTTTGTGCGAGCGATTCCGTTTTCTGTGCGAAATACCGTACACCATATTCTGTTTAACTGTGTTCTTAGTTTTGCATTAAAGCTTTTTCTTAAAAATCCGCGTTATTATTACGCGAGTGTCAAGTGAGACGGACATAACAATATGATGTTAAAGTTAGCAAATGAGCACCCGTCTATAGAAAGAAAGCAATGACGGACAATAGACGGGCGGAGCGGAGCTGACAAACTACGCGGCGGAAGAACAACGATGAGCAGCGAAACGGCTGTAATCAAAAACACACACACACACACACTCTCTCTCTCTCTCTCTCTCTCTCTCTCTCTTTCCCTCTCTCCACCTTGTTTTAAAAAAAAAATAAATAACTAAATAAATAAATAATTAATTCACATTGAATTGATAAATTACAACAGAGCTCGCAACGATCTGCACATTTCGGGCCGATTCCTGAAGCGACGCCCACTGGCCCCCCACTACCGCTCGAGGCTCGTCGGCCGAGCTGTCAATTGCGCGCCGAGCGCTGTGGCCTCAAAGACGTCCCCATCTCAGAAGTATGTTGAATATATGCCCTTCTACTAAAGTACATCAAGGGTAATGTGGAAAGCTTGTCTAAATTCTAATTACCGTACATAGCTTTCCACATCACCCATGAGGTACTATTATTGATGCGTTTTTTTTTATGTGGTTTCCTTAGTAGGCTTAGTCCACTAAAAAATCAAAGAAAATGAAATATGTACTGTATATGGGTGATATAGAAAGCTATTGTCTAAATTCTAATTACCGTACATTATTGTTATTATAAAAATTAAGTTAAAAAAAAATTTTCTTAAAAGGTACGCTACTAGCGTATTTTTAACTTAGGAACGCTCCTGAGGCAGAGCGCCGCTCGCGTGTTCGCGAGCTCGACCTTCGAGCAGCGAGCGGTAGCGGGGGGAAAAGTGGGCGTCGCTTCAGGAATCGGCCCAAAATGTGCAGATCGTTGCGAGCTCTGAATTACAATAACACCAAAACGTTTATTTTAGTTATGCACCTTAGGATCTTTAAGGTTTTTTTTAAACAAGGTGGAGAGAGGGGGAGAGAAAGAAAGAGAGAGAAAGTGTGTGTGTGTGTGTATGTGTGTGTGTGTGTGTGTGTGTGTGTGTGTGTGTGTGTGTGTGTGTGTGTGTGTGTGTCTGTGTGTGTTTTTGATTACAGCCGTTTTGCTGCTCATCGTTGTTCTCTCGCCGCAGTTTGTCAGCTCCGCTCCGCCCGTCTATTGTCCGTCACTGCTTTCTATAGACGGGCGCTCATTCGCTAACTTTAACATCAAATAGCATGGAACAGAAGGCTTAGATCAAAAAATGACTCAGGACTTTTCGACTTGAATTTGTGTCCTCTAACTCATGGTATACTCTAGGTTCCTTTGTTTTGTTACACCTTGTATATATACTCTAGTAGCATCACTTTCTGGCATTTTCTGCAGGACAGAATCTGCGTGCAGTTAATTGCAGTAGAATTGAGTCAGATGTGCAGAAGATTATTCCTTAAAGAAAAGAGCCATGCTGGCAGATTGCTAGCAGACTGCTTCAATATTCGTGCACTGTACTTGTATATGAACTGCTTGCAGAAACTTGGTACAGATATTGAACTATCTTGAAGCAGATTCTTCCCGCAACTGCAGTCTGTAAGCAGTCTAGCAAAGTTCTTCAGCAGAATGACATAAGATTTTTTTAACAGAAGTAGCGCGCAGATCTTGTGCAAATATTGCACAAATATGATCTGCAGATTTCTGTAAGTTTTTTACAACAGAAATGACGCGCAGATCTTGTGCAGATATTGTACAGATTTTGCTTAATCAGCGGCAGAAAGATCTGCTGCAAGGTTTATAACAATTTCGGAATGAAATGGATTTAACAAGTGAGGGCCAGTGCCACCGCTAGGTGGCCATGCCGCGGAAGATTTTCTCGTGAGTCGAATGCGGCCACAGGCGTTATATCTAGGCGCCATCGCAGCCAACTTCTTAGCTCATATGAGTTCATATTCCAGTGAGATTTTTATGAGCTCCGTGTTGTAATCTCGAGACGAATACTCGCTCTCATTTTTTTCAAACATGACGTGTGTGTGGAACGCTGTTCCACATAAAATTTTATATTTTTATATGTAAATAACAATTTGTATTGTTATTTAATCTTGTACATAAATGAAATGTTTAATTCAAATTTAATCTGTTTTTAATCCATTTTAAGACTATACTAAAATATTCTGGTGAAAGAATTTTACAAATCTTGCAGCAGATATATATACAAATTTCTCGCAAAAATTTGACTGCAAAATCTTTCAAAAGAATTGAACAGAATGAGGAAGTAGATTATAACATCCTATTGGTAGAATCTTTTAAGAATCTATTGCAAGATTTACAGCAGTCTTGCAAAAAATTGCTACTAGGGTATATATATATGTATATATCCGTGTTGCTATAAATATGCAGAATGCAGTTTCAAATTTTATAAATAAACTTTAAAAATATATAAAGACGTTCAAAAGAAACAAAAAAAACTTGTTATGTTTGTTTGAAATTTACAATATTTTTGCATAAAAAAATTTGATGCAAAAAAATTGTGAATTTACGTAACAATTTAAGCTTTTCTTTTTCTTGAATATTTTTATATATTCTCAAAGTTTATCCACTAAATTAGAAGTTTCTTGTATAAAATCATTATATGTATTTTGGTTAAATTTTTGTATAAGAATGAAAACTATTGTGTAATATATAATGTTCTGTTATTAATTAACATTGCTATTCTTTTTATTATTTTTTTTACTATTTATTTTTTTAAGGGTGTCAAATAAACAGATTTGCATTTTATACAGTAATGAGTAAATATTATTCGTATTTTGTTGTGAACATCTCAATCTTATATGTGTAATTGAAAGATTAAAAATATTACTTTTTACAATTGTAAACACAATACTGTCATATAAGATGAAATCAATATAATTCATTATTTACATGTTACATAATAATTATAGTTTATAGTTAATATTTTTTTTACAGTTAGGGAACAGAAAGCTCTGCGAAAGTATAAAATCAGGGCAAAAAATAGAATCCATGAAGCTTTTATTCGTTCAAAAGTGCAAGATACTGTATCTGACTTTAAACTTGATCACAGACTCGAATTTATTTAAAGTGAAACAAACCCTTTACTGAATTATTCTCCAGATGATGATATACATAATACTGTTTCAGAACAGTGTTCCATAAATTCCAACAACAACACTTTCTATTATAACAATATTAATTATTCAATTTTCGAAGTTAATAATATAAACACAAGTAATGACAGTTATAAAAGCATTTATTGCAATAGTTTTAAAAATAAAACTAAAACTTATATTTTTCAAAATAAGGAAGAAAAAAGAGTATATTTTGACAGGATTCAAAAATTGGGGACTTCGTAATGTACCTAAAAAAAAAGTGGACGCTATTTTAAAATTATTTAAACCTATTTTTCATTTTTACCTAAATCATATAAAACTCTTCTCAAAACTCCACGCAAAGTCCCCCTGCAAATTGTTGGTACAGGGCAAATGTGGTACAAAGGTATTAAACTTAATATTCAACAAAGAATAAATCAGCAATACTTGGCCATATACCATTAGATTGTTATGGATATGAATATAGACAGGATTCCTCTCGACAATGAGTCTAGTAAACAATTTTGGCCAATACTTGGAAAATTTGCACACCATAAATATTCATTTATTATTAGCATCTATTTTGGTAAAGAAAAACCAAGTGATTTAGAAGAATACTTTTATAATTACGTTACTGAAGTGGCAGAACATACTAAAGATGGTTTTGAATTTAATGGATCAATATTTCCATTTTGTGTTAGAAATTATATTTTGAACGCACAAGCTCGTAGTTTTATTAAACAGTGTGTACCATATAATTAATTCTCAGTTTGCTTTTGAAAAATGTGTAGTAGAAGGAAGATGGTATCAAAATAGAATTATATTTGAAAGTATAAACTGTGAGTTATGAACAGATGAAAGTTTCAGAATAAGACAAAATCCACGCCATCATAATGGCAATACTCCTCTAGAAAAAATTAACACAGGAATGGTGTCTCAATTTCGATTAGATCCTTTACATCTTATATATTTAGGAGTTTTTAAACGATTTTTATCTTTTCTTATTGAGAAACAAACAAACAGTAAACTTCCGAGAAACACTGTGATAAGAATTAATGACATTTAAATGAGATTGCTCAGTATTTTTCTAAAGAGTTTAATCGTAAACCTAGAAGCCTAGGAAATCGTGATAAAGAACAAAATGGAAAGGCACAGAATTTAGACGATGTTTGCTTTATAATGGAATCATAATTTCAAAAATTATCTTCCACAAAATATTTATCATATATTTTTATTGTTTCATTCAGCAGTATATACACTACTCAAAAGAAAATAGGGAACACTTTCCAGACACCAAAAATTAGGCTATTTTCAAATGACTGTAACTCGGTGAAAAATCATCGCAGATAAAAAATAAAACAAGCATTTTGAAGCTTGAAGATCCAACTTTAACGCTCTATCAGCAGATTTTCAAAATTCTTTTAACTTCCTTGTCTTATGCAGTAAAAAAGCACACCCTGTTTTGTTCCTTAAAATTTCGTATTTTTGACACTTTGCAGCTCGACCAACAAATTTTTTTCGAACAATTCAAGTAAAGCTTCATAAACTACAACATTTTGCCTACAAAATGCTTTTTTTAAAATTTCTCTACGATTTTTTTTGACCGAGTTACGCTACTTTGAAGCTAAACCTGCATTTTTTACAAATGATATCCGTACTCCGTGAAAAATCATCGTAGACAAAAAATCAAAAAACCATTTTAAAGCTCGAAGTTCCAGCTTTAACATGCTGTTAATGGTTTTCAAAAATTTTCTCAATTTCTTAGTACTATGCCCCAAAAAAGATACACTGTTTTTTCCTTAAAATAACGTATTTTTAACAGCCTGTAGCTCAATAAAAAATTTTTTCTCGACAAATCCAATGCAAGTGCCATAAAGTATGACATTTTCTCTACAAAATGCTTTTTTTAAAGTTTTCTCTACGATTTTTTTTGACCGAGTTACAAGACTTTGAAGATATACATTTTTTACAGTACATTTTTCCGAAAAATGACGTCTACCGCCGACATTAGCATTACCCAATGTGCACCACGTGGAGGTTGTCGGTCGGATTTTTGCACATCGTGTGTGTGTGTGTGTGTGTGTGTGTGTGTGTGTGTGTGTGTGTGTGTGTGTGTGTGTGTGTGTGTGTGTGTGTGTGTGTGTGTGTGTGATGTATCACAGCAGAGATAAGGACCCGCAGTTCGTCACTTCTGCAGTATTTAATGACTCCAAACCCTCTCTGCTGTGTGTGTATGCGCTCGCGCGCATGAGAGTTCAATAGTGTGTATTTCCTCCTCTCTGATCAATTACTGCTTGCAAGCGTTCTCGCATATTTATACATCTTGCAATACGATCTTGCGGAATGTTGTGCCAAATTTCCGTTAAAATTTCTCCCAATTCTTCTAAATTTCGCGGCTGTTCCTCGCGACGCCTTAATCGTCGTTCCATTTCATCTCAAATGTGCTCGATTGGATTTAAGTCCGGGCTATTGGCGGGATGATTTAACAGTCTAATTGCGTGTCGTTGAAAAAAACGTCGCGTTATATTCGCCGTATGAGATCGAGCGTTGTCCTGCATAAAAATAAAGTTCCGACAGGTTCGATTTAATAGCAAAACGTGTGGTCGTAGAATATCGTTGATATAACGAACACCCGTCATTGCCGGAGGTGGCAGGATCACTAGATCACTTCGTCTTGTAAGTGATATACACCCCCACACCATCACGGAACCGCCGTTGTAGGATCGTATTGGCATAACGCAACGTCGATCATAGCGTTCATTTCGTCGATGCCAAGTACGTATACGAGCATCATTGCCATAAAGGCAAAAACGTGATTCGTCGGAGAAATATACATTTCTCCAATCCCTAGCGGTCCAATTTATGTGATCGCGCGCAAATGTTTACATATGGTCATCTTTGTCTAAAAAGAGATTTTTTTTAGACTAAGACGACTATATGTTTACAGTTCACAGGATTGGAGAAATGTATATTTCTCCGACAAATCATGTTTTTGCCTTTATGGCAATGATGCTCGTATACGTACTTGGCATCGACGAAATGAACGCTATGATCGACGTTGCGTTATGCCAATACGATCCTACAACGGCGGTTCCGTGATGGTGTGGGGGTGTATATCACTTACAAGACGAAGTGATCTAGTGATCCTGCCACCTCCGGCAATGACGGGTGTTCGTTATATCAACGATATTCTACGACCACACGTTTTGCTATTAAATCGAACCTGTCGGAACTTTATTTTTATGCAGGACAACGCTCGACCTCATACGGCGAATATAACGCGACGTTTTTTTCAACGACACGCAATTAGACTGTTAAATCATCCCGCCAATAGCCCGGACTTAAATCCAATCGAGCACATTTGGGATGAAATGGAACGACGATTAAGGCGTCGCGAGGAACAGCCGCGAAATTTAGAAGAATTGGGAGAAATTTTAACGGAAATTTGGCACAACATTCCGCAAGATCGTATTGCAAGATGTATAAATATGCGAGAACGCTTGCAAGCAGTAATTGATCAGAGAGGAGGAAATACACACTATTGAACTCTCATGCGCGCGAGTGCATACACACACAGCAGAGAGGGTTTGGAGTCATTAAATACTGCAGAAGTGACGAACTGCGGGGTCCTTATCTCTGCTGTGATCATCATCACACACACACACACACTACACACACACACACACACACACACACACACACACACACTCACACACACACACGATGTGCAAAAATCCGACCGACAACCTCCACGTGGTGCACATTGGGTAATGCTAATGTCGGCGGTAGACGTCATTTTTCGGAAAAATGTACTGTAAAAAATGTATATCTTCAAAGTCTTGTAACTCGGTCAAAAAAAATCGTAGAGAAAACTTTAAAAAAAGCATTTTGTAGAGAAAATGTCATACTTTATGGCACTTGCATTGGATTTGTCGAGAAAAATTTTTTTATTGAGCTACAGGCTGTTAAAAATACGTTATTTTAAGGAAAAAACAGTGTATCTTTTTTGGGGCATAGTACTAAGAAATTGAGAAAATTTTTGAAAACCATTAACAGCATGTTAAAGCTGGAACTTCGAGCTTTAAAATGGTTTTTTGATTTTTTGTCTACGATGATTTTTCACGGAGTACGGATATCATTTGTAAAAAATGCAGGTTTAGCTTCAAAGTAGCGTAACTCGGTCAAAAAAAATCGTAGAGAAATTTTAAAAAAAGCATTTTGTAGGCAAAATGTTGTAGTTTATGAAGCTTTACTTGAATTGTTCGAAAAAAATTTGTTGGTCGAGCTGCAAAGTGTCAAAAATACGAAATTTTAAGGAACAAAACAGGGTGTGCTTTTTTACTGCATAAGACAAGGAAGTTAAAAGAATTTTGAAAATCTGCTGATAGAGCGTTAAAGTTGGATCTTCAAGCTTCAAAATGCTTTTTTTATTTTTTATCTACGATGATTTTTCACCGAGTTACAGTCATTTGAAAATAGCTTAATTTTTGGTGTCTGGAAAGTGTTCCCTATTTTCTTTTGAGTAGTGTATATTATCAAGTAGTTTTTATCATGATTTAAATTATGTTGCTGATTATTTATTGAAAGAGTTCATCAATCATGCAGCTTGTACTCTAGGTATTGAATTTCTTGTATATAATGTACATTCTCTTACTCATCTTGCTGAAGAATGTAAAAATGACTCTTTAGAAACATTTAGCGCTTTTCCCTACAAAAATTATTTAGATGTAATAAAAAAGTTGCTTCAGTCGAATTATAAACCACTTCAACAATTAGCTAGACGTGATTTGGAAACAAAAGGTATATTAATTGAAAATATTACACCTAATTCAAATCAACCTATCTTACGAGAATGGCATGAAAGACGTCCAGAAATTATTCAGAGCAAACAATACACAAAAATAATATGGAAAGGAATGATCTTCAGTAATGATGAGCTCAACAGATGTTTCTGTACTGTTTTTGAAGAAATTGTCCTGCTATCAAATATTGTGAATACTATATGGTACATGATGTGGTTCTAGTTGGAAAAAAAAATCAAACAATTACATGAATTTTATGATTTTCCTCTTCTATCATCTTCTGTATATCTTGGGATTTATAAAGTTACGGATAAAAAAACAAGATATTGATATTGGAAATTATCACAAGTCAAAATTAAATGTGTAGCCATATCTCTCACAGATGGTATTCTATGCATTCCTATGATCAATGTAGATTACTAAAAGTATGTTTATGTTAGACATATATATTTTATAAAAAAGTGTAAATAATTTTTTTTCATAAATTTTTTATAACTCTACTAAAATATTATTTAAACCACATTTTTTATTAAATTAGAAAATAACACAAGGTTCAAGGCTCCTAAAGACATTTTTTATTCTATTTATAAAATCTAATAGAAAATCTGATAAAATATTTGAAGAGAATACTATTATCATCTTTTATTAGTAAGATATTAAGATTTCAAAATGTTAGTTTATAATGTTATTTCAGTAATAAACATAATATTTTTAAAATATTTAACAAAATTTTTAAAATTAAGATTTATCTAATTTTTCAGTATGCAGTAGTAAAATTTTAAGAAAACAAGGAAACCGTAGCGGTTGTATCATCTTCTTGGATTAGTCAGGATAAGCTAACATGCAAGTGGCCTTTTAAACAATTTTCTAGTAATAAAATTACAAGACTAATTATGAGTTTGTCTGAGCCAACTTCTGAATTTAATAACTATCCAGTAACAGTTATGTATGAGTCTGGTATGTATGCTTTATTTATAATTTTAAAATTTTTCCTATGTTTCTATGAAATAAAATTACATGTAAAATTACAATATTATAAAACATTATATACAGGGTGTCGCGCGGTGATACGCGTTTATTCGCAGACTTTATTAATTTTTTTTTCGTTAACTATGGCAAATATTAAAAAATGGTAAAGGACTTTTCTGCTCAGTTTTACTTGATCTATCAATCCACGAAACCACGGGCGGTAGTTACCTGACACCCTGTATATACAGGATATCCCAAACCAATGTATAAAGATTATCACGATGAGGTAGAAGGGATCGAGATAAATGAAAAAGTCTAATACCATTTTGCGATATTTGCAATAGTTTTTGAGTAATAAAATATTAAGGTCAGTCGAATAAGAGCGCGCGGAGAGACAAGCAGTCGCTCGTCTGAGCCGTAGAACCGCCCACTACGGCCCGATTGTAGGCGACGGTATGTGGCGCGCGGCAAGGGAAAGGAAAGCTTGGCACCGTACCGCGTCGAACCGGGCGGTCTTACGGCTCAGGCGACCAACTGTTTGCCTCTCCGCGCGCTCTTATTCGGCTGACTTTAATATTTTATTACACGAAAATTATTGCAAATATCGCAAACTGTTATTAGACTTTTTAATTTATCTCGATCCCTTCTACCTCATCATGATAATCTTTATACATTGGTCTGGGACACCCTGTATATAAAACTGTTTTGTTTAATAAAAAATGATTAAGATTATTATAGTGCACCTTATTTGTGGATTGTCTTTATTAGAAAGAATATTTGCTTTAAATATTGCTAAAGTTATATTTTCTATATTATTTTTGTAATCATTATTTTAAAAAGAAACAATATTTTGACAAAATAAACATGGATTTGTATTTATATCCATTTTGTCTTTAGATACTTACCGTAATGCTCATAAAGCATGCAAATAGCTGAAGACAATAGTAATATTGTCACTGCAACAGGAGAAATTGATTTAGAAGGACCTAGAAAAAAACGTAAAACAAAACGTTTGTACGATTCAAATGAATCAAATGATGGGTCTGTACAGTTAATTAGAAAAAGGACAAAAAAAGTCATAAATTCTGATAGTAAAGATAATGAAATATCAAACGCACAAGAAAATAAAAGAACAGTTGGAAAACTTCTAAAAAACAAAAAAAAACAGATTGCCCCAAAAAGAATAATAGAAGTAGAAATATTTTAGTCAAAAGTCCTGTCCTAAAATCAGTCATGGTTAATGATTCTTTAAAAACTCTATTAAAAAACAAAAAGAATTTTACATCAATTAATATAAACTCCACACAAAAATCTGTCCCTTCAACATCAAGGAATATTGAAAATTTTTTTAGTTCAGGTATAACTTATAATATTACATAGTCTTAAATAACCCAGGTAGCACATAAACGTTCCAAAAACGTCTCAAGAACGTTTGTTCGATACGTTTCAAAACCGGTTTCGAGAAATGTTTTTTATGACTAAAAATGTCCACTCAAAAAACTTTTAATAATACGTTTCTATTTCGACAAAGAAACGTTAAAGAAACGGTCAAAAAACGTTTCTTTTTTTTAATTGTGAAACGTTAAAGGAACGGTCAAAAACGTTTCTTTTCGTAATTTGTGAAAAGATTTGTTTTCTTAGGTAGTTAATAAAATAATGCATTTATATAAATATTATATATATATATATATATATATATATATACATGTATGTATATATTTTTATATATACAGGGTGAGTCATTTTAATCTATGGACCCGAATATCTTCCAAATAATCTACAAAAAGTATCTACAAAAAAATGTTTTAGATAAAAGTTGACCAGGACAGAGGGGGTCATTCAATTGTACCATTGGTTTTGACCTTGAGGTCAATTTTGAAGGTTATTTCAAGGTCACGATGGTTTTCTTAAATGAGACACCCTATTTTTGACTGCGGATTTTGAAAGAGCATAAAGCCTTGATGCTGCATTGTAATTGCTATGACACTCCCCTAAAACTAATATAATATCAACAATCTCATTAGGACTATAATCAGCCATTCTGGAAAGGTAACTTGTGAATGTAATTACCTACATACTCTGTATGTATGTTTGGAATTTTTAAATTTAAGCAACTTTAAATAGTAAATTTTTCAATTATGCAGAAGTGAGTAAGAAAGAAAAGGAATAAAACTCTATTATAACAATAATTATAAATCTTAAAACAAACGTAATTGTTTAGTTTTTTTCAATCGTTGATTATTAGCATTAGGTATCGCAGTGCTGTCAGCTACTTGCAACTTTCGGCCGGATTCTTCGACGCACGCCTATTGCTCCCCTCCCACCGCTCGCGCCTTAGCAACGGCGCCGCCGGCCGGCGTAACGCACGGTCCTGAGACGATGTATCGCGCTCCTTAGTTACGCCGTCCAACGGCGCCGTTGTTAAGGCGCGAGCGGTGGGAGGGGAGCAATAGGCGTGCGTCGAAGAATCCGGCCGAAAGTTGCAAGTAGCTGACAGCACTGCGATACCTAATGCTAATAATCAACGATTGAAAAAAACTAAACAATTACGTTTGTTTTAAGTTTATAATTATTGTTATAATAGAGTTTTATTCCTTTTCTTTCTTACTCACTTCTGCATAATTGAAAAATTTACTATTTAAAGTTGCTTAAATTTAAAAATTCCAAACATACATACAGAGTATGTAGGTAATTACATTCACAAGTTACCTTTCCAGAATGGCTGATTATAGTCCTAATGAGATTGTTGATATTATATTAGTTTTAGGGGAGTGTCATAGCAATTACAATGCAGCATCAAGGCTTTATGCTCAACGTTTTCCTGAAATGCGACATCCAACTGATATGACAATACGTAGTTTAGTCCAAAGAGCTTGCAATGGACATCTTGTTCGTCAACGTCAACATCATGAATATGAGGAAAATGATGCGCGAGCTGTAACTATTTTAGCAATACTTCACCTTAATCCTCATGTTAGTACTCGCCAAATTGAAAGGGAAATAGGTATACCACAAAGAACTGTTGTTAGAATTTTAAGAGCTCTAAATTATCACCCTTTCCACATCACTCTTACGCAGGCTTTACAGCCTAATCATCATCTGATGCGTATTGCTTTTTGCTAGTGGGCTTTACAAATGTTACACGATGATCCTAATTTTTTTAGGTATGTGCTTTTCTCAGATAAGACTAAATTTTATAGTGATGGACAACTTAATAGACACAACTGCCATTATTGGTCAGATGTTAATCCCCACTGGTATAGGCCAATAGATCATCAAAATCGATGGAGTATTATGGTGTGGTGCAGCATTGTTAATGGTTATTTTATTGGGCCTTATTTTTTTGAAGAGAACGTTAATAGACACAGTTACTTATCGTTGCTAAGAGATCACTTATCAGGCTTATTAGAAGATGTTGACTTAGCAACAAGAGCAAGAATGTGGCTTCAACAAGATGGTGCTGCACCGCATTATGCACTCATTTTACATGCCTTTTTAAATGCCACTTACAATGACAGATGGATTGGACGAAGGGGTCCAGTTGAATGGCCTCCTTGCTCACCAGATTTGACGTCGCCTGATTTCTTTTTATGGGGATACTTGAAAAATGTTGTTTTTGCTGAACGACCAACCATCACAAGAGATGATTTTATGGACCGCATTCGTAGAGCTTGTGCAACCATTCCTAGAGCTACCCTGCTTAGAACTGTGGATAGTTTTCAAAACAGAGTTATGCCTCGAAGCCAACGGAGGTAATTTTGAACAATTACTCCGTGGGTAATTCATTTAAATTACAGTGTCAGTGAGAGGCGAGGAGATTCACGATAATCAAGCACCCCGACGTGAGAGGCAAGGGGACTCACGATAATCAAGCACCCCGACGTGAGAGGCAAGGGGACTCACGATAATCAAGCACCCCGACGTGAGAGGCAAGGGGACTCACGATAATCAAGCACCCTAAAGGAAACAGAACTTACTACGTCCACGTCGTTGTTTCCGGGTAATGCTAAAAGTAAGATGAAAGTGCTTTTGACCTTGATATGACCTTGATATGACCTTCAAAAGGTCAGGTCGAAAAACTAAAAAATCCCTATGCTCATGTAAAAAGTGCCATTGTTTAAGAGCCCATTGTCAAGAAACAGGTTCTGCGGTCAAAAATAGGGTTTACTAATCAAAAAATGCGTTATGAGCCTCAAACAACCTTGAAAATTGAACTCAAGGTCAAGCTAGTCAAAGTGGTTAACACTTTTACAATTCATTGACTTTGTTTAAGCATTATGCACATTTGTGTTACCCAGAAAACCACATCATTTCAGAAAAAGTACACCAGATCGTTTTTCAGGCATTTCACTTCATTTTTGACTTTTCCAAGGTCGCAAAAACAATTTTTTCATAAGACAAGTTTGATGTAAAATTTTCCGCTCTTTCGAAATCCGCAGGCAAAAAAGGGTGTCCCATTTAAAAAAACCATCGTGACCTTGAAATAACCTTCAAAATTGACCTCAAGGTCAAATCTAATGGTACAATTGAATGACCCCCTCTGTCCTGGTCAACTTTTATCTAAAACATTTTTTTGTAGATACCGTTATTTGGAAGATATTCGGGTCCATAGATTAAAATGACTCACCCTGTATATATACTTTTTTTTGAAACAAAAATAAAATACATAAAATCATCAATTTTCACATTAAATTTTTATAATAAAAAAATTAAAAACAAAATAAAAATTCTTATGTAAAAAATTAAAATTATATCTAAGAGAGATATTTCAATATCATGACCTACAATGTCGACTTTGCAAGTAAAACAAGGGAAAATGAAAGAAGCGCTGTTTACATTATTTAATAGAAAATGTGTATCCGTATCGGCCTTTCCGATTATTCAATGTATTTCGTTGCGGCGGCATTTAGTTGGACCTTATAATAAATCATTGTGACGAGAAGCCGAGTTTGTTTTATAGATATACGCGCGCGTCACTTTAACATCAAGGAACCGAAACGACTTGTTGAGTATCACACAATATTGCTTATTGCCGGTCTGATTTAGCGTGGACAGAGCCTCGTGCATTCGCGATGCACCTTGCAAGATCGATCATACCAAGAGACGCGCGCATTCTACGTACAAGTCTATCTTCGTTTATGTACTACTACTACTAATATACGCTCTCGTTCATTAAGATTCTGCGCTTAACGATTACGAGGTTGATTCTGCTTAACGTTTACTGAAGTAAAGAAAAAAGAAAATTGTCATGTGTCTGTTCAGTCGCAACTAAAAAAATAAATGTTACACACTTGGGGGGGGGGGGTTATCGCGTGACAAACTCAATATCGGATTCTTTTCAGAGAAAAGAGGGAAGAGAGATGAGACAATATGACCGTATTTGCTGTTCTATTGTTACGACGCATTACAAGAAAGCGATACAATTTTTTAAACAAATATATATTATAACAATGTTGGAATGGCGATTAAATCTGCAATGAAATAATATCTACAGGTTTTAAATTCAAGTTTCAAAGTATTAAAACTGAAACGGATTTTTGGAGTTTCTTTTCTGCAAATCTTTCAAACCTTGTTATTTGATACAAGATACACTCGTGTGTCGGTTTACAATGTTATGACGTCTTGACAAAATCATAAAAACAATTAGACATGAGATAATTTTTGCTAATTGCATTTGGAAATATCTTTAATTTAGCTTGAATATCTGCGAATGGAGCGAAATGAGAATTCAGGTCATCTATTTTATTTTAACCATTTGTTGTTGCTGACAAGTTTTTTTTCAATGTCTTACCATCGGCTAAGGCAATACGAACAGATGACATCTTCAGCCAATCTTTTATAGAACCTTCAATTTTGTTCACTGCAGCGTTTGGTTCAACGCTCTTTACAGTAGCTGTAAGAAATTTAAATACATTTACTAAATATGATTGACAATGTTGCAATGCTGACTGGCTCTAAAGAAAAAGTAAAAAAGACAAACCTATAGTCAAATCTTTTATTTTTAAAACCTTGAAAGCCTTTTTTAAGGGTACTCTTCCTGCCCAATTAAAGTTCTTAGCATAATTATCCGTAATTATTTTGTCTAACGTTCTTCTTGTTATTTGTGTAATTGTTGTACCACACGATATATTTAAGATATTCACCTTTAAAAGAACGATATAAATTTAATAAAAAAGAAAAATGGATTAGAAAAAGAAAAAATAAACAATATGCAAAAATATTTGAAAAGAATCTATCGTAAATTATATTAAAAATATGAAAAAATCTTTATTTTTTTATTAAGCTATAAAGCTAATAAGTCTTTGAATAATATTTAGTAGTTTATGTTATTTTATTAAAAACTGCGAATGTACTTTTATTAAATTTATAATAATTGTTATTTTTTTCTTTTTAATATAAAGTAAAGCGATTCTATTTTCTATTTCTTAAAGTTCTGATTTCTTTATAAAAATTATTTTAATGTTGGTGTAAAAGCATATACAGGGTGTCCGTCCATAAATGTCCGAGCAAATATCTCGTAACTGGTTGAAGTTAGAAGAAAGTTTAATAAGGAAAATTTACATGGTTTTTAGTCGGCTACAAAATGCACGTAAAGAAATTTTTTTTACTCGTCACCTTTTTGAGTTATGAAGGTCAATGTAGGTTTTTTAAATGGGTACCTATAATTTTTTTTGCATATTTACATAGTAGAGGTAATTTTCAATCAAAATTATATTAGGAAAAAAATTGCTACGACGCATCGTTTACGAGATAATCGGCATGCAAAGTATTAAAGTAATAATTTGGATCGAGTATTGTTGAACAAATTTGGAATATCAAATAGGTTGAGAAAGTAAACATTGTTTTTTCATGAAATATTTATTAACAAATTAATTAAGAAATGTTACCATCATGTTCGAAATTGTTACCATCATGATCGATACAGCATTCAACGCGTTTTATAATGTTTCTTATTGTTAACTGCATTTCTGTTGTAATACTTTCAACAGCTCTAGTGATTTTATGTCGTAAATCTTCTTCATTTTCAGGAATAGTTGCATAAACAATATCCTTAATATACCTCCAACTTCTGTTGTAATACCACATCTCGAGCATATCACACTTTTCCGTAATTGTAAACATTGTTCTCACGCGCTCGTATGAAGTCTGTTATATCGAACAGGATCGCTGACCTTCAACTTTTCAAAATACACGACTGTTTGATTTGTAAATAAAGTATTTGTATAGCACGTAATATGAATTACAGGGTAGTATGAGTCTGTTAGTCAATCGTCTACATACGAGCGCGTGAGAACAATGTTTACAATTACGGAAAAGTGTGATATGCTCGAGATCTGGTATTTAAGTATGCATAATGAAAATGAAGCACGATTACTTTATCAACAAAAATATCCAGAACGAAGAATACCAAATAATCGTACATTTCGACGAATTGAAGATCAATTGCGTCAAACAGGATCGCTAACAAGACAACGACGTACAATCAAAACAGATGAAGAAAAAGAGACACGTGTGCTATTAAGTTTTATTGAAAACAGACGTACATCCATAAGAACAGTAGCACGTAATTTAGAATTATCGAAAAGTTACGTACACGCTGTACTAAAAAAATTTAAATTCAAACCGTTTCGTAATAATTTAGTACAAGCTTTACATGAAGGAGATGCAGATCGCCGATTAATGTTCTGCCACTGGCTTCGAGTTAATTATCGCACTGACTTTGGTTTTCTTAATAAAATATTATGGTCTGATGAATCTTGTTTTTCCAATTGTGGTATGGAAAATCGACATAACGTGCATACTTGGTCGGATGTGAATCCACATGCGAAAAGAGATAAAGGTTTCCAACGCAGATTTTCGGTGAACGTATGGTGCGGAATAATCGGAACAAAAATTATTGGACCTTTCTTTTTCCATGGTCATCTTAATGGTGACAAATACTTGGAATTCTTGCAAACAACTTTCTCAGATTATTTACGCGATCTTCCATTATCAGTTTTTCGAAATATTATTTTTCAACAAGATGGTGCTCCAGCACAATACACGTGCTGTAATTAACTTTTTAAATAATAGATTTCCTAATTGTTGGATGGGTACTAATGGTCCTGTACGATGGCCACCGAGATCTCCGGACTTGACACCTTGCGATTTTTTCCTTTGGGGGTATATTAAGGATATTGTTTATGCAACTATTCCTGAAAATGAAGAAGATTTACGACATAAAATCACTAGAGCTGTTGAAAGTATTACAACAGAAATGCTGCAGTTAACAATAAGAAACATTATAAAACGCGTTGAATGCTGTATCGATCATGATGGTAATAAATTCGAACCATTTCTTAATTAATTTGTTAATAAATATTTCATGAAAAAACAATGTTTACTTTCTCAACCTATTTGATATTCCAAATTTGTTCAACAATACTCGATCCAAATTATTACTTTAATACTTTGCATGCCGATTATCTCGTAAACGATGCGTCGTAGCAATTTTTTTCCTAATATAATTTTGATTGAAAATTACCTCTACTATGTAAATATGCAAAAAAAATTATAGGTACCCATTTAAAAAACCTACATTGACCTTCATAACTCAAAAAGGTGACGAGTAAAAAAAATTTCTTTACGTGCATTTTGTAGCCGACTAAAAACCATGTAAATTTTCCTTATTAAACTTTCTTCTAACTTCAACCAGTTACGAGATATTTGCTCGGACATTTATGGACGGACACCCTGTATATGTATATGCTAATTAAAACGTGAAACATTGTTTTTAAAGTTTTATACTAATATCATTTTTTAAGATAAAAAATGCTAGACATGCTAAAAAATGTTAAGAAGGTTTTATTTACCAAGTATTCAAAATTTTGTCTTATATTTAAAAATTTTTCAATATTTTCCAAATTCTCATCGGTATCAACTGGCATTTCAGGAACATTTTCTACATGGGATATGTTTGATAATTTAAAATGTGCAGAGAGTTGTTTGAGCATCGGAAGAAGTAAGTTCATAGAATTTTCTATGCTTACTAATTTTGTTAAAATGAGGCAAGAAAAATCTGAAAATAACATTCTACATTAGAACATTTAAAAAAAAGAAGAACAAATCTCTCTCTTCATCTCTCCATATCTCTCTCTCCCCCCCTCTCTCGGATTACTTTGTTGTTGATGATTTTGTTTTTCAAGAAAAGAACATAGTCCTGAGATAGTGTTTAATTATATGTATAGAAGTCATTTTTGATTCCAGAAATATAAAAAAAATTAAGAAGGACAGAAAATACTAATATATAAAGAAGTTAAATAATAAGTGCTAAATCTTGCAATACGTAGAGAACAAAATATGATGATTAACAAACCTATGTTAAAAGTGAACAATTAATTAATTAAAGCCAAAATTGGTAAGAAAAGAGACTTACACATAAATAAAAGTGAAATTTAAGATGTCATTCTGAATAATATGTCTCAATGTTATCGGTAAGTTATGTTTTTTTATAAATAATTATTGTTATTGTAATAGCTTTATAAACACAAAATTAATATTTTACTTGATTCGTCAAACTCCGAAGTGGTCATTGTAGTTTTGACTATATTTTGCGAAGAATTAACTGGTTTTTCTGAAAACCTTTGAGAGTTAATTGTAGTAGATGTACGTTTTGAAGCACTGACAGTTGTCGATGTTGATGGTTTGGAAGGAGTGATTATAGGTCTTTTCAGTAAGATATTAGTATTTTTTGTTGGCGTTCCTAACATAGGAAGTGGTGGAATTTTATCGTGTTCTGTTTCTTCATTTTTATCAGACTCTGAGGAATCGGAATAAATATGAGAAGTTTTCCTCAATTTTCGTTTTGGTCGCTGGTTGTATATGTTGTTCTGCATCAGTTTCTAGAGTAGATGTAAATTCAGCATCTACTAATTGCTTCCTTGCATCATCATAAGAATCTAAAATAACTATAAGTTAGAAACTTTAAAATTAAATATTATTAATTCAAAAATTAAAAGTGCATACAATATAAAATAATTGAACATAGTATGGTAAAAGTTTAATACAAAATTTGGTAAAAAAAATGTATTGCAAATATATAATAAAAAAAATAAAGAAATTTGTTGCAAATATATAATGTATAATACTTTAATCCAATAATATATAAAAACGTATAATAAGATCACAAGTGAATAGAGTAGTATGTGTCATATACTGAAAGAAACAAAAGACAAATATGAGGAATCTAATAATAAAATAGATTAAATAAAGTGAAAATGCAAATACGTGGGTTTTTATTTAGAAAATAAAAAAATTTACCATATGTACGTAATACTCTGCATTTAAATTTTAGCCAATTTACTTGTGGTGAATGACATTTTTCGATTTTACGAATTTGTATTGTCGATATTGCTTGGGGCCAAAAACAATTCCATGATTCATTTTTATTTTCCAAGCAAATATTAGGGACAACCTCAACTTCAGGTTTCTGTCCGTCGCACAGTGGATCGAATCAATAAAATCAATGGACATGAACTAAAAAATAAAGTAGTGATTTTTCTTTAAAAACCATGAAAAATGTATTCTAAAATTATCAAACCAAAGCATTTTAAATCGATTAATGCATTTTTATTAATATTTTCTCCGCTGTCGTCAGTCAAACATGAGCAATTTCGAAATCCCAAAATTATTGAAAAAATATTACTGCTATTTGCTTTGAAATTAAAGCAGATGCTCTTATATGTAACCTTGATTACTTATGTACTTTCAATCCAACATATTTTAACATTCTTTTCCATATGTAGTTATAAAATTTGGCTATATATATTTACTTGTGTTCACATTTCATTCAAACATAGAAATATGTCTCATAATCGTAACTTCTTTGAATTGTATAAAAAATTGACCGCATTTGACCGAATAACTAAAGCACGGATATCATTCTATGACACTTTTAGTTCAAATATTTGTAAAAATTGAATGCCCGAAAGTGCCCGTTCACAAGATATTTTCACATTTTTGGTGCAATGATTTATACGGATTGTGATTTACATGGAGTGTCAATTATGCGGATTGTCAATTTTCTATTATTTCTAATTAAAAATTATTTTAATTATTATAAAAAGCATACTTGTAATAACAATAAATAAATTTTTTTAAGTTTGGTTTGCATATATAAATGTTTTATGTAAATTATTACAAAATATTAATTGAGAACCATGATTCTCAATTAATATTTTGTAATAATTTATTTGACAATAATTTATTTTGTAATAAATGTTTATATCTTATTCTGTGGTTAAAGCATCATTTATTAAAATCATAACGATTCTTTGTTGGGTACTTAATGTATTTAATGGATTGAATTCATTTGTGACAAGAAGCGCTACATCTAACGCTGGCATCAATCAACAGATGGCGCACAGTCGACTTCTTCTCATATTTAAAATTAAACGACAAACGGTATAAATATGTTGTAAGATATGATACAAATATGGAAGGTTTCTTCTTACGCGTATATCTTTGTTCTTTGTGCGATATTATTGATGCTTAGTAAGGATTTTCAAGTTTTAATTCAAGTTTGAATTTATAAGTATCTTTGACAATTTATTTCATTTAATCTTTAAATTCATTTCTATTGATACACTTGTTATCGAATTTTATTCGGCTTTAGAAAAATGGAATCAATATCTTATTACGAATTATTCAATCTTTTGAGGACTCAAGGAAAAATCTCAAAGATCATGAATCATTACTAGAAATGGTTTTAGCAAATAATTCTTCCAATTTCTCAAAATGTGCTAGAAATTATTTACATGATCCCCTAAGAATATTTTGCAATAATTTATATAAAAAATGGTATAATGCAAATCGGACTTATGAAAATTTTATAAAAAAACATCAAACATGGTTAGATAAAAAATTCAATATTCCAAAGGAGAGTTTAGAAATACATTTAATACGAGCAGGTTCATCCGGTTCATCGAGGCCAGTGAAGAGAAAATCATTTTCGGAATTATCTGACAAACAAAAGAAGAGACGAACCGAAATATTAAGGATGAATAATAATGGAGATGAATTGGCCTTTGCTACAAAAATGAAAATGCAACAATCAGGAAATAAAGATATTTCGAAGATATTATCATATCTAATGGATAATCCTGAAGAAGCATCAAAGATATGGGCATTTTGCGAGGGTAAAAGCCAATATAAAGAGAAAATATATTCTAGGGAAAAAGCTTTAGCATTAATGATATCGCTGAATTTATCAAAATCGAAATACATACAATTACGAATGACATCAATAGAACACGGTGTAAATCTATATCCGTCTTACTATCAAATACAGTTAGCTAAAAGAGATTGTTATCCACTTAAGGAAATGATGATATTTACAGAAACACACGCAGAAATCGAATTACAAGCATTATTGGATCTTACTGTTCAAAGATTATGGAAAACTCTGAAAATTGATACTAATGAAAAATTATTAAATTTGAAATTGATTTCTAAATGGGGTTTTGATGGAGCTAGTGGACAATCGTGTTACAAACAAGTATTCATGGATAATATCATTGATATAGATAAACCAAGAGATGAATCAGTTTTTGCAATTAGTCTTGTTCCCTTGAGATTGGTTAGTGGTGACAAAATTATATGGCAAAATCCACAACCATCTTCAACAAAATGGTGTAGACCAATAAAATTTGAATTTATAAAAGAAAGTGACGAAATTATTAGACGCGAGAGAGAAAATATTGATAATAAAATAAATAATCTGTCTGTAACACATTTGAATAACGATATTATCGTAAAACATGAAATGATATTGACGATGATCGATGGTAAAGCTTGTTCAGCCATAGCAGAATCATCATCAATGAATTGTTATATATGCGAGGCAACTCCAAAGCAGATGATTTCTTTTGATATTGTTCAACAACGAACAATAAACATAAATAATTTGAAATTTGGAATGTCCAGTCTTCATGCATGGATCAGATGTATGGAATATTTGCTTCACATTTCATACAATCTTGAAATACAGAAATGGTCTGTAAGAGATCCACAGCAGAAAATATTAAAATTAGAAAGAAAAAAAAATATACAACAACAATTCAGACAGAAACTCGGATTATTGATAGATGTAGTGAAACAGGGTGTTGGAACAAGTAACGATAGAAATACGGCTAGAAGATTTTTTTGAAAATCCTTCAGTAACTGCAGAAATCACTGGACGAAATAATAAGAAAATTTTCAATTCTGTTACAGGCTATTGCGTGTGGTGAAGAAATCGATCCTGACAAATTTGATATTTTTGCGAAGGATTGAGCAAAACTTGTTATAAAAAAGTACGGCTGGTATTATATGCCAGCAAGTGTGCACAAAATTTTATGTCATGGTGCCAATATTATAAGGAATGCTCTTCTTCCTATAGGCCAATTATCTGAAGAAGTTATAGAAGCAAGACATAAGGAATTTCGACGATTTCGACTAAATAATACAAGAAAAAAGAACAGAAAATGTACAAATGAAGACATTATGTTTTTCCTGTTGATCTCATCTGATCCATACATAACGAGTCTAAGACATTCAAGTCGAAGTAAGCCGAAAAAAATGTTTCCGGAAACTTTTGAATTGTTCAAAGAAACAATAAATGAAGAGAAAAATGAAACTTCAGATAATATGAGTACGGATAGTGAACAATCAGATGAGTCTATCTGAAATTTTCAGATATTTCTTATATTGTACTCCAATTCATAAGGGTTGGCGAGGGCATTCCTTTAAAAAAACTTGCCCAGAACTAATTCCTTTGAATTTTAATTTAGATGTTTGATTAATTTATTTTGAGTTACTTTGTTTTCAGAGAATTATTATTTGTTACTAAAATTTAATTTTATTATAAGGGTAGGCGAGGGCATCCCTTTAAAAGAACTTGCCCAAGGTTGGTTATTTCCCCACCTTCACGCGGTACCAACTGTTATCACTGAGAGGGAATAAAATTTCGAAGAAACAGATATTAATTATTTTCATTTTTTTATTATGAAAAATAGAGTTCAAAGATTCAAATTTTCAGAAAATATTATTTATTCACACATAATTATGTCTTAAAATGCATGAAAAATATAAATTTTGAGCTGTAATCGTGAGAAAAATGTCATGTCCACTAATTCAAACGTTTCGATCCACTGTGCGTCGTCCATTGGAAATTCAATTAATGAGTACATTATATGTATTCTAAAAGAAAACAAAACCGTAAAAAGTGAACATAAAGTGCTTATATTACATTTTATCAATAATATTTTAAATCTATTTTTAAATATAAGTGTTTAAATCAAAATAATTTAAATATTATTAATATCAATAAATATTAATTTAAAAATTCTTTGAAACAAAATCATAAACTTACATAGATAAAAAACATACACTTTTAAAAAAAAAATAACAATACGAGAGGAACTTAAATTAACTATGATACGTGAAGGAGAGGAAACGCAATATAGGTCCCTTTTTCATGTCCCTTTTACATATTTTTATGTTTTACTAACGCAAAAGGAAATTCTTCAATAGCAGATGATATGTGAGACACTTTGAAAATATCCAATAATTTAGATGAACATGGATAATCATAAAATTCAGAAATATTCAAGAACCGACGACAAATTAAAGAATAAGATTGATCTTCTAAGCTT
This sequence comes from Solenopsis invicta, assembly GCF_016802725.1. Lineage (NCBI taxonomy): Eukaryota > Metazoa > Arthropoda > Insecta > Hymenoptera > Formicidae > Solenopsis > Solenopsis invicta. Next base: position 17,968,354 of record NC_052670.1, on the reverse strand, counting down.
AGAATGTTTACGATCTGAACAATAATATCTCCTTCTATCGAAACACAATTGTTAGGGGAGGAAATCGTCAAAACATATGTCGGGGTTTTTAATTTTTTATATTGCAAAGTCAAGCCTGTTGTATTTCTAACTATAGGCCCTTCAAAATGCTGCTGCCTTGGTTCTAATTCAGTTGCTGGTGATTCAGTCTTCGAATAATAAGTTCGTGTATCCGTCAAAGTTGTGCATGAGGATTTGCGGAAGATTTTACGAGCTTTTTTAATTTCCTCAAATAATTCTCGAAAGGAAAGCAACTAATAGTATTTAAATTACCAAAATTCTTTACATCTGCTACTAAATGAATTAAACTATGAACATTATATGTTACTTCTCCATAAAAATTTTCAAAATACTTAACAAAATTACATAAAATTTCTTCTGCAAAGTCAATATATTTAGAAATATGATTATCATTGCACAAAATTGTAATACTGACATGAAACATTAAGAAATGATCGTAAAGTTGTTTAGGCAGAATGTTTATTAAAGAAACTGGACCCACATACAACAAGAATAACCTAAACTCATTTGCTTTCCATCGGCTTAAATCTGATATAGTTTTAGGTTTTCTAGGAAATTCATGTACTATGTGAGAGGACAATGAAATTAATTTGTCTTATAAATCATTAATGATTCTTCCCGACAATCTAAACGGAGGTTTCCCTTTCAATACCCATAATGTTAACAATTTTCTCATTACACCTAAATAAACTAAATGCATGGGATCTAATGGAACCTGATTCACTAAATCTAAGTTAAGATTCAACAATGGGGACATTCTCTTTTGATATTCTTCATGTATCTGTGTATCAAAAGTCTCTTTTGTTCTAAGTTGTCCACTTGTACATGGAAAGATCATTTTATGATTCATGTACTCTCCCTTAATATTGCATTTTTTACTTCCATGCTTAGAATTGTGACCTGTACAACATTTAAGAAAAGCCTGTGCAGGAGCATCATAAATCAGAGACCTAAAATTAATCTGAAATATTTTATGGTCTATTTCAATATAATTCTTTGATATATCATTAAGCTCTTATACCCAATCTTGTAAATAAAGATCAATAGTTTCTGGCTTTTCTTTGCCAGTAAATAAGCCTACAATAAATACATTTGATTTTAAGGTTAATGACCTACAAAGAATTGGCCAGACAGAGATATTATTACTTTTGAACAAGGGTAAACCATCAATATTAAAATCTAAATCAATAATTTTTGAGCATGGTTCTTTTTTTAACAGAGGATTTAACTGCTTACGTATACAAAAATAAGTAAATTTTCCATTTTGCAAATTAATTGATTCAGTAGTACTTGGAGTGTCTAATAACGATTTTCCAGATAATGGTATATTTTCATGAAATTGTCTTAATAATGATAATAAATCGTCTAACGCTGACAATGTAATATTATGTTTTAAGGCACAATATCTCAATTTATTTTGAAAACCATCAGATGTTTCACTCTCTGAAGAATTGTATTTTTCTTGACATATTTCAGGTGTAATATTATTAGGAGCTTCATCAAGTAATTCCTTGTCTTTCAATTCATTATCTTGTAGAGTGTTTCTAAAATCTAAACTCGAGTCTGAATCTTGATCTAAGTTTAAATGTTCATGAATGACTGAATGTGATGTTGAGGGTTTAGAAACTTTAGAGAAAATGTATGAGGGCTGACAAGAATCTGTCTGATTATAATGGAGTTCATCCAATAACTTATGTACATGCTTTTGTATGTTTTTTTTTGTCTGCTTTCTACTGAGAAATTTGGTTTCTTCTCCTTTGTTCATATTTAAAGAATTGAGAATATTTTTTTCTGTTATTTTTGTAATGAACAAATTATTATTATATGTATAGATGGTAAAATATTTATCCTTTCCTGAAAATTGTAATAAGTTAAACATTTAGGTTACGGAAAGAAAAAATAATATAGCGGTATAATTGATAATATAAGAACATACATATCAGCAAAAAAATCTTTGAAACATTAATCAGATATACATCATTCCATGTGTAAATATAAATATATATGTGATAAATTATACGATAATTTATTCACATATCTCAGATATCTTCTTTGCTGTATGAAAACGGAAATGTATTACAAAATATTTTAGTAAATCAATATATATATAATATCTCATTTTACTTGTGCAATAATAAAGTATTGTTAATGCTGTTTAGTAAATAATGCGCCGCTGCTATGCTGCGAACCTGATTATTAATCTGCTTGCACGCATGATGTAAGAAACAAGGTGAAACAACGCGCATTGTCGGCGGCTCGATGCGCGGTAAGAGGCGTGGCTCGATGTGGTGAGCCAATGAAATTTGGGTCCAAATATATCCGCGCAATTTGAATACGAAACAATCATATGTAGTCTTTCTTACACGTATACACGTACTTAAAATATAGATGTTGTTAAAAAAAATAAATATAAAAATGTAAAAATACTTGAAATTTATTATCTTTAACACAAATTACTGTTTCAATAAACACTATTGTTATAAACATGAAATACAACAATTTAGCCATACACATAAGCTCATTCTTATAATTTTCCAAATTTCTTCTAATCCAAGTTTAAAAAAATTTGATATAACAATTATCACAATTTTCATTAATGTACAAAGTCTCAACTTTACCTTCACGTTCTTCCTTTTTTAAGTAGCTTTGAATTTCTCCGATTCACTGATTATTTCCGATTCACGTATAAATACAAGTACAAATACGCCCCAGTACCGGAGCCGTAGCCATATTGAATCTCAAAATTTGGACCCACTTCTGATTGGTCTAGAGTATGGTCTACTGCGCATCTGGTTACTTGTTTCACCTTTCTTCTTACATGATACTTGCACGTTTATCACAAACATAACCTTTATATGATTTGACTAGAGAGCATCTAACTCTGACTGAGAAAGATGAGAGATGAGAGTGGCGAACTCGATCACGCGACTCTTTTCTCTGAATGCCTCTGATTGGTTGCAGGCACCAAATCTCTTACTAGTTATAAAATGTCTTAAAAACGACACGATTTTAGACTTTGTGTTGTTTGGGTATAAGAAAGATTAACTTTTTTAAATAAAAATTCCTCATATTCATATATATTGTCACGTATTTTTATCCCACGCCGGAGAGCAGCGGCGGAATACGCGATCAAACACCGAAATTACGCGCGAGACACGCGTGAGCGACGATATAACCAATAGATACCACCAATCGCGAATTTGGGCGCCAGACGCGATTATACCGGTCGCGTCGCCGGGTACACTATTTAACGCTAGACGCGGATGCACACCACGCGATAGCTTCTCAGAACGAAACACGAAATCGTCGCTCGCACGCGGCCAGCTAGCTCCTCTAACCGGCAGAGGGGCGGGGTAGCGGAGACAGGGACGAAGCGGCTCTCTTGCTGGAGGAGACGGGTAGGCGAGAAATCAAGCAAGATCAGGCCGATATAACAGACAGAAATAACATGTATTGTAGCATATGACAGAGACAGAGTAGAGCCAAACGCGAAGGAATTATCAGTCGAAGCAAGCAAAGAACGGAAAAGATGAAGAGAGTTGACGAAAACGAATAAGCGGAACGCGAAAATTTTCTTAAACACTACAATGCTTACGCTAGCGGCGCGAACAACGGCGGTTGGTCCCGCGCGGAACGAGACAGCCAATTACGCGCGCTCGGAATAGCGCGGCGAGAACACACTCGTCGAGCTTTCGCTAACGGACAGTAATTAACTCAAAAGCAATACAACCAAAGATACCCGGTGATGGCAATGCCGTTGTCGCGGTCACGATGCACAATTCTCTCGAAGACGCGCGACACGACAACGCACCGATAACGCGGGCGGTCGTGTGATCACGGCCGTAACACGACTCGCGCACGTGCGCGAGGGCTTTACGGCTTCCCGGGAAGCCGGTCGTCCGCGAGCTTCTACGGCGGGACAGCCAACGTACACGCGGCAGCCGACAGCTGGGTGCCTCGACAAGGTCTCACGCTTGAGGTGGAGAGCCGACCAAACACTAAAAAGGTGCGTTCTATCGCCACGCGGCGGACGCACCTGCACACTAACCCAATGGCTCCACCTCAGAGCGCGAGTCAGCCGGCACCGGCAGCTCGTGGCTTTACACCGTCTCTAGAGGGTCACCTCGACGACGATCCTGTCCTCCGTTGGTCCCGTGGACGTCTCCGCAGGGATCGTCAAGCCGGGCACACTCGACGATAGCCGCTCCCGATATCTCCAGCCGATATCTCGCACGCTCGCTCACGCTTCGCACCGCAGGGATCGCCGGGTCGCACGCAAAAGCCGAGAGGATCGCGTTCGATGCGCGATCGATGAGCGCCACCCCTCCCACAGGGTGCGCGATATCCTTGCGCCTAGCGGCGCGGCCTATCAGCGGCCGCCCTTATCTAGCCGTGACGTCACGGCAGCGCAGTGTCGGGTCTCCGCAGGCATCGTGCGGTCCCCGTTGGCATCCAACATCCTTGTCGTTCTCGTCGTCCTCGCGGATGACAACAGCAGCAGAAATTTCCCGCGATGACTCTTCGCCGCTACCCTTCTCGACGGACAGCCGGCATTCGACGGCCCTTGTCCTGGCCATTCGTCCGCCCTGGCCTGTCCCTCGGCTGCGCCAATTGCGAGCCTCTTTTGCGTGGCGCCTATCTGTCACCACGTCGAGTCTCGTCCTTCTCTCCGCCGTCGGTTTTCCGTGCGCCGGCCCTGGACGATCGCCTTCTCCTTGTCCTGCTGCTGCCCATCCTCCTCGCTGCTGCTGGTCCTTAGGCGACGTTTGTCGAGGTGCCCGCGGATACATGAAATAAGCCGCGAATAAATAAATGAAATCAATACGCGCCGCAGTCCCGCCGGAGATTTCGCTCTCTCGCTGAGTGCCCGACCCGGTCTTACGCGCCTCCTTGCGCTATGCTCAGGCGGAGGACGAAGTGGCGAGGCAGATAAAACTGCCACGTCACAATATATATATATATATATATATATATATATATATATATATATATATATACAGGGTGTTTCAGACCACCCGTACACCCCTTTTCTCTTCGCAGGATTAGGACCAATCAAAAATATGTTCAGACGAAAGTTGTAGGGTTTCAAAAGATCTATTCAATGATCTTATCAGTTTGACCTTGGATGGCGTCGCCAAGGTCAGATCGAAATCACATTAAGTTTTTTAAATAAAACACCCTATTTTTGATTCCAGAATCTAATAGCTGGTGTCAAGACCTTTCCAAAACACTACAAGAAAGTTTATTTTCGTTGACTACTTTCCGAGTTGTGCGGCTTGAAAGTTACACTACCGCCAACACCATGTAAATAACAATATAAAATCACGCGTTACGCAGAAAGCCGTACAGCCGACACAAAGAAAGTAAACACGCGAGCCGGGCCAACAAAAACAGATCATGAAAAATCGTGAAAGTTAGCTGTCGCGACCGTAGATAGTCACATACATATGTATGTCATAATATTATGTAATTACATTATTACTTTAACGGTAGCACACGAGCAATAACGAGCGCGGCTTTCTGCGTAACGATGTCTAACTCGTGATTTTATACATATTGTTATTTGCATAGGATGTAGTAGAGATGTATTCACCACAACGCTATTGTGACTCAACTCAACACGAGTGACAATAACTCTCTCAAACTTGTCACCTACGTCTTCAATAACCGTCATATCAGTATCAATAGCGCAACAAAAATCCGACCCTCTTTATTAGTCTAGGTTTATTTAGCCATGTCCTATTCCAATGAAGAAGCATATGATATGCTGCTAATTTTAGGTGAGTGTCGAGGTACATTCATTGCAGCGGAAAGATTGTGGCGGGAACGTTATCCTGATCGGACTCCTCACTCGCGAAATGTTTTTTCACGTTTGGCTAAACGAATCAAAATTAAAGGTGTCGTTCAGCCTCAACATAACAAAGGTACACAAATTCGTCGTCCGATTATGGATGAAAGAACAGTGGAAATTCTTGCATCGACAGAATTGAACCCTTATGATTCTTTAAGACGACGAGAACAAGATTCTGGTGTTAGTAAAATCAGTGTTTGGCGCATTCTAAAAAATAACAAATTCCACCCTTACAGAATGTCTGTTCATCAAGCGTTGAATTATAACGATATTAGACAGAGACTTGTATTTTGCAACTTTATAAGACAGCAACCACTTGATTTCCACTTGAAAATTTTATTTTCTGACGAATGTACACTTAAAAGTGATGGATCTGTTAATACTTGAAACTTTCGTTATTGGGCACAAAATAATCCTCACTGGTTGAGAGAAGTAGATCATCAAACCATTTGGAAAGTCAATGTTTGGTGTGGAATTATTGGAAGTCAAATCATAGGTCCTGTTTTCTTTGACAAAAATCTAAACGGTGATAGATATTCCGCCTTGATAATGACAGATCTTCCTGTCTTACTAGAAAATATTCCTCTGCAATTGCGCCTGAACATGTGGTTCCAACAAGATGCATGTCCGTCTCATACATCGAGAGTTGCTCGTGCGGCATTAAATACTATGTTCCCCGACAAGTGGATAGGCAAATACGGTCCAATCAATTATCCGCCCCGATCACCAGATCTCACCGTCCTTGATTATTATTTCTGGGGAAGGATAAAAAACTTGGTCTATCATGAACGTCCGACTACGAGGGATAATATGATTCGTAGAATAAGTGAAGCAATTCGATCCTTACGTGCCGAGGAAATTCTTCGAGCAACCAATGATTTTCAAAATAGAGTTGATGCTTGCATCGCAGAGAATGGTGCTCACTTTGAACATTTAATCGCTTAACAAAACATACACTCATTCATTCCCGAACCTGAGAGGCAAGGGGACTCACGTGAATCAAGCACCCCAAACGTGAGAGGCAAGGGGACTCACGTGAATCAAGCACCCCAAACGTGAAAGGCAAGGGGACTCACGTGAATCAAGCACCCCAAACGTGAGAGGCAAGGGGACTCACGTGAATCAAGCACCCCAAACGTGAGAGGCAAGGGGACTCACGTGAATCAAGCACCCCAAACGTGAGAGGCAAGGGGACTCACGTGAATCAAGCACCCCAAACGTGAGAGGTAAGGGGACTCACGTGAATCAAGCACCCCAAACGTGAGAGGCAAGGGGACTCACGTGAATCAAGCAACCCAATGGGATGAAATTCTCGTCACGTCCACGTCGTTCATTCTGGATAATGCTAAGCACGGGAAAATGCATACAGTCAATCTGGACATGATTGATCATCAAACATAATCAATCCAGTTAATAAACAAAAGCAGAGTACATAAAACTTTGACTCCCCTTTTCCTCCCCCATACACATACGCATGCACGTATGCACACACTCACACACAAGATTAAATCCGACTAAGTAACCACCACATGGTACATCTTGAGTAATGCTGATGCTGGCGGTAGTGTAACTTTCAAGCCGCACAACTCGGAAAGTAGTCAACGAAAATAAACATTCTTATAGTGTTTTGGAAAGGTCTTGACACCAGCTATTAGATTCTGGAATCAAAAATAGGGTATTCCATTTAAAAAACTTAATGTGATTTCGATCTGACCTTGGCGACGCCATCCAAGGTCAAACTGATAAGATCATTGAATAGATCTTTTGAAACCCTACAACTTTCGTTTGAACATATTTTTGATTGGTCCTAATCCTGCGAAGAGAAAAGGGGTGTACGGGTGGTCTGAAACACCCTGTATATATAAACTTTTTTAAATACAAATTCCTCATATTCATACATTTTATATATATATATATATATATATATATATATATAAAATGTATGAATATGAGGAATTTGTATTTAAAAAAGTTCATCTTTCTTATATGCAGAAATGTGAAAAAAACGTTTCTTAAACGTTAAAAACTGATATCAGAACCCACATAGCACGTAATATTGCAGTGATATCATAGCAATATCACTTTTACATTGCAATATTACAAATGAAATATTGCAGAAATATCACGAAGTATTACTGTGATATCACAGTAATATCAAAATGTTCGCGAAAACGCATCACAGTAATATTACTGTGATATTTCATAGTAATATTATTGTGATATTTCACAATATTTCTGTGTCACAATGTTTATGTGATATTTAAATAATATTGCAAAAAATTAAATAAATAAATTATTTCAATTTATTTTATTTTTATTGTTATTCTTAATATTATTTTCATATCGTTACATGTAATATATATTAAACATAAAAAAAATAATTATATTTATTAAAACAGGATACAATAATGTAAACGTAATAAATATTTAATTTACAAAAAAAATCTCTTGTATCTTTTTTCATTTTTGTTAAAAAAGATTCAATTTGAATTATAATTTTAATTTATGTTCAAGATTAAATAACAATACAAAATATTATTTACATGTAAAAATATAAAATTTTATATGGAACAGCGTTCCACACGTAAAATGAGTGTATGTTTTGTTCCTTAAAAAAAAATTGATAAACTTGTTTCAATAAACTGATTACTGATCAGTAACTGACAAAATATAATCAGTTACTGATCAGTAATCAGTTTATTGAAACAAGTTTATCAACTTTTTTTTCAAGGGACGTTACATTGGAAAAAAATTAGAACAAGTATTCGTTTCCAAATTACAACACGCAACAATTTTCTTTAAAATCTCACTGAAGTGTGAGCTAGTGAGTCGTGGTGAGTCGGCCCGGTCGGCCGCAGTGGCGTCTAGATATAACACCTGAGGCTGCACTTGACTCACGAGAAGGTCTCCAGCGGCGCGGCGGGATGCGCACGATTGGACATCGCACGATTGGACACCACCACTCACAGCGGCCGATGCCTAGAGTTTTTCCGTTGGTTTGGTTAGATAAATCAAGATGATTGGTTGGTGTCCAATTGTGCTGTGTCCAAAAGAGTGTCACCCCGGTGCGGCCACCTAGCGGTGGTGCCAGCACTCACTTGTTTGCGTGGAGTCTTAAGGTGCGAATTCATACAGCGATAAATCGCTGGCGACTTTCCCCTTCTACACATACTTGTGACGAATCCGTTGGAATCCGTCGACAAATCGTCAGAAGTTCAACTTGGTTGAACTTCAGCGACAAGTCGGCACAATCGTGAGCAGTATGGAATCTTCAAATACTAGTTTAGGAATGGATACGTAAAAAAGCTATGATCCTGACGGTCTTTTAAGTATGGAGCTACCCAATACTGCTTCTTTTTGTAATGCCGTTTCTTTTGTGTTTTTTGCAATTCCAACATTATAGCAGTTGTAATCACTATTCGTCGCTGTTTAATTGCTCTTGCTACTGCTGTTCCCAAAATATTTGCACATTCAGCAGAATACACCTTATTTGAACGTATTGTCACTTTCATTTTTCTTCACTTTCCAATTTCTATTAAAAATAATACTTATTACTTTGTAATTATTAACTAATAATTTACTGAGTTGATTGCGCCTATTGACACTAAACGCCTATTGCGCCTTTTGCAATCAACTCAGTAAATTATTAGTTAATAATTACAGATTAATAAGTATTATTTTTAATAAAAATAATACTTATTTTATTTTATACTTTTTTAATACTTTTTTTTATATTTATTGTATTTTTAGTCGCTTGCGATTTGTCGCAACATGAATATGTACTGGGAGAAAAGCGACAGATACTTGACGCTGGCGTTACTTTTCCCCCACTTCTTCCAAGTCGCCAGCGATTTATCGCTGCATGAATTCGCAGCTTTATACACACGGCGGGACCGCATAGCGGCTGTGTACACGCTTGCTTGTTTCGTCGTATGTTGTGACGGTCGGTGACCGAGCCGCAACATTATATACATACATATAATTAATGAACATTGTAAAATACCTAATTAATGATAGAATATATATAATCATATTTTTGAATAGAGTTGAAAAAAAAGTGAAATCTAAAGAAAAATTTGTTGGAAATTTAATATTTTACTTAACTTGAAAAACCTTTTACTGTGGTGTATAATAGTCTAATCAATATTAATGAATAAACTATTTCACAAAATAATGTACCAAGCAGTAAATATTAAATGACGTAAAAATGTATATTTTTTTAAAAACTTCTTAATATACTTTGAAATATTTATTGCCAAGTGAATAATAAATGTGTATTAACAAAACTTTTTGTAAACATTTTTTTTTAAATTCCTCATGATAAAAATTTTTAAAAATTAAAATCAATTTTGTGCTCCTGTAAAAATTATAAATGACAATAAGATAAATACAAAGGTTTTTCTGTAATTTTTTAATAAAATCATTATTAATCGAGTTGTAAAGCAACAATTAAGTTGATAGATTACATAGAAGAGCGTACATTATAGTTTATACATATATACAGTTTAAGGAATAAACTAAGTAAATATCTAAACTAATAATAAAGTTAATTAATTCTTTTTCTTAACATTTACTTTTATTCCACGAAAGGGCAAAGACATAATTATTTTATTTGTAAGTTGATTTCTTCTATAGGATACCGAAATTACCAAGAATATTAAGGATACTAAAAATATCGAAATTAATCAAAGAGATAGTGACGTTGCATTAATAAGACATAATAAAAATGTGGTTTGACATTACCTTGTTCTTTGAAATTAAATATTGCAACAATATATTGCAATGATATCATTGGAATATTTTAATGTTATTATCACTGTGTAATATCACAATAATATTTCTGTGATATTTCTGTGATATCAGTGGAATATTTCAATGTCATTATCACTGTGTAATATCACAATAATATTTCTGTGATATTTCACAGTAATATGTAATATTTCTGTGATATTGCAATGATTCTGTGATATCACAGAAATATTATGTGCTATGTGGGAAACGTTTTTTATGGTCTGAAGATTGCGAGGAACAAATAATGGAAAAATTATTATAATACAAAAAAACTATATTTTTTATGATCATTCGAAGATTATCGCCATTTTTTAAATAAAATTATATAATTTTTTTACATAATATTATATTGGTTTCAAATACTTTTTTTGAACGTATCCATAGTTTCATAACCGTAAAGTGCCTTTGAAAAACGTTTAAACAGAAACGTTTTTGAAATCATAGTTTAAGAAACGTATTTGTTACGTTTCTACAGTTAAGAAGAAACGTAAAAAATACGTTTCTTAAATTATGGTTTCAAAAACGTTTCTGTTTAAACGTTCTTCTAAGGTTCTTTACGGTTATGAAACTATGGATACGTTCAAAAAACGTATTTGAGACCAATATGTGCTACGTGGGAAGTATTCTCTTTTATTTTCATATTTACTATCTAATTTTACTCCAGAAGTCACTAACAATAATGCAATAAACTTTTGTGCGACAAAAGATGTAACAACTACGATTTCACGTTGTAGTTTTATAAGTGAGGAAAATGACTCTTCTAATACTTTAGCAACAAGTGTATTACCTGGATTTGGTGAGTACATCTTAATTCAACGATTATATTTTTATTTAATTGCTCAATATTAAAATTTTTTTTATTTGACTTTTTAAGATAGCTTCAAATAACAAGGATATTAGTTCTAATATAACTAATGTTGATAGTGTTTCTGACACTCAGTGCAATACTTCTGAAAAAACTTCATTTGTTAAGACAGTTTCTTAAACATCTTTACCTACAATGAATGGTTAGTTGTTAATTTTAATTTATGTGTATTCTATATTTAACGTGACATTTTTTAATTCAATTATTTTAAAATATTTTTTATTTTTTTTAGATAATAAACTCTGTGAAATTTTATTTAAAGTTTTAATAGAACAGAATGAGAAAATAAATGGGAAATTAGATCATATTAACATTTCAATTGTCAGAATGCATAGAATATTAGTATCTTAAGATCCAGCACCAATTAAATCTAAAGGTTTGCCTGCTTTATCTTTTAAGAATGAAAAAGCTTTCTATGTATTTGAAGAATTTTTCAAAAATGATGATAACTTCCTTTTGACGGTATATGTTTTTTATATATATTGTATTATACTGCATTTATATTAGTCATTACTATTTATTAATTTTATTCGTTAATTAAATAAAAAGATAAATAAAAAGAAATACTATTGAGTCAGTATTCATTTTTCTTAATTATATATCAAAAATTAAATTTTTTATTCTTAATATATAAAAATAAAATATATTAAAACAAATACATTATACATTGATTAACTTTAAGATACATTATTTTTAATTTATCTAGACTTATCTCTTTTATTCTTGTTCAAAATATATGTAGTTCTAATAAAATAAGGGTAAACAAAAAAATTGGAGACACATGCAGAAATAAGAAGCTATTATAAAAGTATAACTGTTTCTCTTTGTTTAATAAATTATAATCAAGTGTTTTATTTAAACATAGATTAATCAGATCATCTAAATGTACCTGTAATTTTAATTAAACAGTCTGATGTTTGAAATTGTAATATATATATATATATATATATATATAAGGTATTTTTGTTTTGCGGAGTACACTGCAGACCTCCGCTCCGCTTGCATAATTTCAACATTTGATTCCTCGCATCCTTTACAACGCACGAGAGAGAAAGAGAAAGATCACTCATCCATTCATACCTTCACACTCATTCTCTGGACCTCCGTTTCTATCGCATTTTCTTCTCTACCTTCCACACTCTCATTTATATCTAGCCACCCTCCTCCCTCCCTCATCTCCTCCAGTTTCTTCATCCAAACCTCTCCCTCTCCCCTTTCACCTAAAACTTCTTCTACCATCTCCTGTCATCCCTTTTCCGTTTCTCAATCCGTGCATTTCTCCCATATATGTTTCCACGTTTCTTCTCCCCATCCACATATCCTACACTTTCTTTCCTCTTTCTCTTCTCAGTATCTACCTCCTCTCGTACCGTCTCCTAACCTAAACCTCGCAATCCTTTTCCATCTTTCCTCCTTCCAATCCCTTTTCAAGTATTCCGGCACTCTCTTCTCCTTCACTCTATTATACCATCTGTTGAACCTCGAGCTCTTAATTCTTTCCCACTTTTCTTCTTCCCGCCGCCCTCTCTCTCTTGCTACCACCTTTTCCCCCCTTAACCCTCCCTCTTTTCTCAACTTTTTTATCTCCTTGATGTTTCAGCTCTATTCTTCATAGAAACCTCTTCTTTTTTCCTTACATTTTCCCATCACCTTTCCCTCCTTTGCTCTACCTTTTATCTCCTACCCACACAACCTTGCCAACTCCCCCCCTTCTCCTTCTCCCAGTTTCTTTTCATAACTCTATGCCCTCATTCCTGCCCTTATCCTTAATTTTTCCCTCTGCATCTCCTCCCATGTACTCCGGTGTGTACCTTTCCACCCCTATTATTTATTTTAAATACCTGTCCTGTATCCTCTCTACCTTTTTCCTTTCTTTCCACCCCCAAATTTCTGCACCATAGCTAACCACCGTCCACACCAACCTATCAAATAACCACATCCTTCTAGCCCAGTCCTTTCCAAATTTTCTCTTTCCTATTCCCCATACCTCTCTCATCATCACAGCTCCTTTTTTGACTTTCTTCTCTATATGCTCTTTGTGTCCCCCATTTGCCATCATCATGTACCCCAGATATTTATACCTTTTCACTTCCTCTATTTTATTTCCTTTCCACTTCCATATTATCTTTTTCTGTCTTCCACCCCCTCTTCTACACCTCATCACTTTTGTTTTCCCTACATTTGTCTAATCTTTTCTGTTCTACATATCCTTCTAGTGTTTATATTAACCCTTTCATCCCTGCTTCATCCTCTGCCACCACCGCCACATCATCCGCATACGCCAGGGAATAGATTTTTTTTCCCTTTACTTTTACTCCCTCCCATCCCCCCTTTTCTAACTCCTCATCTAAATCCGCTAGCAGTAGTGTGAATATGCATGGGCTCAACGGACATCTCTGTCTCACTCCTCTACCTGTCCAAAAGTTTCCCCTCTTCCTTTCCCTCACCCTTACTCTATTTATTGTTTCCTCCAAAACTTCCTCACACTTCACCACCAAACTCTCTCTCACTCCTTTCCTCTTCATTGTTTGTACCAGTATCTCCCTATCCACCGAGTCAAACGCTGCTTTCATATCCACAAACATAACTACCACTTTGCCTTTCGTTTCTGCTCTTTTTTTATTTATTAGATAATTCAACACGTATATGTAGTCTATCGTTTCTACCCCTCTCCTGAACCCTGTTTGACTCGGTGGTAATATCCCTTTATTCTCCACTTCTTCCTTCAATCTCTCCGCCAAAACCGCAGCATACACTTTATACGCCGTTTGCGTAAGCGTAATCCCCCTATAGTCTTCTACTTTTTTCTTCTTCCTCTTTTTACTATTGGTACCACTATATTCTCTTTCCATTCTTCCGGTCATCCCTCTCCCTTCCACACTCTATTGCATATCTCCCAAAGTCATTCCCTTATTTCTTTTCCCCCGTATATCCATACCTCATTCATAATCCCATTTCCTCCTGCCGCTTTTCTCTCTTTTAATTTTATTATCACTCTACCAAATTTCTCCCTACTAATCTCTTTTTCCTCTTCAACCCCTCTCCCCATTACCTCCCCTCTTATCCTCCACTGGACTTCCCCCAGTACCTCACTAAAGTGTTTTTCCCATTCCCCCATTTCAATCCCTTCCCTGACTCTTTTTCTCTTCCTTCTTCCTTTATTCACTACTTTCCACACATTCTTTTCGGATCTTATTCCTTCTATTTCCCTCTCCCATCTCTCCCTCTTCCTTTTCTTTTTCTCCTCACAATGTTTCTCCTCATTTCTTTATATTTTTTCCCTCTCCCCCTCTCTTCCTCCACCACTTTAATTTCTCCATAACCTCTCTTTTCCTATCCCTACATTCCTCATCCCACCACCCTTTCCGTTCTTTCTTTTCTTCCTTCTCTACTCTCTTTAATGCCACTTCTACTTTTCTTTTCATTTTTTTCCAAACCTCCCCTACTTCCTCACCATCACTATCTTTCTTTCCAAAGTATTCCTCAAATTTTTTTTCTCCCTTCTCCGTTTAAACCCCCTTTCTTCCTCTCCTTTTTCTTTTCCCGGTCTTCTTTTCCCTCTGCCTTCCTCCTTGCACCCATACCGTTATTGTCTGATGGTCTGAGTTCACCCAATTCTCCACCTTCATCTTTTCCACCTTCCTTCTTGTCTCCTTATTCCCGATCACGTAATCTATTACGGTCCCTTTTTTTCCTCCTGTATACGTTTATTCTCTCTCCTCATCCCCCTTTACGCTTCCATTCAATAGTGGCCATCCCAATTCTCCTATATAACCACATAGTTTCTTTCGTTCTTTATTCACTTTTTCATCCTTTAAGTTTCTCTTTCCCTGTTCTACCCCTCCCTCTTTATCCTCACTTACTCTTCGCCCTTCTCTCCACGTCCTAGCATTGAAATCCCCCCTATTAACACCTTCACCCCTTCCTCTCTATCCTCCATCCACTCTCTCAGCTGCCCCATTTTTTCCTCCAAATCTCCATTCACATACACTCCTATTAGCCTCCACTACTCTCCCCCTAAATTTACTTTTAATGCTTGTAATCTCTTCTTTTTTTTTCCTTATCATCCTTTTCTCTCCCTATCCTTTCTCTTATCCCCATAATTGTTCCTCCCATTGCCGTCCCTTTCTTATTCTTCCTTGCCGCCTTTTGCACTTTCCACACGTATCCTTTTGGTAGCCATTTTCGAACTCTTTCCCATCCCTTCTTCTGTAACCAAGTCTTACTCAGGAACTTCACATCCCATTCCTCCCTGAAATCTTTCTTTGTTTTCCATGCCTGCCACATTCTTAAAGCCTACCTTATACTTTTTAAGGTAGGCTTAATCCTTTTTTTCCCCTTAATTCCCCATCCTTTTTTTCTTATTTCTCCTCTTATTCCCATGTTTCTTATTTTCTATCTTTCCTTCTTTTTCCTCCTCTTCCTCTCCCTCCGTCCACTATCCTACTAAAAATCCCCTTTCTCTTTTTCCACCCCTCCACCCTCCTCTATCCCCCCTTCCATTCTCTTACTTCTTTTCCGTGCCATTCCCTCAATTCATCCTTAATCTCATCCCATACCCACAATTTCTCCTCAATCCTTTTCATATATCCTACTCTTATTTTTCTACCTTCCTTCCTTATCCTTTCCACTTCCTTCCTTATCCACCGCTCTATTCTTCTCTCCTTTTCTGTCAGATCATCTACTATCCACTCCCTTTTGTCCCTCAGCTTTGCTTTTCCTTTCGTCACTTCAATTTTCTCCCCTACACTCGCTAATCTTACCCATACCATTTCCCTTCTTGCCTTATCTTGCTTCTCTATACTCCTTATTCCTTCCACTCTCGTTGTCGCTCCTGTCGCCCCTAGTATTTTTTCTATCTCTTTTTTTAACCTCTCTATACTTTTCTCCTTTGCTTTCACTCTTTTTATGATTATATTTCCTTTCCTCTCTTCCCTTTTCCTTTTTTACCCCTCTAACTCTATTCTCTTCATCTTTTCTTCTAATTCCTTCATCTCTCCCTTTCTTCTCCTCTCTGTCTGCTTTAAGTTTTCCTCCTCCTTCTTTTCCTTACCACCTTCCTCTTTCTCCTTCCTCCCCCTACCTTTCTCGATCTCTTCCACTCTTTTTTCTAAACTGTCTAATCTTTTCCTCACATCTTCTATCCACTCCCTCATCTCTGTTTTCCCCTCCTTCACCTCTCTTAATTCCGCTTTAATTTCCTTAAAACCCTCCCTCATCTCCCTTAATATCTTACTCAACTCCCCTTCTTTTGGCTTTTTCGGCTGCTTTTCCAACTGCTTTTTCGGTGATCTCAAAGCCTTTATACTTTTCCTAAAAATATCTGCCTATAATGCATCTATCTCCTTCCTTTTCTCTCCTCTCTTAAACACATCTATCAGCGACAGACTATATCCCTCTCAAACCTTCTGCTTTGCTCGGTTTCCTCACCTTCCTCTTCTTCTCCCCTTTCCCTTCTTCTCTTACCCTTTTCCATTCCTTTCCTCTCTTCTTTCGCTCCTCCATCTCGTCTTTTTTCTAACCTGCCAATTTTCCCTATTCAAGAGTTTATTTACTTGCAGTCGGGTTAAAAGTTTTTTTTTATATTTATTTATTTATTTATTGTTTATATTTATGTAAATGAGAAAAAAAATTGTTTTTTTTAATTAAGTAATCTATTTTTGCAGTTCTAGAAAATATTTATTAGAAAATATGACTCTTTTTATATTTAGGATAATAATAATTTTACTTTATTTGTAAAATCATTATTTAAATGTAGCAAATGTAAAAATACAAAACTATATATTAAAATAATATATCGGTTACTCAAAAGTTACTCCAAATAAAAATTTCAACTGCAACTGCACTTACTTTCTCCTGATATGCTTCTCACTTCTACCGCCCGATGTCGCTATCTTCCCTCTTCTGCTTCCTCTCTACTCTCTATACTTGCTCTCCCGTCTAACCTTTTTTTTTGTTAACGGAGAGGAAATGCGTTACCGCATACCCCAGGCCCCGGGGAAGGCCTGGTGGTTATGTGGGGCTCTTCCCCGCCGACAACGTGTCGACGGGGACATACCCACTAAAACCTCTCCGAGTGTCCTGCCCTTGTCCATGACTAGGGGAGCTCCGGAAACGCGTGCAGCATGCTTCCGGAGCCCTGCAACTGCGGGAAAATCTTCCCGTGGTTGCCCTTCAAAGGATACCATTGGAAGGGGAGCCCCCCATTGGGACATCACCCAAGCTGAATATGGAGCCGGAGAGTACAGTGAGGTGCAACGATTCGCAGGGTCATAGTAGGTAGCTTGAGTTACCGACGCTGAATCGGTAACGATAACGCACGCGCGCGCTCGGAACATGAATAATTTTATAGATCAAATGTTTTTATTATTTATGTTTATTACTTTATTAGTCTACATATTTGTGTATAACTATATATAATTATGTATGAAATATTTTTACTGGAAGTGAGAAAGATAAAGAAATAAATTAATATGTCTCAGATACTTTGTTTTCAATTTTAAATATAAATTTATTTAGTTTAATGTAATTATGTTTTTGTTTCTATTGCGTATAAACAATAATATATTCATATAATTACATACGCAAAATTATTAATGCCAAAATGCAGAATAATCTCCGTTACGTTATGTTTATACCATTTGTAGATCTATCCGTATAAATTTGATTCAGTATTATGTTATTATTTTTGCACAGACAGAGATATACATAACAACAAAGATAAACGTGTATGAGAAGGTAGGAAAGGTAAGGGAATAAATCATTTTTTAAAATTAAAAATATATTGGTTCTTTAATATTTTCTTTTTTTTTATTAAATATTGCATTCTTGACAAATGTTCCACCGTTAAATAATTTGGTGGTTCTGAAAAGAACCGTTTGAAATAATACTGCCACCAACTAATAGTCGGTCCAGTAGCCTTCCCGTGCAACCACTTGCTGCAATCGCCTTTCTACCGAATCATTTAAATGCGCAAAATATTGAGGCTTACACCTCAAATTTTCCCATGAGTTCCTCGCGTGAGCAACCAGATGTTCTTTAGTTCTCTCATGTCCAGTATCCCACGAATTTGCAATTATTCCCCAAACATTTTCTATTAAATTGAGATCCGGGGATTTGGCTGGCCAATAGAGAACTTCAATCTCTGGATGTTGAGCGAGCCATTCTTTTACTATGTGGGCGGTATGAACAGCACTATTGTCTTGAACTAACCGAAATGTCGGCATATCTTCTTCAGTGTATATTCTGCGAACGCTGGGGAGCAACACGTTCTCCAGAATATACACGTATTCTAAAGCATCCATATGCGTCGACACTTCGATTAATTCTCCCGGACAATGAGCACTTATCCACCCCCACATAGCACAAGTGATATGCCCACTTCTCCCGTAAGGAACTACATATTTGGGATCATGGCGACAATTTTCAGGTCTCCACACCCGTAAACGACGATCATCCGTCGAACAAAATACTTTCTCGTCAGTCCAGATAGTTCTGTTCCAATCTTCAGGTGAAGCTGTATTTAATTGATGCAGCGCAAAAGCGACACGATCATCGCAATGTTTCCTCGTTAGAGGAATTTTACGTGCGGCGTAATGACAATGCACGTTTGCTTCGTGTAAACGCCTTCGCGCTGTCCAATTAGATATCTGTAAATCAAGTTGATTTACAGAATGCGACACCGGAAGAAAAGGTTCAGCATCTACCTGATTGATTAAAACTGCATTTTCTTCGGCAGTCGTTGATCGCTGTCCACGGTTGTGTTTCCGCTTGTCGTCCATCCCTTCTCTTCCTTCTTCCCGCCACCGTTTAATCCATTTTTGCACACTTGATTCACTACATGGAATTCGACGCGCGATTTCTCGCGTGCGTATTCCAGCTTCCCACAATCCGATAATGCGACCACGTTCGAATAGATCGCTTGCCATGGTTGCACGAGAATGAATGAATATTAGACAAGAAGTTAAAACAAATGAATAGACGCTCAGCGATTGTATTTTGTTTATATTTCTTTTCCATGCTAGTAAGAGATGCAACAATCGCCGCGCGATTCTGCGCAGGCTTTCTTGCATATCTTACTAGCATGGAAAAGGAATATAAACAAAATACAATCGCTAAATGTCTATTCACCTAAAAAATCTTTTCAGAACCACCAAATTATTTAACGGTGGAACATTTGTCAAGAATGCAATATTTAATTAAAAAAAAAGAAAATATTAAAGAACCAATATATTTTTAATTTTAAAAAATGACTTATTCCCTTACCTTTCCTACCTTCTCATACACGTTTATCTTTGTTGTTATGTATATCTCTGTCTGTGCAAAAATACTGAACATAATACTGAATCAAATTTATACGGATAGATCTACAAATGGTATAAACATAACGTAACGGAGATTATTCTGCATTTTGACGTTAATAATTTTGCGTATGTAATTATATGAATATATTATTGTTTATACGCAATAGAAACAAAAACATAATTACATTAAACTAAATAAATTTATATTTAAAATTGAAAACAAAGTATCTGAGACATATTAATTTATTTCTTTATCTTTCTCACTTCCAGTAAAAATATTTCATACATAATTATATATAGTTATACACAAATATGTAGACTAATAAAGTAATAAACATAAATAATAAAAACATTTGATCTATAAAATTATTCATGTTCCGAGCGCGCGCGTGCGTTATCGTTACCGACTCAGCGTCGGTAACTCAAGCTACCTACTATGACCCTGCGAATCGTTGCACCTCACTGTACATACGAGGCACCAAAACAGGAGGAGTCAAACAATGAGACAATCCCGGATCAGGCAAAACCGCAAGATGACAGTCACAGCGGCAGCGGCGACCATGGGACGGAAGGATCCACAAGGGAAATAGAGGAGACGATTGCGCCCACGGACATAGCGATCCCGGACGACAGCGCAATGGAAATCTAACGCTACATGACACGGGCAAGAATAACCGCAAAAGGATATCTTCATAATTTCATTTTGTTCTATTATTATTATGTTGTACCAGTATTATTTTATTATTATTTTAAAATACACAATTATAAACATAGAGTATACCACAAACTAGGTTAAGATACTTGATAACACACAATCAAACAATACGCGCAAAACAGTTTTAATTTTTCATTTAATATATCAATATTTGCATTATTAATCATAACAAAATGTCATTTAATCATAGCCTGTTAAAAATACCACAAGTTCAAATGCGCCTTCCCGCGCTCAGTTGTGGTACTACCGCCATCTTGGCGGAGTGATACATGGCGGCGTCCGAAATAGGGGCCTCGACGAGAGAAGCCAAGCGTCGCCATATTACAAGTCAGTCGGTTACAAACCGAGCTCAGAGACAGACCTATGCCACCGGGCATAAGTAGTATGATGTAATGTTGCATCATCTCGCGCGCGACGCGAACAGTTAAGTTATTAACTAAGAACAGTAATAGTAGTGACTAGGGACCAATTATACTTTGTTTTTCTTTATTATTATGTGTGTGTGCAATAAACATTATTTCATGTGAACTGGCATAAATGATTTGCGCAACCGACATTGACAAGTCCTGTTCCCACGTCACTATCTAAAACAGAAGTGCATAAACATTAAACTCAGTGCACGAAAACGAAATAATAAACTTACCTGTGTACCGACGAACATTACGCAGCGGCGTAATCAATCCCACGACGACCGTTGACAGGAAGGACGAGCCTGGCCAATCACGTACGAGGATTCCTGAAACAGAAAGAAAGGATAATTACGTATCCCACCTTGGTAATTACAGGGTTAAATTACCTGGCGACCGTGAAATTCACGCAGGGTTCATCTTAAAGGTAGGTGAAATAAATAACCTGTAAAGTGAAAATTCGGAAATAAGCATTCGTTCGTCCGGTCACAGTGTATTACGCAACGCGCAGTGAATCTTGCAACGTAGCACTTTAATAAGAGGCAGTTTCGCCCACCCTTATTGAACCTTGTAAAACCCAAATCATACGAGACGTTGAAGGCACGCTTTATAAATATGACATGCGTCTTAGTAAAATCCTTCCAAGTTACACAGAATCATAAATTCTCACTCTCTCTCGTTAATGGCGACCGTGACAGGACACGGCGTGTGTAATTAGTTGCAAGATCATTCGTGAATACGATAGTGAAATCGTTAACAAGTAATAAATGACAAAAGAGATTTTCCGCTAAGATAGGAAATCGTTCATTAAAATTAAATTGTTATTTTACGAGCTATTGTGGACATTGAGCACATAAAAGTGACGCCGTATCCACAAAATAGACTCACCCAAGATAATGGACTATTCCATGCAGTTATGGAGAGCATAATAGACTCGACCACGTATAATAGACTCACCCAAGCATTGTGGACAATCCGATGCATTGTGGATAAAACTTAATTAAATTTAAAATTGAATTACTTTGACAATGAAAATTGATTATTATTCAATAATCAGCGATTCCAAATGCACAATAACGTTATGTTAAACTAACTTTTCATATATTAAACGCGTAGATTACGTTCGAGGTACAGTCGTGTTTAAAAGTGTCAGAATTTCGTAAAACCTTTTAGATTAAATAAAATTACGATAAAGTGACTCAACGATTTCATCCTTGTTAAATGACGTAATCGCCAATTGTGGATCAACGCGCGGGAAAACTCATTTCATTGCACGATAAAGTGTAAATTCAATTCGGTTATTCCGAAACGCATAAAATTTGCGTCGATTTAATAAAAATCTTACGTAACGTTATAAACAAATACGAGTTGCGGTTAAATACCATTTTAACAATTATTCCAAGCGTACAAGAATCGCAAGTGACAGATTGAGGTTAGGTTAGGTTACCCAGTTGTGGACAACACATAGTGATCACGCGCAAACACATTAATTGTGGCAAATTAAGTAAAAATTAACCAAAATAAATACAACTCGAATATTTTACAAATATACAAGTGAAAAATAAAATACACAGTGAAATTTTAAGTAGTTTGTAGTTAAAACGAACCTATGTCCAATTTTGGTCAAGTAATACGAGAATCACATGTGACAGATTGAGGTTAGGTTACCCAGTTGTGGACAACACATAGTGATCACGCGCAAACACATTTAATTGTGGTAAATTAAGTGAGAATTAAACAAAATAAATACAATTTGAGTATTTTACGGGTATATAAGTGAAATTTTAAAGTGCATAGTGAAACTTTAAGTAACTTATGGTTGAAACGAACCTATGCCCAATTTTGGTCAGACTATTGCATTAAATAAGCATAGTTCAACCCAAATATACAAACGTTCATAACCTTAAAGCAAATAATTGCAAATAGCCATATTCTAAAGGTGATTTATGGCCAAATTAAGTCAATAATTGCAAATTTCAATCTCAATTACTACATTGTGGATTAAACATAATAAAGGACATTTCCGTGTGGATTAAATCTATTTTTACGCACATTGCGTTACGCATACGTGCAAATCCCATACCTGCTTAACGAATTTAAGCCAGTTATTAATAATTATCGTAAATTACTCTACAAAAGCAATTTATTGTGGTTTTAAGCCGCAGTTGCTACATATTCTAATAAATATAAACATTTATTCATTGAAATTCATTTATTTGTGGATAATAATCCCAATTATAATACAAAATTACCTTATTACATAAAATAACTATACCTATACCTTATTCAATGATTATATTAATAAATAAAGTATTTATTAAGTAAACTCTATATAACTATAAGATAATATACATCCTTATATCCTATCCAATACCTATATTAATAAATAAAGTATTTATTAAGCAAACCTTACATGTTTGTGGATAATATTCAATCCTATATTATATTCAATAACTATATGTATCCTTAATAAACAAAACACATATTCGTGGTTAATATTAATAAGATATAAACAATATAACATATGTTTACTATATAAGTTTAAAATTAACTATATAATATATGTAAACAGAAATACTAATATTAAGAAAAATTTATTTGTGGATACACAGTACCCATTTTAACAGTTCACCACAAAAACGTGGATGACACATAAACACCGTAATATTCGATGCATAGGAAACTCGAGAAGCGAGTTTTGAACATATTAATCTATGTGATATGTTTCAGCGCCAAGTTACGACTACGTGCGTTACCATAAACCGTAGATTATGTTAAAGCGAGCATTGATTAAAAGCGCATACGGATTAATCGGTTAATGAAAACAAATACGATTGTAAACTTCGAAAGTTGTAAACGCAGTACGCGAACGCTTGTTAAAATCGAAATTTCAATCGCGATAGCCGTAATACCGTTGAATAAGACGCGACACCATGCCGAATTTACCTAGATCGCCGATCCAGACGCGAAATACAGCGCGTACAATGCAGGATACGGGCGACAATCGACAAAACGTCGACATTAACGAACAAATCGAAAGCCAAGCGAGCGTTTCGAATACGCGAAGATCGTTATCTTACGACGACCGACCAGTAGGTGTATTAGGTAGAAATATTGTGGAAGATACTACTTTACCCACAACCGCGAGCACCGAAATGGCGTCAAACACTAATCGCACCACGTCAGACTCAAATATTGTGGATTTGATTAGGAGATTATCAGATAAAATCGACAGATTAGAAGCGCGAGTGCAAAACGTTACTAGGGAACGCAATAACACCACGGAGAACGAGGTTTTGGCGGGAAACGCGAGCGAAGCAGGACCGCGTACACAAAAACAAACCCCGATCTTCATAAACGTTCCTGGAACGTGTCTAGCCAACCGCGATACGGACAATGACAACAACCAATACCACGTCTTGACCGACGACGACGTCTTTGGTTCAGTCGGAGCCGTATTAGGTTCTGGAGGAGGAGCCGGCGGAGGCGGAGCCGGTTCAGGCGGAGGCAGTGGTATTCGTTTACCACGAGGCGGATGGTTGAAAAGTCCATTCGAACATTTAACATTCAGGGGAAAAGACGACAAACGAAACCCCGAGTTATTTGTCCGAGATTTCGAAAACATAGCTAGGGAAGAACAAGTACCTCAGCAAGATCAATTATTTTACTTTAAGCGAGCGATGAAATCGTGCGCGAAATATTGGTACGAAATGACCAAACCAGACGACATCCAAACCGCGAAAGACAAGTTTCGTGAGTACTATTGGGGTCGCGAAGCGCAAACCGCGTACAAAAAACAACTATTTACGGGTAAATACGTACCCAATAAGGGAACAGCGATGGCCGAATACGCAATGCAGACAGCATTAAAGGCGCGATTGTTAAACCCACCGTTGTTAGACGACATAATAGGTATCTTAGGAGACCATTTTCTAATAGATGTAGCTAGGGAAATTAGACCCACGAACGTTCAGACGTTGCAGGATTTAGTTAGACTACTAGATTCCATAGAAGCGACGCGTAGAGGACGTAAAAGCGAAAGCGAGCCACAAAAAAGTGGCAATAACGCAAACAAAAATGTAAGTAAGACCGGAACCATTCCGAAACGAAATATTAACGCAAATAAGCAGCAATTTAGCAGACCTTATGGTCAACAAGCCGCATTTCCATCGCGAAAACCATTGACTATTACCGCGTCAGACAAATCGTGGAACAATGAGTCCAATCGAGCGAGCGAACCGCGAGCGAGATTTAGTAATAACAACAACTCATTGCAAACGCGATCGCGAGAATACCAGAATGGAAGAGTCGTAATCACCGAGGTTACAGACGGCGATGATGAAGCTACGCAGCGGAGGAACGTCGCTAAGATCGACAACCGCTATCAGAAGCAGAATCAAAACAAAAATGTGGGACAGCAACAGCAGCAGCCACCACAACAACGCAGAAGGATGGCAACTGTAATACGCGACGACACGAGCGAAACAGTGCCAGTATCCAATCAACCAAGCAGTGCAGTCAACATAAATGACAGAGCAGACACCGAGTTGTGGACAAATCCGAAAAATATCCGGATAGATCCATGAATATCATATTGCCACAGTTCAATTCGCCATACCCACGAAACAAACAAAGGGGAAAGCGAAACTCAAGGCCAAGAACTCAAATAATGCCAACCGAGCAACAATTTGGTGGCATTCATGTGATTCACCATCACGGTGACGAACCTAAACCACATTTGATGGACCATAACTATTCGAGAGGGAGGAAACCGACCGTTCGTTAAGAAAACTTCGATGACGAGTCAAAAGCAGGCGAGTTGACGAGTTCAAAGACCGCTCAGCCACAAAACCCGACCGTACGAATTGGCGGGAAACCAAACACCATCCCATTCCGAAGATTTAAAAACGTACAAAAAACGCATGAGTCAGCTACAAAAGGACTATGCGAGATCCCACAGCAAACGATCCATTGAAAAAAGTATTTCATGGACAAATGGGACAACGAACCACAAAATGTGGAACAGAATCACAATTCCGTTAAGAAAAGAGCCTCGAGAACGGAATACAATAAAGAAAATAAACATTTAGGGGCCACCAATACTTTAACAAATACCGCAAAGAAAAGAGTTCCGAAAGTGGATTACGTTAATGAAAATCAAACACAAGGAAGCACAAACAAACAATGTACTAACAGTGCAACAGTCCGAAAACAAGAGTCGACCATAGAAAGGAAGATTCTAAGAGCTAAAAAGGAGGAGCAGCGTAAAACGACTGGATCAAATCCAATTCCAGTTACTCTAGAAGACGGAGAAGTGGAAGTAATAAAGAAAATACCGAGTCAAGCTGTACCAGATCAACGCAAAGTGATCTTTTCAAAGGATTTGAAAGGGTAAGGACCCAGTGACGACGAAAGTGTCACGACAAATCTTCCAGAACAATCCAACCCACAAATTCAAACGATTCGTGCGGATAACGTTAATTCCCACGAGAAATCAGCCAAACGACAAGTGCTAAAGGCCAAAAGAACCACAAGCACAGTCGAAGATGCATTAAATATCCTTAGGATAGAGGATATGTTCAAAGACGTAGAGGAAACCTTCACCGAGGCGCAAAACCAGCAAGTCACAAAGGTTAATGTGCCATTAATTACTATAAAATTCAAAGCGTTCACAGTGAAAGCGCTAGTGGACACCGGAGCACAGATCTCAGCCATAACGAAGGAGCTGTACGATGCTTTGGTCACCGCCAATGACATAATTGATGCATTGCCAGTGAGGAAGTTCTTCTTAAAAGGAGCTTTCGCAGGAAGAGGCGCAGCAGTGTCAAATAAAGCAAGAATTGAATTCCAATTTAACAGCAAGAAGTTTCAGTACGAGTTCTACATCGTTGAACAAATGGCATACAGAGTGGTACTTGGAATAGACTTCCTTGTAAAATATCACACCAACGTGCTATGCGATGATAGAATCACGGTGAATTTCGAAGCGGAAGCCGATAACGAACCACAAACCATCGCGTCAATAACGATGGAAGAAGCCGACGAAGCCTTACGTGAAATAATCTACAAAAATGCCGAGATTTTCCAAGACGGCATAGGATTGGTCAACCACTACAAGCATAAAATTGTCGTTAAATCTAACGCACCTTACAAGAAAAGGTTATATCCCATTCCCGATAAACATTTCGAGAAAGTCGCAAGCTATATCGACGACTTAGAGGAGCAAGGGATAGTTGAAAAAGCAGCCACTCAATATGTAAACCCACTTGTGGTTGTTATTAAGAAGAGCGGAGACATTCGTCTTTGTCTCGACGCAAGAGAAATAAACAAAAGAATGTGCGAAGATTACGCGCAGCCATCTACAATAGAGGAGGTTTTCCGCAGATTTGGACCAAACGGATACTACACCTCACTCGACAACAGCAATGCATTTTGGCAAATCCCATTAGAGGAGCAATCACAGAAGTATACCGGATTCATGTTTAATGGCCAAACGTACGTCTTTCGACGCATGCCATTCGGAATCAAAACAGCCGGAGCTTCTTTCACCAGGGCTATGAGCAAAGCCTTAGGCTTAAATGCAAACGACTTTCTAATTGTCTATCTCGACGAAATTTTAATTGCCTCCAAAACATTGGAAGAGCATATCAAACATATCAATTACGTCCTTGGAAAACTGAAGGAAGTAGGTTTTCGTTTGAACAAGGACAAGTGCGAGTTCATACAGAGGGAGATCAAATTCCTAGGCCACACTTTCAACGAAATCGAAGCGGAAATAAACGCCGATACGAAACTGGCCATTCGAAACTGTCAAAGACCCAAGAATAAGAGAGACGTTCAAGTGTTTCTCGGTCTTGTAAACTGGGACCGCAGATTTATCAAAAACCTAGCCAGAATGACGCAGCCATTGGAGAAGCTTCTAAGAAAAGGAAGGAAGTTCACATGGAACGATGAACAACAAAAGTCATTCGAGGAGATAAAAATTAGCCTTCGAGGAAGCGCCAAATCTTTATTTAACCCGTCCAGGCTACAAATTCGGCATATATGTCGACGCAGCGAGAACTGGATTGGGAGCCCGACTCTACCAATATAAGGAGGACGGCAGAGAGAAGTTCACCATTGCCTACGCAAGCCGTGCGTTGCATGGAGCCGAAATTAACTATACAATCACCGAACTAGAATGTTTAGCTCTAGTTTGGGCCCTGAAGAAATGGCACACTCTCCTACTAGGAAGACAAGTGCGAGTACACACTGACCACCGAGCCCTGCAGTTCTTGAGCACATGCGTGCAGAATAACACAAGGATTGCCAGATGGTTCAGCTTTCTACAGGAGTTCGACCTAGATGTGATCCATATTCCAGGGAAAGATAACTCATTCGCCGATACTTTGTCCAGAAGCGCAGACGAAAGGCGCATACTCATGAAAGATGACAAGTACACCCAGCGACTTTGATTCTGTCCATGGGGAAATTTTCCAAACTAAGAAGTCACCATCCTTCTACATACTCGCAATTCATGATTAACGTAACGTCAGGCTTACGATCGATCCCGGCCGCTTACGACCGCATTTGACACAATTTGACATGAGGTTAAGTAATTTGACATGAGGTTAAATAATTTGAGATTTGCGACTTGAATTCACTGGGCAAGAAGATACTGACGAAATCTCAGATCTGGCTGCAGTGCAACAAGTGTAAATACACCACGCATCATGATTCCTTTATGATGCATCGCATGAAAGATCATAACGAGGAAAGGGCAGCTGACGAACACATCTTCGAGAGCTAGGAGGAAAGTAAAAGACATAGTTACAGCAAAGTGAATGACTTGGAGAACAAGCAGAATGAAACAGGTTGAGTAGCGTTAAATCCAAGAAAAATTGTTCAGATGCATTCTTGCTATCTGTTACAATTTTTATAATTATAAGTGACACTGTTGATACGTTACAAATAATTCTGACATCGTTATCAAGGATGATAAAGCGATGGAGGTAACACTTTTGGAGCCGATTCAGTCAGTTTTTCCTATTACTCAATTCACCCCACTACCACTGTTGGATTTATCAAATTGTTATCAAATCATCTATATGCTTCCGCTACATTACCAGCGAGTAGGTATTATTTACTGATTAGTTAATACATTACTGTAAATCTGTCTTAAAAAGGAATTTTTTCTTACGAAAGGTGTTTCCACGTTGTCCCCAGAACAAATGTATGTTCTGCAGCCGATTGACACGGCTAATATTGAAAACTTGAGGAAGATGATAAGATTGGACTTGGATCTTGAGCAGAAAATGGAAGTGAAGAGCGAAAGTAAAAAATGGATAACCTTGAAAGAGGATGGAAGTCTAGAACTGGTAGAGATGCCTTGGAACGAGACAGAAGGATCGAATATTGACGATGGTGTTTGATTAACTGTGCAAAAATCAAAGACACTTTTGTATTACATTTGATTGCTTTAACTTGAGATGTTACTAATTTCAGACATTACGCCATACATATATCAAGATACTAATTACTATCAAGAAAAATGATTTTACCTAACAATATTGGTGACTGGGTGGAATTTATTCTGATGCTAGAAATATGGATGTTTTTCTTCGCCAATAAATATACCGGCAATTTATATTAAAGAAATAATGCTTTATTTATTATTCTCTTAATTGTTGAAGCTTCAAAAATGGCAAGTGTTATGCCTATTATATTTTTATATTAACAATAAATAAATTTATAAGAAATGACATAATATGATAAAAAATATTATAATATTAAAATTTACTACAACTTTTAATTAGAATACTATATCGAAGATTATAAAATTAATATTGTAAAACATTATGCATGAAATGTTAAAAGATAAGAATAAATATACATAGTCAAAATTACATAACTCTTTTCTCTTAGTTTCATTTAGAAACTTGTTATAATTTAATTATATAGTAATTAAATTATTTTCTTTATATCATCTTAATTTAACAATTAATAAATTAAAAAATTTATTGTAAAGTTATTTTTTATATATAAATAATTTAGCTTTATTTAGAATCAACGGATAAATTTATTATAACAAATTTTTCTATTTAACAAAATTAATTCATTAACAATGGATATAATTATTTATTAATTACAAATTATATTTTTCAGAAAATATGACATCACCAACGAACAACACGCTGGATACTGGTCCGTGCCGGTGCCTGGTTTGATTAACTGTGCAAAAATCAAAGGCACTTTAGTATTACATTTGGTTGCTTTAACTGTTGAAAAACTCAGTGTAATATACAGAAATTTATTATAATTCTAATGTTATAAATGAAGTAACTTTATTCGTCATACTTGAATTTCCGCATGACACTCGCAATGATGTTTATTTTGCTGATCAAAGCTGTGTCATGTTGACAATACATCGATGTCAATTGACTCACTGTTGGAAAAATCGCAGTTTCGCTCTTTCAATTTTATTTATATTGCTAATTGTTATTCCTTTTAATCGTATGTTACTTCGTAAACAACCGTCGTTGTTTGAATAATGCATACTTTCATTAAATGTAATTTAAGGAAAAGAATTATAATAAAAAAATTTATCCCACGTAAAAAACAATGTTTTTTTTATTATTTCATACAAACTTCTTTTACAAATAAAAACATTAGGTTAATTTGTTTAATGATCCATATTATAATTGTTTTGAGTAATTTAACTTTAAAAACATATGAATTTTTAATTTAAAATAAATAATATTTTTTTAATTAACTTTTAACGTAATTTTTAACTATTTTTATTTATGAAAACCTACTCAGAAAATTTAATAATAAATGCAAATAAAATATTTAATATAAATTATTATAAATGTAATTTATTATAATACAGTGAATAAATAATGTATAATAAAATTGATAAAGGAAGAAAAACATAATAAAACTTAATTTAAGTAAATTTTTTTTTATTTTTTATTTTAACATTTTTTATTTATAACGTATAATTATATATATATATATATATATATATATATATATATTTTTATATTATACATTTTTGTACATTTTTTATGGGACGCTGGAAATATATACAATCTAAGAAATTGGCGCGCAAGTTTAGTGCAGCGAAAGAACTGCTAGAAGATGGGTACAAAAATATTAAATCGGTGAAGCAGATTTATATCAAGACGATGTTTCAATGTTGGCCAAAGATGCGCGACTCCGGCTGAATATGGAGCTATTATTCAGCAAGTAAGAGCAAACCCTTTTCAGCCCGCAAACAAAATACCCGAAACACTTGGGTTAAACATATCACACATTTTTTTTTTATTATACATTTTTTTACCTCATATATATATATATATATATATATATATATATATACACGATAGAAGCATTTTTAATAAAAAAATTAATTTAATCAGGAATGTTCGGATCCAAAGACACGATTTGACATGGAATGCTTCTTATAAAGATATAATATATAAATAGATTAAATTAAATATTTTTTATACATTAAAATTATAAGTAAAATAGCAAATTTTGTTACTTATTAGTGAATTATAAAAAATAAAAACGCATGAAACCCGACAAATGACTTACGGTACTGGTTTCTTTTTCAAAAATCTCGGGTTTTTTCAAACTTGCTTAATAACGCACTCGCGTTTGTTAAAAAACAAATGCAATCAACATTGAAATATTTTATATATTGAAATGGCTTTCAAACCGTCACAGGAAAATTTATTAAGAATAGCAGCATTATGGGACGCTGGAAACACATTAGAAGAAATTGCCGCGCAAGTGCAGTGCAGCGAAAGAACTGCTAGAAGATGGGTACAAAAATTTGAAATCGGTGAAGCAGATTTATTTCAAGACCAACGATGTTTCAACATGCGCCAAATATGCACGACTGCGGCTGAAGATGAAGCGATAATTCAGCAAATAAGAGCAAACCCTTTTCAGCCTGCAAACAAAATACCCGAAACACTTGGGTTAAACATATCAGGCCGGGTAGCTCAAAGGCGGCTTCGTGCGGCGGGAATAAAATGCCGTAAAGCTGCAAAGAAACTCCTTCTGACACCAAGACATCGGACGCAACGAATAAATTTTGCAATGTACCATCTACATATCACAGACGAAGAATGGGCATAAGTGATATGGATGGATGAAAAAACGTTTTCCAGCGATAAAGATGGTCGGTATCGCGTCTGGAGAACAGACAATACCAGATACGAGCCAAACAATATTTTGCCTTCGACATCAAGTGGACACGTCACGGCAGCATTCTGGGCATGGATGTCAGCTGACGGTCCAGGAGACTTAGTGGAAGTGGGAAGAAACTTCATGCTGAGCAGTACGTAGATATTTTGGATGGAGTAATGCTGCCCAGCGTACGAAGACGCTACAATGAAGAAGTGCTTCCCCAAATTATCGTCGTGGAAGACAACAGTCCTATCCATACCGCTCGGATCACCAGAACTTGGTACGAAAATCATCCAGAAATTCGTCGGCTAAATTGGCCTGCCAGGTCTCCAGATCTAAACGTAATAGAGAATCTGTGGGCAGAGATGGTGCGGGAGTGGACGCCTCACATTGTCCACAGAAGAGAAGATCTTTTAGAACGAGTTCATCTGGCGTGGGCCGATCTGCAGGAGCGTCCTGAGTATTGCCAGGCAATTGTTAATTCCATGCGCCAGAGGTTACTCGACGTATTGAACACCGAGGGACATCCTATAAATTATTAAGAGGTAACACTGATACATTAAACGAAATTGTATTAATTATATAAAGTATTGAGTATCTGTATTTGAGTATCTGTATTTGTATTTGTATTTAAATATTAAATCAGTATTTGAATTGTTTTTCAGATTATTTCGGCACGTATTGTTACACCACGACTGCTTCACATTTTGGCTGTTTATAATTTGCCCTACGGTTTTTTCTATTTTCCTATGTAAGTGCATAAGTAACATTGCTCCTAAAACAACAATGGCAATAATTAATAATTAATATTTTAATCAGGGCGCAATCTCGAGTAACTTCTGACGCACAAAACTAACAATTGCCTGGTAATACTCAGGAAGCTACTGCAGATCGACCCACGCAAGATGGAATCGCTCTAAAAGATCTTCTCTTCTATGGACAATGTAGAGCGTCCACTCTCGCACCATCCCTGCCCACAGATTCTCTATTACGTTGAGATCTGAAAACCTGGCAAGCTAATTTAGCCGAAAAATTTTTGATGATGATTTTCATACCAAACTCTGATGATCCGAGCGGTATGGAATGGGCTGTTGTCTTCCACGACGATAATTCTAGGAAGCACTTCTTCGTTGTAGCGCCTCCGTACGCTGGGCAGCATTACTCCATCCAAAATATCTACGTACTGCTCAGCATGAAGTTTCTTCCCACTTCCACTAAGTCTCCTGGACCGTCAGCTGACATCCATGCCCAGAATGCCGCCGTGATGTGTCCACTTGATGTCGAAGGCAAAATATTGTTCGGCTCGTATCTGGTATTGTCTGTTCTCCAGACGCGATACCGACCATCTTTATCGCTGGAAAACGTTTTTTCATCCATCCATATCACTTTTGCCCATTCTTCGTCTGTGATATGTAGATGGTTCATTGCAAAATTTATTCGTTGTGTCCGATGTCTTGGTGTCAGAAGGAGTTTCTTTGCAGCTTTACGGCATTTTATTCCCGCCGCACGAAGCCGCCTTTGAACTACCCGGCCTGATACGTTTAACCCAAATGTTTCGGGTATTTTGTTTGCGGGCTGAAAAGGGTTTGCTCTTACTTGCTGAATAATAGCTCCATAATCAGCCGGAGTCGCGCATCTTTGGCCAACATTGAAACATCGTCTTGATATAAATCTGCTTCACCGATTTAATATTTTTGTACCCATCTTCTAGCAGTTCTTTCGCTGCACTAAACTTGCGCGCCAATTTCTTAGATTGTATATATTTCCAGCGTCCCATAAAAAATGTACAAAAATGTATAATATAAAAATATATATATATATATATATATAATTATACGTTATAAATAAAAAATGTTAAAATAAAAAATAAAAAAAAATTTACTTAAATTAAGTTTTATTATGTTTTTCTTCCTTTATCAATTTTATTATACATTATTTATTCACTGTATTATAATAAATTACATTTATAATAATTTATATTAAATATTTTATTTGCATTTATTATTAAATTTTCTGAGTAGGTTTTCATAAATAAAAATAGTTAAAAATTACGTTAAAAGTTAATTAAAAAAATATTATTTATTTTAAATTAAAAATTCATATGTTTTTAAAGTTAAATTACTCAAAACAATTATAATATGGATCATTAAACAAATTAACCTAATGTTTTTATTTGTAAAAGAAGTTTGTATGAAATAATAAAAAAAACATTGTTTTTTACGTGGGATAAATTTTTTTATTATAATTCTTTTCCTTAAATTACATTTAATGAAAGTATGCATTATTCAAACAACGACGGTTGTTTACGAAGTAACATACGATTAAAAGGAATAACAATTAGCAATATAAATAAAATTGAAAGAGCGAAACTGCGATTTTTCCAACAGTGAGTCAATTGACATCGATGTATTGTCAACATGACACAGCTTTGATCAGCAAAATAAACATCATTGCGAGTGTCATGCGGAAATTCAAGTATGACGAATAAAGTTACTTCATTTATAACATTAGAATTATAATAAATTTCTGTATATTACACTGAGTTTTTCAACAGTTAAAGCAACCAAATGTAATACTAAAGTGCCTTTGATTTTTGCACAGTTAATCAAACCAGGCACCGGCACGGACCAGTATCCAGCGTGTTGTTCGTTGGTGATGTCATATTTTCTGAAAAATATAATTTGTAATTAATAAATAATTATATCCATTGTTAATGAATTAATTTTGTTAAATAGAAAAATTTGTTATAATAAATTTATCCGTTGATTCTAAATAAAGCTAAATTATTTATATATAAAAAATAACTTTACAATAAATTTTTTAATTTATTAATTGTTAAATTAAGATGATATAAAGAAAATAATTTAATTACTATATAATTAAATTATAACAAGTTTCTAAATGAAACTAAGAGAAAAGAGTTATGTAATTTTGACTATGTATATTTATTCTTATCTTTTAACATTTCATGCATAATGTTTTACAATATTAATTTTATAATCTTCGATATAGTATTCTAATTAAAAGTTGTAGTAAATTTTAATATTATAATATTTTTTATCATATTATGTCATTTCTTATAAATTTATTTATTGTTAATATAAAAATATAATAGGCATAACACTTGCCATTTTTGAAGCTTCAACAATTAAGAGAATAATAAATAAAGCATTATTTCTTTAATATAAATTGCCGGTATATTTATTGGCGAAGAAAAACATCCATATTTCTAGCATCAGAATAAATTCCACCCAGTCACCAATATTGTTAGGTAAAATCATTTTTCTTGATAGTAATTAGTATCTTGATATATGTATGGCGTAATGTCTGAAATTAGTAACATCTCAAGTTAAAGCAATCAAATGTAATACAAAAGTGTCTTTGATTTTTGCACAGTTAATCAAACACCATCGTCAATATTCGATCCTTCTGTCTCGTTCCAAGGCATCTCTACCAGTTCTAGACTTCCATCCTCTTTCAAGGTTATCCATTTTTTACTTTCGCTCTTCACTTCCATTTTCTGCTCAAGATCCAAGTCCAATCTTATCATCTTCCTCAAGTTTTCAATATTAGCCGTGTCAATCGGCTGCAGAACATACATTTGTTCTGGGGACAACGTGGAAACACCTTTCGTAAGAAAAAATTCCTTTTTAAGACAGATTTACAGTAATGTATTAACTAATCAGTAAATAATACCTACTCGCTGGTAATGTAGCGGAAGCATATAGATGATTTGATAACAATTTGATAAATCCAACAGTGGTAGTGGGGTGAATTGAGTAATAGGAAAAACTGACTGAATCGGCTCCAAAAGTGTTACCTCCATCGCTTTATCATCCTTGATAACGATGTCAGAATTATTTGTAACGTATCAACAGTGTCACTTATAATTATAAAAATTGTAACAGATAGCAAGAATGCATCTGAACAATTCTTCTTGGATTTAACGCTACTCAACCTGTTTCATTCTGCTTGTTCTCCAAGTCATTCACTTTGTTGTAACTATGTCTTTTACTTTCCTCCTAGCTCTTGAAGATGTGTTCGTCAGCTGCCCTTTACTCGTTATGATCTTTCATGCGATGCATCATAAAGGAATCATGATGCGTGGTGTATTTACACTTGTTGCACTGCAGCCAGATCTGAGATTTCGTCAGTATCTTCTTGCCCAGTGAATTCAAGTCGCAAATCTCAAATTATTTAACCTCATGTCAAATTACTTAACCTCATGTCAAATTGTGTCAAATGCGGTCGTAAGCGGCCGGAATCCATCGTAAGCCTGACGTTACGTTAATCATGAATTGCGAGTATGTAGAAGGATGGTGACTTCTTAGTTTGGAAAATTTCCCCATGGACAGAATCAAAGTCGCTGGGTGTACATCGGTTTAATCGAAAACGCGAGAGATGGAACCAGGACCGACGATTGGGTAAAAATCATACGGGAAGCACAACAAGCGCATCCAGATTTGATGAACGCACCACAAACGGATCCACACATGTTCCTAGAAAGAGACAATATCGTTCGACATGGACGGAAACTCTGACAAAATCGTCTTACCGGAGGAAAAGAACTGGAAGATGATGAAGCGAGGACACAAATTACTAGCTCATTTTGGTACCGATAAACTAATCGGATTCATGAAAAAGTATTTCATCAGAAAGAAATTCGAAAAATACGCCAGAGATGTGGTAGCATCGTGCAAGGTGTGCCACGCAACCAAGTTTTACACCCGACCAACCGTACGAATGGAATACTACGAGTTGCCGGACAGACCAGGCAAAGCCATATCATTAGACCTATGCGGACCATGGCCACAATCGAGAGGAGAATACGAGCACGCACTCGTGATTATGGACAAATTCTCCAAACTGGTAAAGATATATCCACTAAAGGATAAAAAACTGGCCACAATCATCGATAAATTGGAGAATGACTACTTTCCAAACATCGGAGTGCCAGAAGAAATTCTTACGGACAACGATGGACAATTTTTGTCCATAAGATGGCAACAGTTTGCGGAAGAATACAACTGCGCAATAAAAAAGGCTACGCCATACAACCCTCAGTCCAACCCAGTAGAAAGAGTCATGCGTGAGCTAGGACGAATAATGCATACCTATGCATCGCACAAACACACCCTATGGGCAAATATTGTACAACGCGCGGAACGCGTTATCAATGCCACAGTACACTCCAGCACTGGATTCACACCAAACGAGTTACATTTTGGCGTTGACGATCATCTGGAGTTACCAAGAGAAATTCTACCACGTATTTATGAGGAAATCTCACAAGACGACAAAATTGTCGAGGCGCGTGTAAACTTAGAAAGAAACGCGCAGAAAAGAAAGAAACAAGCGGACAATTTTCAGACTGCTAACGTCTATCAACCAGGAGACATAGTTTGGATCAAAACAAGGCCACGTTCAGACGCGAGAAAAAGAAAAGTCGCAAAAATCCATTTACTATACGACGAGCCTTTCCAAGTTCCCGATGTGTTGAGACGAAACGCATATCTGATTGGAGACCTCAACGGAAACGTGAGGGGAGCCTACAACACCCGTCTGTTAAGACCTGATCGCGAGCCACACATGAAGCCACGACAGGAGACCCCAGACGAACAAATAGATGAACCAGAGCAGGACTCACCACAAACGAGCGAGTACCTAGATGCTGAAGATGATTCACAAAGCTATAGTGAAAGATACGAGAGTCTTGATGAAGAATTACCACAAGACGACCAATTAGAGGAAGACGGATACGATCCAGATGAATATCTACTAGAGGATCAAGACGACGAATATGATCCCGACGAGGATGACGAACAACATATTCCAGAGGAGGAAGAAGACTATTCCGAACCGGAAGCTGACGAACAAGATTCAGACTACGAACCATTCGATACCGCAGAGTACGAACAAGATTACGTACCCATAGAGGCGGAACAATACCTCGAAGAGGGTAATGAAATTGTGGATACAACCACAAGCCAAACACTGGATGATTCCGAAATCATCAGCGAACATGAGCCGATCGAAGAATATTCGCAGGAAGACCGACAATACCCTGACGAATCTGAAAATTCTTCCCAGGAAGAGCATTTCACAGAATACGATCCCAGAGGAGGACTATTCCTAGACGAAATACCGCAATGGCAAGAAGAAGACGACTACATTGTCGAAGAGCCACAAGATGGTGATCAAGAAAATAGAATCACGACGATTCAACCACAGAACCGCAGCATAGCAACACAGAGTCAACAATTGACACAATTAATGGCAAACTTGCCAAATCAACACGAGGAGACCTACCAGGACGACCGTGTTCAAGCCAGAATAAAGGCAACAAGATACTCCACCAGGGGCGGAACCACACTTGCCACACTGGAAAGCGAATATTGCCTGTGCACCATTACCATCAAGGAAGAACCCACGGAACAATTCAATCTTCCGGAATGCACTATAACACCGATTCGCAGAAAAATTGCGATAAACGGCACATATATCAACAAAAACAATAAGAGACCACGAGAAGAGGTCGAAACATTGAAATCAAACACAAAAGTGGATAAACATACCACAAACAATGAGATGACCACGAAAAATATAAAAAAGCAAAGGATGGTAACAATTCCCACAAATACCACCAAATTATTACACCAGGAGGTGTATTACGAAGAAGAAGTCCAAATCTTAAAAGTAATTAACGTTACTGACCCAACAATAAAGTTAGAAAACGAGAACATAATAAAAACCAACATACTCACCACAGAAGATGAAGATTATCACATGGAAACCGCAATAAGGACCATGGAACCAATTCCCACCGAGGAAGACCCGTCCAACCTGAAACAAAAACAAAAAGTAAGGTTAGTCGATAAAAACAAGCAAAAACACGAAACAGTGTTAAATGAAACCTACACACTAAAGAAAAGTGAGGTAGATGCATTAAATGTAACAAACATAGCGAAAGGTGAACAAAACCAAGCAAAAACTGCATTACACATAAACCAAGTACATGCAAATGCACCACAAGACAAATTTCTTACGAGAAACGAACCAAGTTCCACAACAATACAGGAATAAGTACAATCAATAAGCAACAACATTCAAAACCTGCAAGACCAATTGCAGAACTTAATTGATAAAGCTAAAACGCAAATCGGCCCACGAAAGAACAGACCGAGTACATCAAGTCAACTTAA
Source organism: Solenopsis invicta (assembly GCF_016802725.1). Classification (NCBI taxonomy): domain Eukaryota; kingdom Metazoa; phylum Arthropoda; class Insecta; order Hymenoptera; family Formicidae; genus Solenopsis; species Solenopsis invicta. The sequence goes on along the minus strand of NC_052670.1, from coordinate 17,928,982 downwards.
AACTGAATCTCTTACGCAGATTAACAACGATTCATCAAAAGAATCAATTATATTCGCTAAAAATGCGAACCAATACGTTAAGTCGCACGATCATACTGTTTCATGCCATAGCAGCCGTAAAAAGTCACTAGGACATAATGCACCTAGTTGTGGAACACGCTCACCCATCATAACCCGTAGACGCAAAAGCAATCAGCTGTCACAGCAAACCGACACGATACGTACAAATAAAAAGTGGTTAGCAGATAAAAAGGCAATTATCAAAATGAACGATATGGATTTAGAACCACCGTACGGCAGGATGTGGTACGAACAACTGTGCATCAGGGAAAAAGAAATTCATGAAGAATCCAAGAGAAGAAAGGCATGGAAAAAAATCATAAACAACAAACGCAAAAGGATCCAAGCACTGGAAACGTTTATCGCTAATACATCTCCGACACATGAAGACGAGGAAGTCGATGAGAACATTTTAGCGGAAGAAGAAAAATGGGAAAGCGAATACAACGACACTATACAAAAATATAACGAGGAGGACAACCACAAACAGAGGTTAGTCGACCAATTTGTCATCAATGACGAAAACGGGCAGCCTTATTACAACATAAACGTGGTAATAAACATGACCGACGTTAGAAAGACTAAAGACGATGAGGCAAGAGAATGCACCGTAAACTACAACATAAAAAATCAAACAGCAATAAGAACATACGAACTCAAAAAACAAAGCGGTAATAAAGAAGAAACGCAACCACTAATACCGAACTCTCCAAACGTAACGGACGAATCCACATCAACCACTAGCGAACAAACAATAATAGCTACACAAAGTCCAAAAATACATAACCACAACAAAAGAACAAAAATCATAAAATCTGAAATAAAATCTCAAATAGCTAAGGCTAAACGAAGGAACCAAGCAGGTAAATTCGTAAAGAAACCAAAAATAATAAGCGAGGAGGCTACAACATACAAATACATAATCAAGAAACACCATCCTACACCTCCATCTACAGAAATTGCCATCATATAAAGATACGATGACAATTTGGCGGGAAAATTGCAACCGCGGGAAAATCTTCCCGTGGTTGCCCTTCAAAGGATCCCATGGGAAGGGGAGCCCCCCATTGGGACATCACCCAAGCTGAATATGGAGCCGGAGAGTACATACGAGGCACCAAAACAGGAGGAGTCAAACAATGAGACAATCTCGGACCAGGCAAAGCCGCAAAATGACAGTCACAGCGGCAGCGGCGACCATGGGATGGAAGGATCCACAAGGGAAATAGAGGAGACGATTGCGCCCACGGACATAGCGATCCCGGACGACAGCGCAATGGAAATCTAACGCTACATGACACGGGCAAGAATAACCGCAAAAGGATATCTTCATAATTTCATTTTGTTCTATTATTATTATGTTGTACCAGTATTATTTTATTATTATTTTAAAATACACAATTATAAACATAGAGTATACCACAAACTAGGTTAAGACACTTGATAACACACAATCAAACAATACGCGCAAAACAGTTTTAATTTTTCATTTAATATATCAATATTTGCATTATTAATCATAACAAAATGTCATTTAATCATAGTCTGTTAAAAATACCACAAGTTCAAATGCGCCTTCCCGCGCTCAGTTGTGGTACTACCGCCATCTTGGCGGAGTGATACATGGCGGCGTCCAAAATAGGGGCCTCGACGAGAGAAGCCAAGCGTCGCCATATTACAAGTCAGTCGGTTACAGACCGAGCTCAGAGACAGACCTATGCCACCGGGCATAAGTAGTATGATGTAATGTTGCATCATCTCGCGCGCGACGCGAACAGTTAAGTTATTAATTAAGAACAGTAATAGTAGTGACTAGGGACCAATTATACTTTGTTTTTCTTTATTATTATGTGTGTGTGCAATAAACATTATTTCATGTGAACTGGCATAAATGATTTGCGCAACCGACATTGACAAGTCCTGTTCCCACGTCACTATCTAAAACAGAAGTGCATAAACATTAAACTCAGTGCACGAAAACGAAATAATAAACTTACCTGTGTACTGACGAACATTACGCAGCGGCGTAATCAATCCCACGACGACCGTTGACAGGAAGGATGAGCCTGGCCAATCACGTACGAGGATTCCTGAAACAGAAAGAAAGGATAATTACGTATCCCACCTTGGTAATTACAGGGTTAAATTACCTGGCGATCGTAAAATTCACGCAGGGTTCATCTTAAAGGTACGTGAAATAACCTGTAAAGTGAAAATTCGGAAATAAGCATTCGTTCGTCCGGTCACAGCCCCCCGGACGCAGTCGGCCTAGGCCGACTCGGCGCGCCAAGTGCGTCCTAACCATGGGCGCACCTGGCTGGGCTTAAGGGTCTGATCTGCCCTAGGTCAAGGGAGGGGGACACTGTCCCCCCCCGCCTCTTCCCCTGATGTTTGTGGGGGTATAACCCGAGAATCCGGCCCCCGCCGGAGAGCCCCGGGTATTTTTCTTCTTCCCAAGGGGGTGGTGGGGAGTGAGGGAGATTATTCTCCCCTCTCCCCCCCCCTTCCCGGTGAGGCCAGGGAGGGGGGAGAAGGCGGCCAGCTGGTGTGCCGGGCGCTCCCTGCAACCGCGGGAAAATTATCCCGTGGTTGCACTTCAGAGGATCCCATGGGAAGGGGAGCCCCCCGTTGAGACATCACCTAACCTGAATATGGCGCCGGAAAGTACATACGAGGTGCCAGAACAAGGAAAGTCAATTGATGAGACAATCCCGGACCAGGTAAAGCCGCAAGATGACAGCCAGAGCGGCAGCTGCAACCAGGAGACGGAGGAATCCACAAAAGAAGTAGAGGAGACAGCGGTTGCGCCCACGGACACAGCAATCCCGGATGACAACAAGACGGGAATCTAACGCTACATGACACGGGCAAGAAAACTTCAAAAGGATCTCTTCTTAATCTTACTTTAGTTTTATTATTATTATTTTGTAGCCAGTATTATTTTATTATCATTCTAAAATACACAATTATAACCACAATTATAAACATAAAGTATACCATAAACTAGGTTAAGATGTCTAACAATACGCAATCAAACGAGACACATATATTATTAGCAAAACAATTAATTTTAATTATTATTTCAATATTCGCATTGTTAATTATATTAAAATTTAATCATAGCTTGTTAAAATACCACAAGTTCAAATGCGCCTTCCCGCGCTCACTTGTGGTAGTACCGCCATCTTGGCGGAGCGATACATGGCGGCGTCCGAAATAGGGGCCTCGACGAGAGAAGCCAAGCGTCGCCATATTGACAGTCAGTCGGTTACAGACCGAGCTCAGAGACACACCTATGCCACCGGGCATACGTGGTATGATGTAACATTGCATCATCTCGCGCGCGACGCGAACAGTTAAGTTATTCATTAAGGACAGTAGTGATAGTGACTAGAGACTAATTGTACTTTTATTTTCTTTATTATCATGTGTGTGCAATAAACATTACTTTATGTAACTCGGAATAAGTGATTTGCGCAACCGGCATCGATAAATCCCATCCACATGTCACTACCTGAAATAAGAAGTGCATAAACATTGAACTCAGTGCACGAAAACGAAATAATAAACTTACCTGTGTACCGACGAACATTACGCAGCGGCGTAATCAATCCCACGACGACCGTTGACAGGAAGGACGAGCCTGGCCAATCACGTACGAGGATTCCTGAAACAGAAAGAAACTACAATTTCATACTTCACCTTGGTAATTAGAAGGTCAAATTACCTGGCGACCGTGAAATTCACGCAGGATTCATCTTAAAGGTAGGTGAAATAACCTGTAAAGTGAAAATTCGGAAATTAACATTCGTTTGTCCGGTCACAGTGTATTACGCAACGCGAAGTGAATCTTGCAACGTAGCACTTTAATAAGAGGCAGTTTCGCCCACCCGTGAACCTTATAAAACCCAAATCATACGAGACGTTGAAGGCACGCTTTATAAATATGACATGCGTCTTAGTAAAATCCTTCCAAGAAACAGAGAACCACAAAGCTCGTTAGCTCTCGTAATGGCGACCGTGACAGGACGCGGCGTGTGTAATTAGTTGCAAGAACATTCGTGAATACGATAGTGAAATCGTTAACAAGTAATTAATAACAAAAGAGATTTTCCGCGAAGATAGGAGATCGTTCATTAAAATTAAATTGTTATTTTACGAGCTATTGTGAACGGCACATAAAAGTGACGCCGTATCCACAAAATAGACTCACCCAAGATAATGGACTATTCCATGCAGTTGTGGAGAGCATAATAGACTCGACCACGTATAATAGACTCACCCAAGCATTGTGGACAATCCGATGCATTGTCGATAAAACTTAATTAAATTTAAATTTAAGATACTTTAACAATGAAAATTGATTATTATTCAGTAATCAACGATTCTAAATGCACAATAACGTTATGTTAAACTAACTTTTCAGATATTATACGCGTAGATTACGTTCGAGGTACAGTCGTGTTTAAAAGTGTCAGAATTTCGTAAAATCTTTTAGATTAAATAAAATTACGATAAAGTGACTCGACGATTTAATCCTTGTTAAATGACGTAATCGCCAGTTGTGGATCAACGCGCGGGAAAATTCATATTCATTGCACGATAAAGTGTAAATTCAATTCGGTTATTCCGAAACGCATAAAATTTGCGTCAATTTAATAAAAATAATACGTAACGTTATAAACAAATACGAGTTGTGCTTTAATACCAATTAAACAATTATTCCAAGCGTACAAGTATCACGAGTGACAGATTGAGGTTATGTTACCCAGTTGTGGACAACACATAGTGATCACGCGCAAACACATTAATTGTGGTAAATTATTAAGCAAAATAAATACAACTCAAATATTTTACAAATACATAAGTGAAAAATAAAATACACAGTAAAATTTTAAGTAGCTTGTAGTTAAAACGAACCTATGTCCAATTTTGTTCAGGCAATACAAGAATCACATGTGACAGATTGAGGTTATGTTACCCAGTTGTGGACAACACATAGTGATCACGCGCAAACGCATTTAATTGTGATAAATTAAGTGAGAATTAAACAAAATAAATACAATTTGAGTAATTTTCGGGTATATAAGTGAAATTTTAAAGTGCATAGTGAAACTTTAAGTAACTTATGGTTGAAACGAACCTATGCCCAATTTTGGTCAAACTATTGCATTAAATAAGCATAGTACAATCCAAATATACAAACATTCATAACCTAAAAGCAAATAATTGCAAATAGCCGTATTCTAAAGGTGATTTATGGCCAAATTAAGTCAATAATTGCAAATTTCAATCTTACATTGTGGATTAAACTTAATAAAGAACATTTCCATATCGATTAAATCCATTTTTACGCATATTGCATTACGCATACGTGCAAATCCTATACCTGCTTAATGAATTTAAGTCAGTTATCTATAATTATCGTAAATTACTATACAAAGGCAATTTATTGTGGTTTTAAGCCGCAGTTGCTACATATTCTAATAAATATAAGCATTTATTCTATAAAATACATTTATTTGTGGATAATAATCCCAATTATAATACAAAATTACCTTATTACATAAAATAACTATACCTATACCTTATTCAATAACAATATTAATAAATAAAGTATTTATTAGGCAAACCTTACATATTTATGGATAATATACATCCTTATATCCTATCCAATACCTATATTAATAAATAAAGTATTTATTAGGTAAACCTTACATATTTGTGGATAATATTCAATCCTATATTATATTCAATAACTATATGTATTCTTATCAAACTAAACACATATTTGTGGTTAATATTAATAAGATATTATCAATATAACATATGTTTATTATATAAGTTTAAAATTAACTATATATGTAAACAGAAATACCTATATTAAGAAAAATTTATTTGTGGATACACAGTACCCATTTTAAGAGTTCACCACAAAACCGTGGATGACACACAACTATCGTAATATTCGATGCATAGGGAACTCGAGAAGCGAGTTTTGAACATATTAATCTATGTGTTATGTTTCAGCGCCAAGTTACGACTACGTGCGTTACCGTAAACAATAGATTATGTTAAAGCGAGCATTGATTAAAAGCGCATACGGATTAATCGGTTAATGAAAACAAATACGATTGTAAATTTCGAAAGTTGTAAGCGCAGTACGCGAACGCTTGTTAAAATCGAAATTGCAACCGCGATAGCCGTGATACCGTTGATTAAGACGCGAAACCATGCCGAATTTACCTAGATCGCCGATCCAGACACGAAATACAGCGCGAACAATGCAGGATACGGGCGACAATCGACCAAACGTCGAAAACAACGAACAAATCGAAACCCAAGCGAGCGTTTCGAATACGCGAAGATCGTTATCATACGACAACCGACCAGTAGGTGTATTAGGTAGAAATATTGTGGAAGATACTACTTTACCCACAACCGCGAGCACCGAAATGGCGTCAAACACTAATCGCACCACGTCAGATTCAGATATTGTGGACTTGATTAGGAGATTATCAGATAAGATTGATAGATTAGAAGCGCGAGTGCAAAACGTTACTAGGGAACGCGACAAAACCGCGGAGAGCGAGGCGGGAAACGCGAGTGAAGCGGGACCGAGTACACAAAAACAAACCCCGATCTTCATAAACGTTCCTGGAACGTGTCTAGCCAACCGCGATACGGACAATGACAACAACCGATACCACGTCTTGACCGATGACGACGTCTTTGGTTCAGCCGGAGCCGTATTAGGTTCTGGAGGAGGAGCCGGAGGAGGCGGAGTCGGTTCAGGCGGAGGCAGTGGTATTCGTCTACCACGAGGCGGATGGTTGAAAAGTCCATTCGAACATTTAACATTCAGGGGAAAAGACGATAAACAAAACCCCGAGTTATTTGTTCGAGATTTCGAAAACATAGCTAGGGAAGAACAAGTACCTGAGCAAGATCAGTTATTCTACTTTAAGCGAGCGATGAAATCGTGCGCAAAATATTGGTACGAAATGACCAAACCAGACGACATCCAAACCGCGAAAGACAAGTTTCGTGAGTACTATTGGGGTCGCGAAGCGCAAACCGCGTACAAAAAACAACTATTTACGGGTAAATACGTACCCAATAAGGGAACAGCGATGGCCGAATACGCAATGCAGACAGCATTAAAGGCGCGATTGTTAAACCCACCGTTGTTAGACGACATAATAGGTATCTTAGGAGACCATTTTCCAATAGATGTAGCTAGGGAAATTAGACCCACGAACGTTCAGACGTTGCAGGATTTAGTTAGACTACTAGATTCCATAGAAGCGACGCGTAGAGGACGTAAAAGCGAAAGCGAGCCACAAAAAAGTGGCAATAACGCAAACAAAAATGTAAATAAAGCCGGAACCATTCCGAAACGGTATATTAACGCAAATAAGCAGCAATTCAACAGACCTTACGGTCAACAAGCCGCATTTCCATCGCGAAAACCATTGGCTATTACCGGGTCAGAAAAATCGTGGAACAATGAGTCCAATCGAGCGAGCGAACCGCGAGCGAGATTTAATAACAACAACTCATTGCAAACGCGATCGCGAGAATACCAGAATGGAAGAGTCGTAATCACCGAGGTTACAGACGGCGATGAAGAAGCTACGCAGCGGAAGAACGTCGCTAAGATCGACAACCGCTACCAGAAGCTAAATCAGAACAAAAATGTGGAACAGTAGCAGCAGCAGCCACCACAACAACGAAGAAGGATGGCAACTGTAATACGCGACGACACGAGCAAAACAGTGCCAGTATCCAGCCAACCAAGCAGAGCAGTCAACATAGATGACAGCGCAGACACCGAGTTATTTGTGGACAAATCCCAAAAATTTCCGGATAGATCCATGAACATCATAATGCCAGAGTTCAATTCGCCGTACCCACGAAACAAACAAAGGGGAAAGCGAAACTCAAGGCTAAGAATTAAAACAATGCCAACCGAGCAACAATTTGGTGGTATTCATATGATCCACCATCACGGTGACAAACCTAAACCACACTTAGTGGACCATAACTATTCGAGAGGGAGGAAACCGACCGTTCGTCAAGAAAACTTCGATGACGAGTCAAAAGCGAGCGAGTTGACGAGTTCGGAGACCGCTCAGCCACAAAATCCGACCGTACACCGAGAGGACGAATTGGCGGGAAACCAAATACCATCCCATTCCGAAGATTTTAAAACATATAAAAAACGCATGAGTCAGTTACAAAAGGACTATGCGAGATCCCACAGCAAACATTCCATTGAAAAAAGCACTTATTTCATGGACAAATGGGATAACGAACCACAAAATGTGGAACAAAATCAAAATTCCGTTAAGAAAAGAGCCTCGAGAACGGAACACAATAAAGAAAATAAGCAATTAGGGGCCACCAATACTTTAACAAATACCGCAAAGAAAAGAGTTCCGAAAGCGGATTACGTTAATGAAAATCAAACACAAGAAAGCACAAACGAACATTGTGTTAACAGTGCAACAGTCTGAAAACAAGAATCGATAGAAAGGAAGATTCTGAGAGCTAAAAAGGACAAGCAGCTTAAAACGACCGGAACAAAGCCAATTCCAGTTACTCTAGAAGACGGAGAAGTGGAAGTGATAAAGAAAACACCGAGTCAAGCTGTACTAGATCAATGCAAAGTGATCTTTTCAAAGGATTTACAAAGGGAACGACCCAGTGACGACGAAAGTGTCACAAGAAGAGTTCCAGTACAATCCAACCCACAAATTCAAACGATTCGCGCGGATAATGCTAATTCCCGCGAAAAATCAGCCAAACGACGAGTGCTAAAGGCCAAAAGAACCACAAGTACAGTCGAAGATGCATTGAATATCCTTAGGATAGAGGATATGATCAAAGACGTGGAGGAAACCTTCACCGAGGCGCAAAACCAGAAAATAACAAAGGTTAACGTGCCACTTATTATTATAAAATTCAAAGCGTTCACAGTGAAAGCGCTAGTGGACACCGGAGCACAGATCTCAGCCATAACGAAGAAGCTGTACGATGCTTTGGTCACTACCAATGATATAATTGATGCATTGCCAGTGAGGAAGTTCTTCTTAAAAGGAGCTTTCGCAGGAAAAGGCGCAGCAGTATCAAATAAAGCAAGAATTGAATTCGAATTTAACGGCAAGAAGTTTCAGTACGAGTTCTACATCGTTGAACAAATGGCATACAGAGTGGTACTTGGAATAGACTTCCTTGTTAAATATCACACCAACGTGCTATGCGATGATAGAATCACGGTGAATTTCGAAGCGGAAGCCGACAACGAACCACAAACCATCGCTACAATAACGATGGAAGAAGCTGACGAAGCCTTACGTGAAATAATCCACAAAAATGCCGAAATTTTCCAAGACGGCATAGGATTGGTCAACCACTACAAGCATAAAATTGTGGTTAAATCTAACGCACCATACAAGAAGAGATTATATCCCATTCCCGATAAACATTTCGAAAAAGTTGCAAGCTATATCGACGACTTAGAGGAGCAAGGGATAGTTAAAAAAGCAGCCACTCAATATGTAAACCCACTTGTGGTTGTTATCAAGAAGAGCGGAGACATTCGTCTTTGTCTCGACGCAAGGGAAATAAATAAGAGGATGTGCGAAGATTACGCGCAGCCACCTACAATAGAGGAGGTTTTCCACAGATTTGGACCAAACGGATACTACACCTCACTCGACATCAGCAATGCCTTTTGGCAAATCTCGTTAGAGGAGCAATCACAGAAGTATACCGGATTCATGTTTAATGGCCAAACGTACGTCTTTCAACGCATGCCATTCGGAATCAAAACAGCCGGAGCTTCTTTCACCAGGGCTATGAGCAAAGTCTTAGGCCCAAATGCAAACGACTTTCTAATCGTCTATCTCGACGACATTTTGATTGCCTCCAAAACATTGGAAGAGCATATCAAACACATCGATTACGTCCTTGGAAAGCTGAAGGAAGTAGGTTTTCGATTGAACAAGGACAAATGCGAGTTCATACAGAGGGAAATCAAATTCCTAGGCCACACTTTCAACGAAATCGAAGCGGAAATAAACGCCGATACGAAACTGGCCATCAGAAACTGTCAAAGACCCAAGAATAAGAGAGACGTTCAAGTCTTTCTCGGTCTTGTAAACTGGGACCGCAGATTTATCAAGAACCTAGCCAGAATGACGCAGCCATTGGAGGAGCTTCTAAGAAAAGGAAAGAAGTTCGCATGGAACAATGAGCAACAGAAGTCATTCGAGGAGATAAAATTAGCCTTCGAGGAAGCGCCAAATTTATATTTAATCCGTCCAGGCTACAAATTCGGCATATATGTCGACGCAGCGAGAACTGGATTGGGAGCCCGACTCTACCAATACAAGGAGGACGGCAGAGAAAAGTTTACCATTGCATACGCAAGCCGTGCGTTGCATGGAGCTGAAATAAGTTATACAATCACCGAACTAGAATGTTTAGCTCTAGTTTGGGCCCTGAAGAAATGGCACACTCTCTTACTAGGAAGACAAGTGCGAGTACACACTGACCACCGAGCCCTGCTGTTCTTGAGCACTTGTGTGCAAAACAACACAAGGATTGCTAGATGGTTCAGCTTTCTACAAGAGTTTGACTTAGATGTGATCCATATTCCAGGGAAAGATAACTCATTCGCCGATACTTTGTCCAGAAGCGCAGACGAAAGGCGCATACTCATGAAAGATGACAAGTACATCGGTTTGATTGAAAACGCAAGAGATGGAACCAGGACCGACGATTGGGTAAAAATCATCCGGGAAGCACAAGAAGCGCACCCAGATTTGATGAACGCACCACAAACGGATCCACACATGTTCCTTGAAAGAGACAACATCGTTCGACACATGGACGGAAACTCTGACAAAATCGTCTTACCGGAAGAAAAGAACTGGAAAATGATGAAGCCAGCACACAAATTACTAGCTCATTTTGGTACCGATAAGTTAATCGGATTCATGAAAAAGTATTTCATCGGGAAAAAATTCGAGAAATACGCCAGAGATGTAGTAGCATTGTGCAAGGTGTGCCACGCAACCAAGTTTTACACCCGACCAACCGTAGGAATGGAATACTACGAGTTGCCGGACAGACCAGGCAAAGCCATATCATTGGACCTATGCGGACCATGGCCACAATCGAGAGGAGAATACGAGCACGTACTCGTGATTATGGACAAGTTCTCCAAACTAGTAAAGATATATCCACTAAAGGATAAAAAACTGGCCACGATCATCGATAAATTGGAGAATGACTATTTTCCAAACATCGGAGTGCCAGAAGAAATTCTTACGGACAACGATGGACAGTTTTTGTCCAGAAGATGGCAACAGTTTGCAGAAGAATACAACTGCACAATAAAAAAGACCACGCCATACAACCCTCAGTCCAACCCAGTAGAAAGAGTCATGCGTGAGCTAGGACGAATAATGCGTACCTACGCATCGCACGAACACACCCTATGGGCAAACATTGTACAACGCGCGGAATGCGTTATCAATGCCACAGTACACTCCAGCACTGGATTCACACCAAACGAATTGCATTTTGGCATTGACGATCATCTGGAGCTACCAAGAGAAATTCTACCGCGAATTTATGAGGAAATCTCACAAGACGACAAGATTGTCGAGGCGCGTGAACTTAGAGAGAAACGCGCATAAAAGAAAGAAACAAGCCGACAAATTTCAAACCGCTAACGTCTATCAACCAGCAGACATAGTTTGGATCAAAACAAGGCCACGTTCAGACGCGAGAAAGAGAAAAGTCGCAAAAATTCATTTACTGTACGACGGACCTTTCCAAGTTCTCGATGTGTTGAGACGAAATGCATATCTCATTGGAGACCTCAACGGAAACGTGAGGGGAGCTTACAACACCCGTCTACTAAGACCTGATCGCGAGCCGCACATGAAGCCACGACAGGAGATCCTAGACGAACAAATAGACGAACCCGAGCAGGACTCACCACAAACGAGCGAGTACCTAGATGCCGAAGGCGGTTCACAAAATTACGATGAAAGATACGAGAGTCTTGATGAAGAATTACCACAAGACGACCAATTAGAAGAAGACGAATACGATCCGGATGAATATCTACCAGAGGATCAAGATAACGAATATAATTCCGACGAAGATGACGAACAATATATTCCAAAGGAGGAAGAATATTACTCCGAACCGGAAGTTGACGAACAGCATTCAAACTACGAACCATCCGATACCGCAGAGTACGAGCAAGACTACGAACCCATAGAGGCGGAACAATACCTCGAAGAGGATGATGAAATTGTGGATAAAACCACAAACCAAACACTGCATGATTCCGAAATCATCAGCGAACATGAGCCAATCGAAGAATATTCGCAGGAAGACCAACAATACCCTGACGAATCAGAAAATTCTTCCCAGGAAGAACATTTCACTGAATACGATCCCAGGGGAGGACTATTCTTAGACGAAATACCGCAATGGCAAGAAGAAGAAGACGACTATATTGTCGAAGAGCCACAAGATGGTGATCAAGAAGATAGAATCACGATGATTCAACCACAGAACCGCAGTATAGCGACACAGAGTCGACAATTAACACAATTAATGGCAAATTTGCCGAATCAACACGAGGAAACCTACCAGGACGACCGTGTTCAAGCCAGAATAAGAGCAACAAGATATTCAACTAGGGGCGGAACTACGCATACCACGCTAGAAAGCGAATATCGCTTGTGCACAATTACCATTAAAGAAGAACCTACGGAACAATTTAATTTTCCGGAATGCACTATAACGCCAATTCGCAGGAAAATTGCGATAAACGGCACATATATCAACAAAAACAATAAGAGACCACGAGAAGATGTCGAAACATTGAAATCACACACAAAAGTTTATAAACATACCACAAATAATGAGACAACCACGAAAAATCTCAAAAAACGAAAGATGGTAACAATTCCTACAAATGCCATCGAATTAATACACCAGGACGAAGAAGAAGTCCAAATCTTGAAAGTAATTAACGTTAATGACCCAACAATAAAGTCAGAAAACGAGAACATAACAAAAACCAATATACTTACCACAAAAGATGAAGATTATCACAGGGAAACCACAATAAGGACCGTGGAACCAATTCCCACCCAGGAAGACCCATCCAACCTGAAACAAAAAGAAAAAGTAAGGTCGGTCAATGAAAACAGACAAAAACACAAAATAGTGTCAAATGAAACCCACACACTAAAGAAAAGTGAGGTAGACACATTAAATATAATAAATATAGCGAAAAGCAAACAAAACCACGCAGAAACTGCATTACATGTAAACCAAGTACATGCAAACGCACCACAAAACGAATTTCTTACGAGAAATGAACCAAGTTCCACAATAATAAAGGAACAAGTACAATCAATAAGCAACAACATTCAAAACCTGCAAAACCAATTGCAGAGCTTAATCGATAAAGCTAAAACGCAAATCGGCCCACGAAAGAACAAACCGAGTACATTAAATCAACTTAAAACTGAATCTCTTACGCAGATCAACAACGATTCATCAATTGAATCAACAATATCCGCTAAAATTGCGAATCAAAACATTAAATCGCACGATCATACTATGTCATGCGATAACAGCCATAAAAAGTCACTAGGACAAAATACGAACAATTGTGGAACGCGCCCATATGACAAAACGCGCGAACGCAACCACAATCAGCTGACCAAGCCACGAGGTAACGTGAAAACGTCAAGTGAGCTGATTAACACAGCCAATTTAATAAAACAAAACCACAACATGGAACCCTACCTGCCATACGAAAAACAATGGTATGACGCGCTAACTGAACGAGAAGAAGAGATAATGCAAGAAGCGGAAAGGCGAAAGGCGTGGAAGAAAATCTTCGCCGCCAAGCGTCAAAGAATCAGTGCGGGAACCGAATTTTTAAACCGAACATCGCCTGTCGACTTCAATGACGAAGTAAGTGACGCGATACGAATACAAGAAGAGAGGTTAGAAAAACAGTACAACCAAATGATAAAAAATTATTATAACGAGGACGAGGAAAAAACCACGTTCATCGACAACTTCACGGTAAACGACGACAAGGACCAATCAAATTATAAAGTAAATGTGGTAATCAATATTACAGACATAAGGAAAAACAAAAACCCCAGATCAAGAGAATGTATCATCGAATACAAACTCAAAAAGCACACCGCTTCAAAAATATACGGTTTGGGAGAACAATACACCACAAACGAGGAGGAACAGTTACAAGTGGAAGACTCACCCACAACAAGCGCCGAAGTAGCTGTACAATCAACAACAAAACAAACAATAACATTTTTGACCAACGTACGTACACAAAAACAATCAGACTGGGAATCTCCAACGCAGTCTCCGAAAAATAAGAAGAGGAATAAGCACGAAAATTCCACATCAAGCGAAAGCACCGCCAGTAACGAAAACACACCCACCGGTAAGAAAAAACAAAAAATAATAAAATCAGAGGCCAAATCAAAAATAGCTAAAGCTCGAAAACGAAACGAACAAGGAAGATTTGAGAAGAAAAAGGTTATACCCACAATCCTGAGCCAGGAAATAAGGACAGGCAAATATACTATAATAAATAACAATTTTTCAACCACGAAACAACAAAAAATCTGCGTTCAAGCAAGCTCAAACGCAGATTTGGCGGGAAAATTGCAACCGCGGGAAAATTATCCCGTGGTTGCACTTCAGAGGATCCCATGGGAAGGGGAGCCCCCCGTTGAGACATCACCTAACCTGAATATGGCGCCGGAAAGTACATACGAGGTGCCAGAACAAGGAAAGTCAATTGATGAGACAATCCCGGACCAGGTAAAGCCGCAAGATGACAGCCAGAGCGGCAGCGGCAACCAGGAGACGGAGGAATCCACAAAAGAAGTAGAGGAGACAGCGGTTGCGCCCACGGACACAGCAATCCCGGATGACAACAAGACGGGAATCTAACGCTACATGACACGGGCAAGAAAACTTCAAAAGGATCTCTTCTTAATCTTACTTTAGTTTTATTATTATTATTTTGTAGCCAGTATTATTTTATTATCATTCTAAAATACACAATTATAATTATAACCACAATTATAAACATAAAGTATACCATAAACTAGGTTAAGATGTCTAACAACACGCAATCAAACGAGACACATATATTATTAGCAAAACAATTAATTTTAATTATTATTTCAATATTCGCATTGTTAATTATATTAAAATTTAATCATAGCTTGTTAAAATACCACAAGTTCAAATGCGCCTTCCCGCGCTCACTTGTGGTAGTACCGCCATCTTGGCGGAGCGATACATGGCGGCGTCCGAAATAGGGGCCTCGACGAGAGAAGCCAAGCGTCGCCATCATGGTGGAAGTAACATGGTGTGTGCAGTTTGCAAGCATCTCTCTCTAAGTCTTTGCTCTCTCGCTTGTTTTCTGACCGTTCCGACCCCAGGTGTACCAATCTTATTTAATTCCACAAAGTTGTTACAACTGAATGTAGCTGTCTTCGTTGCACGCATATCATGTTGTATTCACTCGGTCTTTTTTTATCGCATACGTGAATATCGTACGAGAGCCTCGAACAGAAGGAAGAGTGTGATTTGCATGTAAGTAATATTTTTTAATATTTTACAATAATTGAAGAAGTTTGTTCATATATTAACATAAATTAAACTGGAAAGGCTTCAAATAAAATTACATAAAATTCAATGAAATGACTCTTTAAAGGTCTCTTTCAATATATAAAAAGAAAAAACAAATACAAAAATTTAATTTTAAAGAATTCTCAGTTAATTATCTCCCAAATTAGTTCGAACCGCCATAAGGCCGCGAACTGCACTATATATAGTGCTTTTCCTAGATTTCCTTCCGCTCCGCTTGAAAAGTCGCGATTTTTTTACTAAATCCGCATAAAATGCCGCGAGTAATGTATAAAATTCTTAAAATCGTTCCGCTTGAAAAGTCGCGATCGTTTTACTTGATTCGCACAAAATGCCGCGAGTAAATGTAAAATTGATATTTTACAAACTTTGATTAATTTTTGTGGAAGTTTGACTAGTATAGGTTGCTCATCTATCACGAAAGTCTGCAGTCTTGTTGAGATAATCTCACTCTAAAGGAAGCAGGATCAGTTTTTCTTTAAAAATTTTCGCAAATCGTTGACTAAGTCACCAAAAGTTGGACTATGTTTATTTTTTGTTGCAAAAATTATGTTTTTGTTGCGGAAATAATTTTTTCATTTTTTTATTTTTTCTCCTTTCATCATTTTTTAAGTATTGCTTCTTATTTATTTTACGATGCACCGACGCACCATCACTAAATTTCACATAAAATCTCTCAAATTACGTACTTCTCTCGAAATCACGCGTACTACAAACGATACAAACTGCAATTCTTTCAGAGAAAAGGACACAACGAACATATAGCAGAGTGCGACAAAGATGCAATCATAACAGTTGTAGTAACCTGATATTATCAAACATTTAATTTTTCGAAGTTGGTACACCTGGGGTCTGAGCGGTATCCGAAGCGAAAAAGGGGCGTGGTTTGCGGATTTTGCACACACCATGTAATACTTCCACCATGGTCGCCATATTGACAGTCAGTCGGTTACAGACCGAGCTCAGAGACACACCTATGCCACCGGGCATACGTGGTATGATGTAACATTGCATCATCTCGCGCGCGACGCGAACAGTTAAGTTATTCATTAAGGACAGTAGTGATAGTGACTAGAGACTAATTGTACTTTTATTTTCTTTATTATCATATGTGTGCAATAAACATTACTTTATGTAACTCGGCATAAGTGATTTGCGCAACCGGCATCGATAAATCCCATCCACATGTCATTACCTGAAATAAGAAGTGCATAAACATTGAACTCAGTGCACGAAAACGAAATAATAAACTTACCTGTGTACCGACGAACATTACGCAGCGGCGTAATCAATCCCACGACGACCGTTGACAGGAAGGACGAGCCTGGCCAATCACGTACGAGGATTCCTGAAACAGAAAGAAACTACAATTTCATACTTCACCTTGGTAATTAGAAGGTCAAATTACCTGGCGACCGTGAAATTCACGCAGGATTCATCTTAAAGGTAGGTGAAATAACCTGTAAAGTGAAAATTCGGAAATTAACATTCGTTCGTCCGGTCACATCCCCCCCCCCTTCTGTTAGCTGGTTCCACCGGCTTCGTGGTGGGCGGGGGAGTGGCCTACTGAGAGGTTTCCCCCGCCCGGCATCTCCGGGGCTGTAGCCCCCGTGGGCACCCCCCTCCCCGTCCTGCTTCGGTTCCGTATGCTGGGCTCTCGGCAGGAACGGTGGGAGGTCCCACGTGTTCTACGTTCCATCGCTTTCCTCCTTTTCCGATATGGTCGGGAGGAAGGGGGCGACGCACAGTGGGGCAGAATAAGATTTTTCGTTCAAAATAACATTCAGCCGAAACTACTCAACCGATTTTAATTATTTTTTTTTTAAATTAATGTTTATAAAATTTTCAAGAAGTCTGTCATGGCGGTTTTTGAAAAAACTTTTTCCCTTTTTTTTTATTCACGTTTAAGTATAAGAAAACGTTAATGTTATGAACATTATCGTTTAAAATTTGAATAATCACTTGTAAATGCATATAATTAATGTCAAGCCATAAAATTACTTCCACGAATATTGCTTAGAGATACAAATGAAGTATGTAATTTAAAAAAATAGATTATTTTTGCAATCATACGCACGTATAATGATAGCAATTATGGATATTATTTTGGAATCCCTACATGTTCATTTTTTATTCGTGCATATAAACATATGTTACGTGGAGTAAAAGTAAGCAAAATTAATAATAATTATTTTCTTTATAAACAAATTATACAAAAATAAATGCAAATTTCTACGATTTTTGACCATATCTCTTTATTCTTGTTGTGGCTGTATTTTATTTTTTATATTTTATTTTTTTAATGTTATTATATTTATTATATTGTATACTTATCATGTGCCATTAACGTTTAAACACATGATATCTCGGTGGAAAGATGAATGAATATTATTAACAAACATCATAAAAAATATTTTGTCAACTACACATTTTCTATCAGCGCTATAGCTTCATTTTCTGAAAATAAAACTATGTCATTTTCTTTTAAGCTTTCAATGTCATCATTTTTAATAGGTCGGCTATTATCTTTGCTAATTTCTTTTTGCCATTATTACGCAAGTTTTGTAAAAAGGCAAGTTCAATTTCAGTTTCCGAATATTTTTCTCAAATTAATTGAATTTTTCTTTTTTTTGTCGATGTAGAGCATTCTTTAATATCGTCTCGAGATCGTCTTCCGCATTTTATAATTTCAAAATTTGTAGTAAAATAGGATTGTAACCAAACTGTATTATTTTTTTCATATATTTTATCTTGATAAAATGCTGCCATTCTTCTCCTTTCGAAGGAAACAAAACAAACTCGTATAGATCTTTCGTATAGATTTCTATCTCTTCGCGTCCGCGCGCACGCGTGCGTACCAAAACTTCCAACCAGAGAGCAGCACTAAAGGATTTAAGAGTGGGGGAGAAGTCGGACGCGAAGGATAGAGGACAAAAGACACACGTTCATGCGGTTCACGTCCACGAATTTGTTTTGCCTGCAGACTTGCAATCTAATATCGCATCGAATGAATTTCTATTGGGCTGCCAATGTAGAGATATTTGTATGAAAAGTGATTTTGAAATTATTATGTAATAAAAAATATATATAATTTTTAAATTTAATTATTGCTAATTTCTTAAAAGTAATCCATTTTCGTTGAAAATTTAGTAATTGATAATTTAGTTTGTAAATCGTAGCTTTTAAGTCTTTGTTTCTTCATTATAGTTATATAAGCTATTTTAGTTTACACTTACATTTTCTTTTAGCTTAGATTATAGTTTTTTAAAACTTAGTTTTGTTGTTAACACAGTTCCTTTTTTTAAATTAAAAATAATGAATAACGTTAAAGTTAAGAATAAAATTTTCTCTGATATTTTACTCGAGAACAAGGAGGCTAATGTAGATTTATTAATAAATTATGTTCGAACAAAGTTCGATCTAAATGATGAAAAAATCGGTGTCGTACGCGACAAGCTTTGTCGTTATTTTATGCCTACATTTGAAAGGAGAAGAAAAGCAGCATTTTATCGAGATAAAGTATATGAAAAAAATAATATAGTTTGGTTACAATCCTATTTTATTGCAAATTTTGAAATTATAAAATGCGGAAGACGATTTCGGGACGATTTTGAAGAATGCTCTACATCGACAAAAAAAAAAGAAAAATTCAATTAATTTGTGAAAAATATTCGGAAACTGAAATTGAACTTGCCTTTTTACAAAACTTGCGCAATAGTGGCAAAAAGAAATTAGCAAAGATGATAACCGACCTATTGCTTAAAAATGATGATGACATTGCAAGCTTAAAAGAAAATGACATAGTTTCATTCTCAGAAAATGAAGCTATAGCACTGATAGAAGATGTGAAACTGACAAAATATCAATATGAAACAATTCGGTCACAAACAAAACAGCGAAATATTGATATTTTGGTTCCATACAAACAACTTTCTTTTGCAAAAAAACAATGCTACCCTGCAGAATCAGCATTTAATATTACGGAAAAGGGTGCTAAAATTAAATTGCAAGCCTTATTAGACCATACAGCATCACGAATATTGCAAATTCAAAATGTTGTTGCCGATTTTAAAAAAGAGCAGTCTGTGTCGTTACAATTACACAAAATTAATCACCAAATGGGGCTGTGATGGGGCATCTGATCAGAGTCAATATAAACAAAAATTCTCTGATGATCATGTATCGGATGAAAGTATTTTCATGGTTTCAATGGTTCCAATTTGTTTGAAATCTGAATCTTCGATATTATGGAATAATCCTCATCCTGCTTCTCCAAGGTATTGTAGACCAATATTATTTGAATACGCGAAAGAAACGCCAGATAAAACTAGGGCAGAAGTGAGAGCTTTAGAAGATGAAATTGATAATCTTGAACCAACATCTATTGTAATAAATGGTATTAATTGCTTGGTGTATCATAAAATGTTGCTCACAATGGTAGATGGCAAAGTTTGCCAAGCTCTCTCTAATACTATATCAACAGCAACGTGCTATATATGTGGAGCCAATCCTTCTCAGATGAATAATTTGGATCAAGTAAGGCAAAAAAATGAGATTGTTGCCAATTTCCAATTTGGTCTTTCCACTTTACACGCGTGGATACGTTTTATGGAATGCCTTCTTCATATAGCGTATCGCCTAAAATTTAAAAAATGGACAGCAAAAACACTCGAAGAGAAAAATCAAATGAAGAATGCAAAACAAAGAATCCGAAGAGGTTTTAAAGAACATATGGGTTTAATTGTAGATGTACCGAAACATGGTTCTGGAACATCAAACGACGGCAATACTGCACGAAGATTTTTTCGAGATCCACAATTAACATGAATGATTACGGGCATTAATGAAATCCTGATAAAGAGGTTTGGTATTATTCTCCAGACAATGGCTTGCGGGAACAAAATTGATTCTTGTAAATTTGAAACATATGCATTAGAAACAGCAAAGCTTTACGTAAATCTATATCCTTGGTACTATATGCCTTCATCAGTACACAAAATATTAGTGCATGGCGGAAATGTTATTAGATCGGCTCTTCTTCCTATTGGTCAATTGACAGAAGAAGCTCAAGAAGCGAGGAACAAAGATTTTAAACGCTTTCAAGAATATAATACCAGAAAATGTAATCGATATGCTACTAATTTTGACTTAATACACAAATTAATGATTTCTTCTGACCCGTTTATAGGTAGTATCAGACAAAATAAAAATTGGAAAACTAAAGACAGCATTATCGATTCAGAAGCTCAAAATTTGTTAATCGCGAACTAATATATGTTCTACGCATACATGTAAGTGCAATCGCACAATTTCCAGTCAGGGTATATTGCAATATGCAATGTATCTATCACGATTCACAAAACAACCTGCATAGTGAGAAGCAAGGGGACTCACATTAAAAAAGCATCCCAATCTGTGAGAGGCAAGGGGACTCACATGAAAAAAGCACCCCAATCTGTGAGAGACAAGGGGACTCACATGAAAAAAGCACCCCAATCTATGAGTGGCAAGGGGACTCACATTAAAAAAGCACCTCAATCTGTAAGAAGCAAGAAGATTTTCAGTAGAAAAACGTCTCGATCCGTGAAAGGCAATGTCACGTGTCACTTCAACCCCATCTATTTCGGGGAGTTTTCGTACTAGACGAAAACTAAAGTCATATTTCAATCCGGGATAAAAACCCATAAGAAACAATGTTTCACTTTGTTATATGTATATATATATATATATATATATATATATATATATATTTTTTTTTTAGATAGAACTAGATTCTTTTTAACGCTATGGTGAAGTAAAAGTAATCATTTTTCACACTTTTCTAAGAAATATGATGGAGCAATTTGCTTACCAGATTCGTGTTTAGAGCGCAAAAATACATAGGAAATGGTAACTTTTATTCAAACAAGAGAAAAGAAGTCTAAAAACGGCGCTCTGTGTTATGAGAAACCATCACTTTCAACCCTTTATACATATATTGGGAATCGCGCTTATGCTCATCTTAAAATTTCTGTAGGATTAATGTTCCATTATATAATACTATTTGGCATAAAAAAAAGTTTAAAATTCAAGGTTCCAGAAATGGGCTAAAAACAGGTGTTTTGGCATCTGTTAGCATTTATTTTTATATAATTTGTTTATAAAGGAAACACTTATTATTAATTTCGCTTACTTTCACTACACGTAACATATATTCATACGCACGAATAAAAAATGAACATGTAAAGATTCCAAAATAATATCCATAATTGCTAACATTATACGTGTGTATAATGGTTGCAAAAATAATCTATTTTTTTTAAATTACATACTTCATTTATATCTCTAAGCAATATTCGTGGAAGTAATTTTATGGTTTGACATTAATTATATGCATTTACGAGTGATTATTCAAATTTTAAACGATAATGTTCATAACATTAACGTTTTCTTATACTTAAACGTAAATAAAAAAAAAAAGGAAAAAGTTTTTTCAAAAACCGCCATGACAGATTTCTTGAAAATTTTATAAACATTAATTTAAAAAAAAAATAATTAAAATCGGTTGAGTAATTTCGGCTGAATGTTATTTTGAACGAAAAATCTTATTCTGCCCCACTGTGCGACGGTTGGGTGGCCTGTTGGGTGGTGCGCCGTCGTCGCGTTGGCGGCTGATTTTCGCCACCATCTTGGCGGCGGCGGCGACAAAGATCTCCTGGCCGTTTGGCTGAAGGGAGGGAGGGCCTCCTCTTCTCCTTCCTCTGCGTCCTTCCCCCCTTCTACTGTTATGTGAGGGGTGGGCGGTGTTTCTCCCCCCTCTTTATCTCTCCCGTTCCGCCTCCTCTTTCTGCAGCATGACTCGTTCACAAAAGGAGGAGACAGCTTTCCAGGCGCTCTCCCTGCGGACTATCTGACAAATGACGGCTCGCAGGGAGAGGTCCTCCCCTATTTCTTCTCGTAGGACTTCGCGCAGCTCGTCCCACGCTGGGCAAAATTCGAGCGTGTGCTGCGCGGAGTCCCTTTCTTCCTCGCAATGATGGCAGTGTGCCGTTGGCTCCCTGTTTATCTTGCACAGGTACTCACCGAAACAGCCGTGTCCGGTGAGCACCTGCGCCATTCTGTAGGACAGACTGCCCCATGGGCTACCCACTCATCCAGGTGTGGTAGGACGGCCTCCAAGGTCCGAATACCGGTTGCCGGCAGGTCGTTGACAAGGTATTCTCGCCAAGCGTCTATGGCCCGCCGGCGCGCTCTCACCCTTAGCAGCGAGGCAACCCTGGGTGTTACCACTCCCCCCTCCAGGCGGATGGCCTTTGCCCTGGCATAGGATCATGCCAGGGCGTCGGCTGCCAACTCCGCCAGGGGGAGTCTCGTCAGGACTAGGGTCGCCTCGCTGGGAGCGGTGCGAAATGTGCGTGCGATCCTCCTGGCCAGCCGCATTTGTATCGCACGTAGAGCGATACGTATGCGGCGGCTGGCCAGTGCCTCGCTGAACCAGACCGGGGCTCCATATAGAGCCCCGGCCATGATGGCGTGCGCGTACGCATGTCTTGCACCGTCTCTCGGACCTCGGAGGTTGGGCATCAACCTCGCGAGGGCTACCGCCCTCGTGCCCAATCGCGGGGTCAATTTGTCGAAGTGTTCGACGAAGGCCCAGCGACCGTCCAGGAGCAACCCCAGGTATTGGGGTTGAGGGTTGCTCTCACCCGGACTCGAGTGTCATCCACCAGGATGGAGGCCTGAGGGGAGCCCCGGCGGAGTCGTCGTGGAAAAAAACGGCTTCCGGGGGCCACCCTCAGGCCCAGACGTTTAATGGCGCCAACGGCACATGCCACTGCCCAATTGCCATTTTTTACAGCTCTTCCCCAAGAAACCCCCCTGGCTACCACTAATGTGTCGTCCGCGTATCCGATCATGTGGCAGCCAGGGGGGAGGGCCGTACGGAGCACTGCGTCGTATGCGGCGTTCCATAGCAGGGGGCCTAACACCGACTACTGCGGAATGCCGCACGACATGTCCCTCCGCTGCTGGAGTCCGTTTTTGTCTCGGAACTCCAGCTTCCTGTCCCGGAAGTAGTCCCTTATAATGGAGACAAGGTAGGGAAGCACGAGGTGATATTCCTCGAGCGCCTCC
This sequence comes from Solenopsis invicta, assembly GCF_016802725.1. Lineage (NCBI taxonomy): Eukaryota > Metazoa > Arthropoda > Insecta > Hymenoptera > Formicidae > Solenopsis > Solenopsis invicta. The sequence goes on along the minus strand of NC_052670.1, from coordinate 17,905,066 downwards.
ACTGCCCTGCCCCAGGGAATACTATTGAAGGCGTTGGCGATATCCAGAGATATCCCCGTCCCCCGTGATGGCCGCCGAGAGGGATCGCACCATTAGTATTGCGTCTATGGTGGATCTCGCCTCTCAAAAGCCATATTGGCCGGGGGACAAGTCGGGACCTACCCGGGAGAGGTGCTGGATGATGCGGTTTGCTATGACGCGCTCAAAGAGCTTGCCCGCATCATCCAGTATGCACAATGGCCTATAAGCGGAGGGACTCTCCGCTGGCTTGCCTTCCTTTTTGAGGAGGACAAGCCTGGCCCTTTTCCATTTCCTGGGGAATGTTTCTTCTCGGAGGCACTTCGTGAACAAGTCACAAAGTGCTTCCCCGACGATAGGGGTCTCCCGGGCGCCCTTGTTCGGCCTTTGATGCGGGCGAAAGTCGCGGCCATTTTGTGGTTGGTAACCCCCAGCTCCTCCCGCCAGTCCGGGGGAGGACCGGATTTTTCCGGTATGTCCCTCCCCCTGGTGGGGAACAGGGTGTCCACCACCCTGTTTAGGAACCGGGGGTCCATTGTCTCCGTTGCCGGAGGCGCCCATGGGCGGAGGCTCTTCCGCACTATTTTATATGACCTCCCCCATGGGTCGCGGTCTAACTCGGAGATCAGGTCTTCCCATGCCGCGGCCTTCGCCCGCGCTATGGCGCTCCTCAGGGCCTTTTTGGCCTCTCTGAGGACCGCCATGGATTCTTCCGTTTCGTCCTCCACGCCCCGTCGCCTAGCGCGCGTGTACGCTCGCCTGGCGGCCACGGTGACTCGTCTGAGTTCAGCCAGCTTCGTGGACCACCAGGCGGTAGGCGGCACGGCGCGCCATCGGTCGGCTGCGGGGCATGGAGGCGTCACAGGCTCACAACATTGCGTCGCACAGGCGCTCCGTCTCCTCCTCGGCTCCTAGGTCGGCCTCACCCTCCGCCCATGTGGAGGCAAGGAGGCTGACCTCGAGGGCTTCTGGGTCGAGCTTTTTAAGGACCCATCGTTTCTCGCTGCGTATGCGGCGGCGTTGCTCGCGCACCTCTGTGGAGGTGGAGACCAGCTCCATGGAGATGAATCTGTGGTCAGACATCTCACCCAAGGAGCCGGGCTCCACCTTCCAGCCCTTGACCCTGTTTAGGGTCTCCCCCCGGCCTCCCACGAAGGTACTGACCCGGCCTCGGTTTAATAGGACCAGGCCGAGCCCCGCAAGTCCTGGGCCAGGCGGCCCCTGGTGTCGGTGCGGGGGAAACCCCACGCCTCAGCGTGGGCGTTGAAATCTTCCCCCACAACGACTGGCCTGGGAGAACGACTCAAAATGTCGCTCTCCATGCCATCCAGTGCCGCCTCGTACTCCCTCCTACTTAGACTGGGAGGGAGGTAGCAGCCTAGGACGTCGATGGGTCTATACTCGACCATAACGAAGCCCTCACCTGCCGATATCGGCATCATTGGCGGAGCGCCCGATACGTGTCGGCTGACCATCGCCACCATCCCCATTGTGTCACTGACCCAATTAGGGTCACCCTCGGGGATCCTGTAAGGATCGGCGACGATGGCCAGCCTTCTACCCCCCTCCGCCAGGCACTGCGCAGCCCTGGCGTGGTTGAGGTTGGTCTGAAGGAGCCTAGGGGGCATTTTCCGGTCCCTGAGGCTCCTCCACCTCCATCTCCGAGATCTGGCTGCTGCACTTGCTCTGTACGTGGCCGGTGGCCAGGCACTTGAAGCAGTGCAGGCCCCTCGGAGGAAGCAATGCGACCCTGCAGCTGGACCACCTCACTAATATACGCGGGATGGCCAGAACTTTCTTCCCGGCGGCCGCAAGGCACCGCACCCAGCAAGTGCCTAGCCCGTTGGGAGCCATGCGAATCCCCCCGGCTTTAAGATCCAGGGGGGACCCCATCCCGGCCACTGCCTCGGCCACCTCTTGGGGGGTGGCCGAGTTGTCCAGCCCGGTGATACGTATCTCGACCGTTTTAACCGGTCGAGATACCTTCACGTCGTCCCGCGAGGCCAGCACCTTCCTAAGTTTCCCGGCGAGGGCGTCGGTTTTGTCTCCGTTGCCCTCGTCTCTAACCTCGAAGAGGAGGGCTCCGGTGATGACCCTGCGGGGACGAATCTCCGTGATGCCGAGGGAGCCGATGTCGATCTTCTCCCTCCCCATCCTTATCACCTCTGCGTAGGAGGTGCTGTCACCGCGCAAGTCACCGCTACTGCGGCCGTAGTCGGTGATTTCACCTTGGGTGTTTTCTTTTTCTCCAAGGGGTTGGCCCCCCTTCCCGGAGGATTCCCCTTGCGCCCCTTTTGTGGGGGAGGAGGGGGAGGGTTTACTCCCCTCCTCCTTCCGAGGGACGAGGGAGCAGCGAAAAAGGGAGAAGTCCCTCCTTTGGCCGCGGCAGCATTGGCTCTTTCGGCGGCGGCCTTCCTGGCTGCCCTACTTTTGGCCGACTTAGAGACGACCTCCGTCCAGGATTGCACCTGGGGCCGCGTCGTGCCCACTGCGTGGGAGGCGGTTGCTACCGGGGGAGGAGGAGGACGCGGCATCTCGCGGGAGGGCTTGCTTGAATCCTCACAATATCGGGCCGCGATTTCTCCTCTGGTGCCGCCAATGCTCCTGGAGGCGGTGGGGACTGCGTGGTGGCCAGTCGCGGGGCGTTTTCCGGAAATGACCCCCAGCTCCTCCAAGATGGGAGGGAGGATTTTGGCCAGAATGGCCTGCACCCTCTCCTCCATCGTGTTTCCTCCGTCGCCTGTTTTTGCGGGGGGGGGGCTGCCTTTTTGGTGACGTTCCTCTGCGGCCCTATGGGGGCGGTGCCACCGTCCTGTCCGCCGCCGTCAAGAGGGGGTTCAGTTGTCGCTGAACCCCTCTAAGCGTCGGCGCAAAGATGGGGAGATATAATTTCTCCAGCGTGGACCTTCCCTTCTTTTTGACTTTCTTCTTTTTCCTCCCTTGGGGCGTTGATCCCAAAGGGGGGAATTTTTCATCATCTACTCTGCAATGGGCTGGCTATCGTATTCGATGGCCAGTTCCATGGCTTGCTCGCTAGACCTCTTAGGCGGGGCCGATGTGGGCAAAACCTCAGGGTTCAAAATGGCCCTGTGGTCTCTTTTTAGTTGCTTCGCCCGCTCAGCCTCGGCACGGAGGGCTATCGCCTCCGCCGTGTACTGCCCTTTGTGTGACGGGTCCAGCACCGGTCTCCCCCCCTGGTTTTGGGGGGAGGCTCCTCCTCAGATTCAAACGAGAGTACATATTTTTTATTGCTCTCGTCCGTCCTGCGGTGCGGCCTCTTGCTCGCCCGGGTTTGTCCCACCTCGTCCGACGACGAGTAGACAGAGACCGGGGAGGCAGTCCTAGAGGAGGCCCTGGACGTGCTCGGGGTCACGTATGTGAGCCCCGCATAGCCCTGTGCAGCGGGCCTCCTCTTGGTAAAGGCCGGACCTGGCTTGTCAGTGCCATGGCTTGCCTTCTTCCCCCCATCGCATTTTGGCAGAGAGATGCTCGGTACTTTGTCACGTCCTCCCGTTTTCCGAGGAGGAAAGTTCTGCTCTTTGCCAGCGACGGAGTGGCTGAAGAGCTCCAGCCCTCCGGTTCCAGTGCTGGGTCCCTTCACATATCGGGAGGCACATCCCCCCCTCAGCGGGGGGAGTGTCGCTCCCGGTTTGCTTCAAAAGGGTATGATGTTTTCGTCCCTTTCGTCCCTCCCTTGACGCGTTTGGTGACGCGCTGCCCTCCTTCTTTAGTAGAGTATTAGTATTCATAATAAAAAAAATCCCACTCCCCGTAACGGCTGCACCGACCGGCGTATCTCCCACTCCGCCTCAATATAAATATTGAGGAGGAGTGCCCCGGGTACTCCCGGGGGGTCGGCTTATGGCGCGGGCACCAGGAATAAAACATCTGGTGCACAGGCCTCCAGCCCCTTACACATCCATACGGAGGAGCCATCAAGGGCTCGCCCCGTATGGGCTTTCGAGGGTCCCCCGCTTCCGACAGCGGGGGCACCGTTACAGGTGACGCCACCCGGGGGGTCCCACGGACGGGTCGGGTAACGGAAGCGGCGCCCCTTCCGCACCTTAACCGCCGTGGCGAACAGCACGTCCGCCCAGGGTAAAACAATCCCCTGGGGGGACCAAGACTCCAGCCCAGCACTCGTTTCGGAAGGGACGCCGTCGCGGGATACCGGGCCAGCCTACACCGCCCCAGGCCCCGCCTTGGAAAACTTCCGAGCGGCCCCAGGTCCAGTCTAGCCCGTAACCTCGGGGAGAGATTCCCGCGAGGCACGCGCTGGACCGTCTTCCACTGCTCCGACCCTGCCCCGGAGTAGTTCCGGGCGGCTCGGAGACAGCCCAGCCCAGTCCGGTTGACACTGGGGACCCAGCGGCCCGTCTCGTCCGATTGGGAACGACGAGCAGCTCCATTCCGAGACAAATCCCTTCACAGAAACCCCTCGCCATTGTCCGCACGCGCCCTCGGCCCTGCCTCGGAAAAGTCCGAGCGGCCCGAAGGCTGTCCCGACCCAATGCATCGGGGAGGGTTTCCCACGATGCACGCGCCGGGACACCCCCGCCGCTCTGACCCTGCCCTGGAATACGTCCAGGCGGCCCGGAGACGGCCCAGACCGGCGGGTTCGGTAACACCGAGGTCCCGCTGGCCCGTCCTACCCATCGATAAGCCAGCTCTTCCCGTGCCAGGACGCGAGCCGTGAAAACGACACCGTCCCCAGACACGGAAATCACCATCTCCTCCGTCTCTTGTGCCCGCCGCGTCAAAAACGCCTTGGGCACAGCAACTGCCTTCTGGAGGAAGGCAGATGCCTTCCCGATGACCTCTTAGACCCTCTATCTCTCCTCGCCCGAAGGCGACTCGAGGAAGAGGAAACCCCCTCACCACGTTAAGGTGGGTCACCGTCGAGGGGGCTCCCGTCTAACCTCCAAATCCCGTCCCAACTTTACTATCACTCTTGTCTCACTATTTCCTTACCCCCGCCCGTTACTCTTATTCACCCTCCTTTTTTTTACGGAGAGGAAATGCGTTACCGCATACCCCAGACCTCGGGGGAGACCTGGTGGTTATGTGGGGCTCTCCCCCGCCGACGACGTGCCGGCAAAGGCCTACTCACTAAAACCTCTCCGGGTTTCCTGCCCTGGTCCATAACTAGGGGGTTCCGGGAACGCGTGCAGCATACTTCCGGAGCGCTCTTATTCACCCTCCAACACCAGCCTCTTCCTTTTCCTTTCACCTCCTCGCACTCCTCTACGTCTCATCTTATCCCCGAACACCTGCTTATCAATCGCACTTTCCGCACACACGACAATCACTCTCGCTACCGGAAACGGAAGTCCCTTACTGTAACATATATATATATATATTTACATACAGGGTGTAACGAAACAAAGGGACCTGAAGTATACCATGAGTTAGAGGATACGAATCCAAGTCAAAAAGTCCTAACTCATTTTTTGATCTGAGCCTTCTGTTCCATGCTATATGATGTTAAAGTTAGCGAATGAGCGCCCGTCTATAGAAAGAAAGCAGTGACGAACAATAGACGGGCGGAGCGTAGGTGACAAACTACACGGCGGGAGAACAACGATAAGCAGCGAAACAGCTGTAATTGAAAACACACACACACACGCACATTCACACACACACACACACACACACACACACACGCACGCACACACGCACGCACGCACGCACACGCACACGCGCGCGCACGCGCGCACACACACACTCACACACTCTCTCTCTCTCTCTCTCTCCCCCTCTCTCCACCTTGTTTAAAAAAAACCTTCAAGATTCTAAGGTGCTTAACTAAAATAAACGTTTCGGTGTTATTGTAATTTATCAATTCAATGTGAATTAATTATTTATTTTCTTATAATTATAATAAATGTTCGAAGTGTGCTCCTCCTACTTTGATACACGTTCTTGCTCTTTTCTGTACATTTTGCGTAGCTCTTCGAACATTACTAATTCCCTCAATAGTGTGGAATACTAATTTCATCATCTCGTCAGCCGTCTCAATGTTGATGTGTGTTACGTCTGGCGAGAAAATTTTTATTTTTCCGCGCCATACGTACTAATAATAACCTAATCAGAATCCGGAAACATCCTACGATCAATTAGATAAATCCCGCATCAGTCGATATCGCTCGATTTCAAATCTCATACGGCTTGGCTACCTCGTGCCGCCCCCTCGACGCGCAACACCCGCGAGCGTTCATCGGCGCGAGACAAACATCGTGCGCGCCGACCCCTCGGCTCGCGACCCCCTCTGATACCGCCAAGCTCCGCGCGTTGGAATTCTATTCATCTTTCCAATTTAATACGAAATATTAAGAATGGCAAATTTATAATATCGAAACGTGATCCACTCATGGACGCTTCCCACTGCTGCGCCATGCAACTCCGATCGAAACAACTCTAAAATCACGGCCAATAAAAATGCCAAATAATTTTGAATCAGTTAATCTCCTACGAACGATAATTAAACCTTAACCTTTTATACGTAAAACTATTGCATGTGCTTGGCGCTATCGCCTCGCACACTCTCAATTCTAATATACATTCTATTAAATTCTATTAATTTTCTGAGCACTGGATTTCGCGTCGGGGCTTGGTATGCGGTGCCCCCGCGAGTCGCGGTCCCCGGAGAAGTCTACAAGCGCTCGCGCGATATAGGCGCAAGCCGCGCGGTCGCGGAACGGGGCGGGCTTCTAAGGGCCACACGTTACGAAAAACTATCGCTCCGAATTTTCCGCGAACCTGAGGAATCGTCCCGCGACACCTCTTGCCCATATCCTTGCCTATATAAGGAGCGAAATCGGAGCTCGAAATTCAGATCAGTCTTGTTGGTCGAGTGAGATTCGCTGCCATCGGCGACCACGAACGTTCAGACCTCCAGGTACGATCTCAGCCACGGGAGGGTTTTACTCCTGACGAAGACGTTGGTCTTCGGGGTGGTCCCGGTCGGATCGCCTCTTTTCCTCTCCCTCCTTTCCACCAGAGATCCTGAGGGTTGAACCTCACCTAGCACTAGCTAGAGTGTGGCCTCACTCGTTTCTCTGCCTCCCTCCCTTTCCTCCGAGCGAAAGCGACCCTCCAACGTCTCCTCTCTTTCTCCCTCTCCTACGGCGTCGAAGAAGACTCGCTAAAGCGACTCTTCGACGTCTCCTCTCTCTCTCTCTTTCCTGCGGCGTCGAAGAAGACTCGCTAACGCGACTCTTCGACACCGTCCTTCTTCCCTTCCCAACCCGTCGAGGAAGATTCGCTAGCGCGACTCCTCGACGCTTTCACCGTCCCCTCTTTTCCCGTATAATTCCCACCTTTAAGGGAGGCGTTCTAACGGGTGACCAGCCAGGGGTCCGACCCAGCGGATTCGTCACTCGTTACATATTCTCGATCACTAATCTATTTCACTAAATTTCGTAGATCTTCTATACCGAGTTCTCTCTCTCTCTCTCTCTCTCTCTCTCTCTCGCGTTAAGATCGGTAAGTTACCTGTCATATACGCATTAACGTGGCAATCCTTCACCCATATTAAATCTACCATGCCTCGCTCGAAGCATCTATTGGCAAACGAAGGGCTCACCGCGCGTACGCCGGCGGGAGAAAGCGCTTTTTTCGGAAGATGATAAGGGACCTCAACTCTGCGGGCGAGTTTGACCCATCGGTTTTCCCGCCTCCGCGACTCAGCCCCTTGCCCTCCCCCAGAGAGGTGGACGAGGCCCTGAGTTGCGACGACTCGCCTATCCAGGAAACCGCCGGAACCCCAGAGGACCACTCGCCCGGATCCCCGCGCACCGCTAACATAGTCGTCTCTGGAGAAACCCCAGCCAGGGACGATAGAGCTGACGGGAGGCCGCGGGCTAGAACGGCCAAAATATCTCCTGACCCAGCGCCGATTCGGGTCCCGACCAGGCCGTTGCCTCTCGGGATGACCACATTAAAGCCGGCCAGGCCCAGCCTCGCACGAAGAGGGCCCCGAATCATCGGAGACATCATGGTCCCCTTTAAAGTCAAGAGGACCCCATCGGGTTACCTCATTTTTCATGTAACTCGCACTTAAGACAGGTGTCTCTACCTCAATGTACCTACAGTAAATATATACATATACAGTTTAATCTTTACACGCTCTGTCATTCATTTAATCCCACGCCAAGCTCGAGCACGCACGCTACACCTCCAGTAGCGTTAATAAAACGCTACTACATCTTCTAAACTTACTAATAATATATCTTCTTACAATACCTCCTATTTCCCATACAAGGGATTTGTCGCGTATCCGGCCGTGTTATCACACGATTCGGAGCCGCGACTGGTGACAGCTGCCTTAACACCAAAACTAACCAACGAATCAGATCTACGTCCCGGGATCGCAACCCTCGCGAATCCGCGGACGTAACAATGTGCATAAATATTTTTTCTTTTAATGCTTTCCGAAGAAAAAAGTCACACAGATTGTAATCCAGAAATCGAGCAGGCCATGGAATTATCGAATCTCTTCTGAACCATTGGGAGAAAGTTTCATCAAGAGAACGGCGAACTATACCTTTAAATAAGATTTATTGAAGTTGATATTAAAAGTAGTTTAATGGATAATTACACTTGAATATAAAGTTTGTCTCAAACAACAATATATTTTTATTAGGAGTACAAATTGAAAACCGCCGTTTTTTGTCAAAATTTGAGGATTGATTGTTGAAAAATGGTTACATACTTATTCTTGAAAGTATTGTCCATCGCTGGCCATTACTTTCTCCCACCTTTCGGGCAGCATACGAATCTCGCGTCGAAAAAACTGCTCGTCTTTTGCGGCGATCCACGAAACGACCCAGTTTTTGGCCTCTTCGTAATAACGGAAGTGCTGCTCAGCCAAGCCATGCGCCATTGATCGGAACAAGTGGTAATCTGAAGGGGCGATGTCAGGAGAATACGGCGGATGAGGTAAGACGTCCCATTTCAATGTTTCCAGATAGGTTTTAACGACCTGAGCAACATGTGGCCGAGCGTTGTCGTGCAGCAACATCACTTTTTTTGTGTCTTTGCTCGCATTGTGGCCGTTTTTCCTGCAATGCTCGGCTCAAGCGCATTAGTTGTGTTCGGTAGCGAGCTCCTGTGATGGTTTCATCCGGTTGCAACAGCTCATAATAAATCACGCCGAGCTGGTCCCACCAAATACACAGCATGAGCTTCGAGCCATGGATGTTTGGCTTGGCCGTCGATATTGATGCATGACCGCGGTAGCCCCACGATTTTTTTCGCTTTGGATTATCATAATGGATCCACTTTTCATCGCCGGTTACAATACGATGCAGAAAACCCTTCCGTTTTTGCCGTTGGAGCAGCTGTTCGCACGCGAAAATACGCCGTTCGACGTCTCTCGGCTTTAATTCGTATGGCACCCAGTGTCCATGCTTTTGGATCATTCCCATGGTTTTCAAACGATGTGAAATAGCTTGTTGAGTCACGCCCAATGAATCTGCAAGCTCCTGTTGCATTTGAGATGAATCTTCATTCAGTAATGTTTCCAATTGTGCGTCTTCAAACTTTTTCACCTGTCCGGGACGCTCCTTGTCTTCTACGCCGAAATCACCACTTTTGAAGCGTTGGAACCATTCTCGACACGTTCTTTCACTAATGGAAGCCTCACAATAAGTTTTTACAATCATTCGACGCGCCTCAGCCGCAGATTTTTTTGAATTGAAGGCAAAAAGCAAAACTTCCCGCAAATGACGCTTATTGGGCATAAATTTCGACATTTTCGATCACAAAAAAATATATAACGCCGATAAAAATTCACAACTGCAATGATAAGGAATTGTTGCCAGATGCCCAACCTTACATTTAAAATTTTTGATCTAACGTTTGGCGCCAGCATTTACCGCTGGCGCCATCTACTGGAAAACGGCGGTTTTCAATTTGTACTCCTAATAGGTTTCCAGGAGTTATTGGTGCAATCGATGGCACACATATCAAAATTATAGCCCCAAAAGATCGTAGTGAATCCTATATTAATAGAAAAGGATATCATTCTATTCAGTTGCAAGTAAGTTATTAATCTTATTTGTTAAGCTTTCAATGTACATTATTTTATTGCACATTTGTTTTATTGTTATACTAATTGTTCAAACTGTTTAAGTTTGCGCCACTTAATAGGTGCAAGTTCGGTCATCAAGCAGCGAGCGCCACGCGTTATATCCCTAGCGTCGCGAGCATTCCCTTGTATCCTTCCGCGTGCGTAAGCGCCTGCGAGCGCCACTTCTGCAAAACAAGAAGAGACTCTCTCTCTTCTCTGTAATGGCGGAATAAATTCAGTCGTAAGAAAACGTAGTCGATCATTTTCAATCTACAAGGTGAAACCCAGCTAACAAGCAATTCGTAACATGGTCCTTCGAGCCGGATGAGGCGAGAAGAAAACGAGAATCGTCAAGGATCTCGCAGTAAGCAACCCATACGGCAATATAGAGCAGAAGCTTTGAGCGGCGCACACGAGTCCGCCCGATCGCCGCCATTAAGACGCAGCACACGGCTCGTCAACCATCTCGAGGCAAGCAGGCGCCGATCCTGTGCCATGCAGGCGTTCGAAGGAAGGCACCGGAGCAACGTGAAGTCAACCTGAGAGCGAAGAGGCGTCCCAACAGCAGCATCCGACACAGGTCAGCGCGGTAGTTCGATCACGCGAGAAAGTGAGCCTCCTCCTCCCCTCCCCCACCCACTTATTGTTCTCGTCTTGTTATTCGGGTGCAATCTCACGTAGTCTTTTTGTAGTCGCGATAAGCGTAGCGATGGAAGGATTAATCAAAACTCGCGCGACGGAGAGATCAAAACTCACCAGCTTTAATGCATACATAAGCAAAACTCTTGCCGCGGCGTCCGATGCGAATGAACCGTTAAGCGAGTTGAAGGCTCTGGAAATACGAGAACGTATTACGCGTGCACGCGAAACATACGATAACTATTTACAAATCCAAGCGAAAATAGATGAAATAAGTAGCGACGAGAAAGAGACCACGCAGTATCGCGAGCGTTTCGAAACGGATTATTTCCAAACAGTGGCACAAGCTGTTGCAGAATGGTTGCTTACTCGTCATCTCCGTAACGCGAATATACACGTAGCTAATACAGGCGTAACAGCGAATATAGGTTATAATATGCCGATACAAGGAGAATCGTCACAAGCGGCTCCTGATGCTACGCAGGCCCTTCCAAATGTAGCCAGACAAGCAAATCAACATAGTGTTACGAGCCGAGCCGTCCCTGCGAGGCGAGTTCGAGCTGCGGTGTGAATAAGGCCGTGAAGCGTTCTCCTTGACAACGGCCTTGTTTATTAAAAAAATGAGCTGTCTGTGATTTTGGAGTTTGGTGTGTGATGATATGGTCGTGTTTAGTGGTTAACAATTAAAGTGATTTTGTGTTTGATAAAGAAGTCTAGTTCTTTTCCGGAGTGAGAGCGCGAGTAAACGAGTACCCCTTTTTGCTCGTAACATTTTGGGGGCTCGTCCGGGATCGAACGGACGGACAGAGAGAAACGACATACAATGCCTCTTACAAATACCCCACGCCGAGGGTTCTGCACACGTTCCTCGGGAGACGCCGGGCATGCAATGTTAACAACGGGAATTGAGCGGACTCCTGAAAGTGTTGAAGGTGAAACTTCGAGCGCGGAGACGCTTCTTCGGACGGCGATGGAGGAGCTTAAACAGATGCGCGAAGAGCGCGCGCTACAGATACGGCAGCAGGAGGATCTTGTGACGCTTCTGCGACAACGAGAAATGGAACTCCGGCATCTTCAAGAAAACCAGCTAAGTCTTTCTTGTAATAGTGCCGCTAATAAAACGAGAGATGCACGCGATTAGAACATTTTGCCTCTTGAGAGAGAAACTGTTATCACGGGAGAGGAGGAAACCTCTCGAATTTTGTTAAACAATGAGTCGGGTCTTAAATTAAAACCAGATACTTTTGACGGAAGTACTCCGTTACGTGAATTCTTTTCGCAGTTTAACTTAATTGCTCGGGCGAGTCGTTGGAATGAGGAGACGAAAACTGCCGTCTAGGGGGATATTGTTACGAGCCGAGCCGTCCCTGCGAGGCAAGTTCGAGCTGCGGTGTGAATAAAGCCGTGAAGCGTTCTCCTTGACAACGGCCTTGTTTATTAAAAAAATGAGCTGTCTGTGATTTTGGAGTTTGGTGTGTGATGATATGGTCGTGTTTGGTGGTTAACAATTAAAGTGATTTTGTGTTTGATAAAGAAGTCTAGTTCTTTTCCGGAGTGAGAGCGCGAGTAAACAAGTACCCCTTTTTGCTCGTAACAATATTATTGTAAAAGCAGGAGGCATCAGATTGCCAACTATCGAATTACCAAAATTTAAGGGCGAGACATCTGATTGGCTTAGTTTTAGAGACACATTTGAGTCTCTCATTCACAAAAATGAAGCGATAGATCCTATACAAAAATTTCACTATTTAAAGGCTTCGTTGGAAGGTCCTGCAGCGCAAATTATTAAATCATTAGAGTTTTCCGCCTTGAATTACACTGTGGCATGGAATGCAATTTGCGATCGTTTCAACAATAAAAGCTCGCTCACAATCATATTAAAGCCATTTTTAATATAAATAGCATGAAACAAGAGTCCGCGTGTCAAATTCGCGAAACTATAAATACTTTAAATAAACATTTGAGAGCGTTAAGTGCTTTAGAACAATCCACAGAACATTGGGATACATTATTAATATACCTGATCTCAACAAAATTAGACAGCGTCACAGCAAGAGCCTGGGAAAAGGAAAGAGCAGGCAACGACATCCCCACATTGGAAGAATTCAAGACATTTTTAAACTCAAGAGCAGATTTATTGGACAGCATTGAGATGAGCGAAAGCAGCTCTTCGAAGGCAAAACAGGCGGATCGCCCTAAGGTAAAGGCATTGCTCATTCAAAAACAAAGATGTAGTTTTTGCAAGGAGATGCACCGACTAGCGAATTGCGAAAAATTCCTCGAGCTCTCGCCGCACGCCAGAGCCGAGCATCTAAAAAAGATAAAACTGTGCCTTAATTGTTTAAGAGCCGGACATTTTATCAAGGAATGTCACGCAAGCACATGCAAAAAATGTTCCGGAAAGCATAATACCTTATTACATTTGAGGGGCAAAAGGCCGTGGAAGCAGCTCCAACAAAGGAAGAGGCCAGCTCAGCTATCTTATGCTCCCAGAATCAACAAACATTCAGCGTATTATTGGCAACGGCATTAGTACTAGTAACGGACTGCAACGGAAAACAACGAAATGCCAGAGCAGTGCTCGATCCTGGGTCACAATCGAATTTAATCACGAAGAAGCTTTATCAAGAATTACAATTAGATAAATTTGTACTCAAAACAAATATCGAAGCGGTAAACGGCATGTCAACGCAACTAGAACACAGCTGCAACGTTCGTGTATCAGCGCATCACAACAATTATGAATTTAAATTAAAATGCTTGGTAACCCCCGAAATTGCAAGTGAGCTACCGAATTATAAGATAGATCTGCATGAGCTGCAAATCCCGTCTAACATAAAATTGGCGGACCCATCGTTCCACATATCGGGAAAAATAGATCTTTTAATAGGAGGCGATCACTTCTGGGATTTGCTATGCATAGGCCAATTCAAGCTTAAGCGACTAACAATGCACAAAACTAGGCTCGGATGGATAGCAGCCGGTCCTTGGCAGGCTATGCGCATTAATTCAAGCAGGTGCAACCTCACCAAGGAGGTGGACATCGACGAGCAACTCACAAAATTTTGGAAAATAGAAGAAATGTCTAACGAAAAGGAGCTCACAGCAGAAGAAAAGGCAGCCGAGGAGTTATTTGTCAAAACAACAAAGAGAAATCTAGAAGGAAGATTTGTCGTCAGCATGCCGTTTAAAGGAAATCCAAACCAACTGGGTGAATCTAAAGCAATAGCTAATCGTCGTCTCATAAACTTGGAAAAAAAATTGAACAAAAATGAAACACTCAAGAAACAATATAGCATATTTTTAGAAGAGTATGAAAACTTGGGTCACATGCAAAGAATTCAAGAAGATTCAAACAACGAAAAGGCATATTATATGCCACATCATTGTGTCATAAGAACGGAAAGTCTCACAACAAAGGTTCGCGTAGTATTCGACGCATCAACAGCGTCAAGCAACGGATTATCTTTGAATCAGCTACAAATAACTGGACCCACAATACAAGAGGATTTACTGGCAATATTACTTCGTTTCAGAACGTTTCCGTACATTGTCTCCTCAGACGTAGAAAAAATGTATAGACAAATATTGATAAATCCTGAGCAAAGTCACTTGCAAAGGATCTTATGGCGTGCAGATACCACAGAGCCAGTGTCTACATTTGAATTAAACGCTGACGTATGGGACAACATCAGCATCATTTTTAGCGACAAGATGTCTAATGGAATTAACGAACGAATTCAATGATAAGCTTCCCAAAATAGCAAAGATTATCCGCAAAGATTTTTACATGGACGATCTATTAACAGGGGCGAACACCATCGAAGAAGCAAAAAATATAATAGAGCAGCTTTCATACGTTCTTGGAATAGCAGGATTCAAACTAAAGAAATGGATATCGAACGACCCTCTCGTTACAATAAATATTCCGGAAGAAGACAGAATCTCAAATCACGTGGAGATCGCAAATAATATGCAAACAAAAACATTAGGAACCTACTGGCAAGCGCATTCGGATAACATTATATTCAAAGTACAGGAACCAACTCGAATCAAAATAACGAAAAGGAGCATTCTAGCTGACATAGCAAAGATATTCGACCCCCTCGGAGTTCTTGGCCCATGCAACATAATAGCTAAAATAATATTGCAAAAATTATGGCTGTATAAGCTAACTTGGGATGAGTCTCTACCAATAGAGCTACATGAAAAATGGTTATTGTTCTGCAAACAAACAGAGCACATTAATAAAATTAAAATTCCTCGCAATGTCGTATGCAGAAAATACACAAACATACAACTCCACGGATTTGCAGATGCATCTCAAGAAGCATACGGAGCATGTATATATATATATATACGATCGCAAACATCACGAGAAAATGCTCAGGTAAATTTGCTATGTGCCAAAAACAGAACAGCTCCTCTCCAGCAGCAGACAATCCCGAGGTTAGAGCTTTGTGCAGCACTTCTACTCGCGCGCCTGGTGGTCAAGGTAGTGAAATCAGTGGAAATATCATTCCAAAAAATCACTTGTTGGAGTGATTCAACAATTGTGCTAAGCTGGTTGCAAATGCAATCAAATTCATTGCACACGTTTGTGTCAAATCGGGTAGCCAAAATACAGAGGCTAACAGAAACATACAGTTGGAAGCACGTACCAACTGCGCAAAATCCAGCAGACCTGCTCTCAAGAGGTTTAACAGCTGACAAATTAAAAAACTCGGATCTTTGGTGGCATGGTCCACAATTCCTGTCAGCAAGTGAAAAGGAATGGCCGCAAATAATTATCACCAAGGAAAACAACTCATTAGAGTTGAAAAAGGAATATTACCTGTTCAAGCAAACACAAGTAGCGACGCCGTCAATTTTCGAGTCCAAATCAAGCGCGAAACGCCTCATTCGAACTGGCATACTGCAGACGCTTTGCAAACAACTGCAGAAATAAAAACCAACGAAGAACAGGAGTCATCATCGCGATGGAAGCAGAAGAAGCCTTATACGAACTCGTCAAAATAGCCCAGCAAGAGTCCTTTGCAGAAGAAAAGATGGACATCGTCAACAACAAACACAGCTCTATTAAAGTCAAAAGGCTAGCATCACTCAATCCGTTTATCGATAACGAAGGTATTCTGCGCGTAGGCGGTAGATTAAAAAACTCAGAATTTAGTTATGATAAAAAACATCCAGCAATATTAGCATCAAAACACTCATTCACAAAATTGATTTTTAAAGACGAGCACCTAAAATTATTGCATGCAGTACCACAACTACTCTTAACATCGATACGCGAAAAATTCTGGGTAATCGGCGGGAGAAATCTCGCGAGAAAAGTAGTACATGAATGTATCAAATGTTTTAGAAACAAGCCTCAGCAAACTCAATTTGTAATGGGTGAATTGCCCAAAACGCGCGTGTCCATCAGCATGCCATTCCATGTCACAGGAGTGGACTATGCAGGTCCATTCATAATCAAGGACAGAAAAGGTAGAGGGTCCAAAACGACCAAATGTTAAATGTATGCGTCTTTATTTGCTTCGCAATAAAAGCAATTCATTTAGAACTAGTATCCGACTTAACTACGGAAACATTTATCGCGGCTCTTAAGCGATTTGCGGCCAGACGTGGCAAACCGGCGCATATTTATTCAGATAATGGATCTAGTTTCGTAGGCGCTAATAGAGAATTGAACGAGTTAGGTAAATTTCTAAGCGAACAAGGCAAGAAAGTAAGCGAAAATATTAATGATGCCGGAATTAACTGGCACTTTATTCCTGCATATTCTCCTCATCAAGGAGGTCTATGGGAGTCGGGCGTTAAAGCCACCAAATATCATTTAAAACGCGTGGCAAGTAATGCGGCGTTAATTTTCGAGGAATTTTACACATTGTTAAGTCAAATCGAAGCCACGTTAAACTCGCGTCCATTAACGCCGATGTCGTCAGATCCCAACGACTTTGTACCATTAACACCCGCTCACTTTCTGATCGGTCGAACAGTAAACTCCGTAGCTGACCCATCACTAACACATTTGCCCGAATCGAGATTGTCTAGATGGCAACTAGTCCAAAGGCTGCACCAGCATTTTTGGGAGCGTTGGAGCAAGGAGTACATTTCGGAACTTCAACAACGCACGGAAAAAACCGTTCAAACCACTCGAGAACAACACTTTGGTCCTTATCAAGGAGGACAATTTGCCTCCCTTCAAATGGAGATTAGGTCGCGTCATCTCTGTCCATCCTGGATTGGACGGAACCGTAAGGGTAGCAACAGTGAAGACTACAACAGGCATCGTGCGGATCGCGGTCGCGAGATTATGTCCGCTGCCGTTAGAAAAGTGTCGCCAAAGGAACAAAGAGCAGAACAATAGTCAAGACTCTAAAGGTGATACAAGTGAAAGACAAATTGAGTTATAGCCTAATTTCTGTATTCTTAAGCGTTTATTTTACAGTCCACTATTTCTAAGATTTAATTTTGTTTAATAAGTTAATTAAATGCGATTTACTGCTATGTTTGTCATCCGGCCAAACGAAATCAGATCGTTTATGTTCACAAATTCAAATTTTTTATTCGTTTATTGAAAGGATCTTTCAATGCCGGGGGCTATGTTCAAACTGTTTAAATTCGCGCCACTTAATAGGTGCAAGTTCGGTCATCAAGCAGCGAGCGCCACGCGTTATATCCCTAGCGTCGCGAGCGTTCCCTCGTATCCTTCCGCGTGCGCAAGCGCCTGCGAGCGCTACTTCTGCGAAACAAGAAGAGACTCTCTCTCTTCTCTGTAATGGCGGAATAAATTCAGTCGTAAGAAAACGTAGTCGATCATTTTCAATCTACAAGGTGAAACCCAGCTAACAAGCAATTCGTAACACTAATATTTTTAATATTATTTGTATTTATTCAACATTATATTCTTTATATCACAAATGTTTAGTTTTATATTATTAATAATATTTTTGATATAATTTTGTTTTAGGTTGTTTGTAATGCAGACTTAAAATTTATACATTGCTATTATGGACAAGTTGGATCTGTACATGACAATCGTGTTTTCAGATTATTAAACATTGAAAACATGTGTACAAATGCCTATTTTCTTAATGACAGTCACATACTGAGAGATGCAGTTTACTGTATTTCGAAATATGTTATGGTACCATTCAAAGATAACGGACATTCATTTGAAAGGCAAATTAATTTCAACAAACGTTTATCAAGTACTAGAATGATGGCTGAACGATCTTTAGGTTTATTAAAAGGTCGTTGGAAAAGCTTTTTAGATACTCTCCCTATGCAAAGAACGGATTTAATTTCGAAATATACAGGGTGTTCGTTAATGGTTGTCCAGCCTTTTACCGTACATAGATGCCGTACCGACTGAGCTTGCTAATTTGCTAAACGTTTCCTAGATGACAGCTGCTTCGGTTGAGCGCGCGAACGCGATCTCGCAGGACCGAGTGACACGTACAGGCCCCTGGTGAAAATTTTTCTCATATTTTTTTCGTATAATTTTTCCGAACATCTGTATAATTTTTTATGAAACGTTATAAAATGTAAAAAAGTTAAAAGTATTTTTTTTAAATTGTGAGATGAGAAATCTCAGAATGCTTCAGAATGTACGTGTATGAAAAGTTCTAACAATAAGAGATGTAGACTTTCTAAGTATTATTTCTACGTATTTCTGAAAAATGTTCCTATTCGTATAAAAATTATGAGAAAAACTGTAACCAGGAATGTTAAATTCTATAAACGAGAAATTTTATAAAAAATTATTAGAATAGTTTTTACCGGGGAAAGCTGTGCATACTTTGTTATATTACATTTGTTACTAAGATTACTATTTCTATTTATTAATCAAATTAATAAATAAAGTAGTAAATAGAAACGTAGAATACTGAATACATTTAATAATTATTAAATGTATTCAGTATTCAGTACATTTAATAATTATTAAATGTATTCAGTATTCTACGTTTCTATTTACTACTTTATTTATTAATTTGATTAATAAATAGAAATAGTAATCTTAGTAACAAATGTAATATAACAAAGTATGCACAGCTTTCCCCGGTAAAAACTATTCTAATAATTTTTTATAAAATTTCTCGTTTATAGAATTTAACATTCCTGGTTATAGTTTTTCTCATAATTTTTATACGAATAGGAACATTTTTCAGAAATACGTAGAAATAATACTTAGAAAGTCTACATCTCTTATTGTTAGAACTTTTCATACACGTACATTCTGAAGTATTCTGAGATTTCTCATCTCACAGTTTTAAAAAAATACTTTTAACTTTTTTACATTTTATAACGTTTCATAAAAAATTATACAGATGTTCGGAAAAATTATACGAAAAAAATATGAGAAAAATTTTCACCAGGGGTCTGTACGTGTCACTCGGTCCTGCGAGATCGCGTTCGCGCGCTCAACCGAAGCAGCTGTCATCTAGGAAACGTTTAGCAAATTAGCAAGCTCAGTCGGTACGGCATCTACGTACGGTAAAAGGCTGGACAACCATTAACGAACACCCTGTATAATTGCCTGCTGTATTTTACACAATATCTGTTTGTTAAAAAATGATATAATTGATATTCCTCTTATTATCGATGAATCTGATTTTAGGGAAGAACAATTTAGAATTATAGAAAATAACACTGTACAAAACGAAGGTAATGAAAAAAGAAATGCTATTATGTATTCCTTGCCAAATGTAAAAAAGAATCACAAAGTATCCTTCTTTTATATTTATTTAAAAAATTTTATTATCAGCATATATAACAATAATACATTCTATTTCATACATGATGTATTATTTAACCTTGTGTAACATGCACGAAGAACGAGAATATATTATACGCATCATATGTGAAATGGAAACGCATCTTAAATTTAAAGTAAATGACAATGAAAATAAATATAACTACAAGTTAAACCTTAATGAAAATATTTATTTTTATTTTATTAGAAATCAGCACTTTACAACAAATCTAAATTATTTTATAACATAAATATATTACATGTGACAATTATAAGGAAAGAATTTGATATTATTAAAGTTTTAATAAAAGAATTGTTTATCACATTATTATCTTACAAAAATACAAAAACTAAACATTATTTTGTACTGAAATTATGTACATAAGCACCTTGCGTCACATGTATTAAATAACATATTAACATTTTTTGATACATATTGTAACTTAAACGCATAAAATATTTAACTCTTTAAAAATTAAAAAAATACTTTTAAAATTATAAACTTTAAATATATAAACAAAAAACATTTTTCAACATAAATCTGTTTACTTTCTTTCTTTTTCTATTACTTTTTCCAATAAATTCTCAATTCTTTTCATGGCAAGCATTTTCTCCTCATGTTGCTTTGCTCTAATTTCTCTTTTAAGTTTTCCATCTTCTTGACTTTGTGATATGAAATCTACAAGTTTATTAATCTTCTTCTTTTTAGCACCTAAAATTATAAATACCAAAGATATACAATATTGCCTAATTCATAACTAGCATATTTTATTTTTACATCATATGTGTGTGTGTGTGTGTGTGTGTGTGAGAGTGTGTGTGTGTGTGTGTGTGTGCGTGTGCGTGTGTATGTATATGTATGTTTTTAACCATGCTTTCCTTAACCTTTTTCTGGCATATTTTCCTTTTCTGGTTTTTTTTCTCTTTCTTCTACATGTGATCCTGCAACTGCTAAAGGCTGCCCAAGTGCAGTTTTTTGTCAAATAATTCTTGCATAATCTAAATAAAATACATAATGTTTAATTAATATATAAATAAATATCGTATATTATAATCATATCATTAAATAAAATTTTTAAAATAATGTTTGAAACATTTTCATTACGTTGAAATATTCCCATTCTTTTCTGTTATTTCCACTTTTCTTATTATGGTCCAAAACACATTTATATTGTCGTTTAAGGGCTTGAAATTTTGTTGAACATTTCAATCCAGTCACATTGTAGCCCTTTCCTTGCATTACTTTTGCAATTTTTTCCCAGTTTTGTTTTGCAGTTTTCTTTCCATTACAAAATTCATTTTTATGTTCGCAATATGTTTGTAATAATAATATTGTTTTATCTTTTTTTCATATATATTTATCTAAAATATTGATAAAAATATATTAAAATAAACAATCTTCGAAATTAAAAATGTGAAAATTTGCATGTTAATATCTATTTACTTTCTGTACAATCTGAATCTTCTGTTGAGGTTAGGTCTCCAGTGCTAGTACTCGCTAAAGTTAATAAAACAATTTATTATGAACTTATATCATGTATTTATTACTTTATATTTGTATTGTTGGAGAACATATTCATTATTTATAATTTGCGAAATAGTTGATTGTTCTTTGGATTTTTTGCTTGTTCAAATAGCAATGTAGCAAAATTTAGATCTATAAAAGATAGAAGAATAAATCATACTTTTATAAATATTATAATTATTAATTATAATATATATACCATACCTTTATGTGCTTTTGCAGCATCTTCTCTATTTACTAATATAAAATAGTTTTCATTCGTTTCGGGATCTATAAAGCATAAATTTTCAGATGTCATCTTTTTACTGTTTCTGGATGCCGCCATCTTTTTACTGTCATTATCTGACCTCCCGAACGACAGTAATGAAAGTAGGAAGTGACGTAATTTTATGACGTCATGTAGAGACGAAAGTTACACAGAAAGTTTACTGTAATGTATATTGGAACGGCATTTGCAGTGCTGCCAGTACTGGCAGTAAATTTCGGAACGCAGCCATAATTACGGCGTGTGATGAGATACAAATGGAATATCTTAAGGTGCAATTTCACGCAGCGAGTAAAAGCTGGTGTTTTACCCCCACTCAATCGCAACGCAAAGCAGCGTTAAAAAGCTAAACGCTATCGCCTCTATTCTTTTCATGTAGCGAATAAAAGCTGGCGTTTTACCCTTACTCTACTCAACTCCACCGCAACGCAAAGCAGCGTTAAAAGCGGCAATTGCTAAGTACATAATCTGACATAACCGTAAAAATGGAGTTGGAATATTCCCTAGTAGCACAGTACATTGGCTTTATATTGGTTAACATTGGCGAAACATTGGTTATGTTGGGAGTACATTGGCCAATATTTCCCAATAAAGAGCCAATATTGGTCATAGAATCAATTGCACATGTACTTGTAATATTGCTCGCCAATTAATAAACAATATTGCATTTACATTGGAGGTGCATTGGCCAAGATTTGCCAATGTAAAGCGAATATTGTTTATTAAAGAAATAGTAATGTACTGCCAATATTACAAGTCAACAATTTTATAATATTGCTCTTACATTGGAGGTGCATTGGCCAAGATTTGCCAATGTAAAGCGAATATTGTTTATTGAAGAAACGGTAATGTACTGCCAATATTACGAGTCAACAATTGTATAATATTGCACTTACATTGGAGGTGCATTGGCCAAGATTTGCCAATGTAAAGAGAATATTGTTTATTGAAGAAACGGTAATGTACTGCCAATATTACGAGTCAACAATTGTACAATATTGCACTTACATTAGAAGTACATTGGCCAATATTTGCCAATCAAAAGCGAATATTGTTTTTTAAAGAAACGGTAATGTGCTGCCAATGTTACGAGTTAACAATGATACAATATTGCACTTATATTGGAAGCTCATTATTGGTCAAGATTTCCAAATCTAAAGCGAATATTGGTTATAAAAGAAATATTAATGTGCTGCCAATGTTACGAGTCAATAATTGTATTGTAAATATTATCAATAAACGAAATAGGTCCATAAATGAAGAAACCTCAATCTACATTCCAATGAGCAAACAATATTTTTCAATTGTATAAAAAATTTTTTTTTATAAAAATTTTTTATATTTAATTTGTATTATATTGACATATATTTTCTAATTGCATTCTTACTCAAACAAATAACAGAAAAGTTATTCCAGACACTATTCCGCATTTGTGAAATTAGTAAAAAAACTATAATTTTATATTTGTTTATATAAATAATGTGCTTTAATTATACATATTCCATTTTTTTGATAACGTATATTGACCTGATCTACAAGTTATATACAAGTATCAGCACAAAGTGTTCACAGGTCATCACGAGGGATCAGTTCGCAGCGATCACACAGATCAAACAACGTTCACCGGAGTCGCGACATGGATGGGTGACCGCTTGGGTTAAAAAAAAATGGACTAATATTGGTTAAAGTTGGTCCAACCTTCTAATATTGGACCAATGTTGAAAACCCAATGCACAACCAATATATAATATCGTATTTATTTTTTTTTCAATATTGGTTAAATAATGGTCGATATCATACTTTGTAATATTGGACCAATATTGAAAATCAATTCACATCCAATAGATAATATTGGGTTGACATGATTTTTCAATATTGGACCAATATTGCAACTTCAAGATTGGTTAAATAAAAGTCGATATCATACTCTGCAATATTGGACCAATACTGAAAATCAATTCACACCCAATATAGAATATTGGGTTTACATTATTT
This sequence comes from Solenopsis invicta, assembly GCF_016802725.1. NCBI lineage: Eukaryota > Metazoa > Arthropoda > Insecta > Hymenoptera > Formicidae > Solenopsis > Solenopsis invicta. Next base: position 17,881,794 of record NC_052670.1, on the reverse strand, counting down.
CCCAATATTGAACCAATATTTTGTGCTATTAGGGTTATAATCAATATATCGAGTATGTAAAATATTATAAACGCACAGTGGCGGTTATAGCTGAAATTAGAAGACGACGTATAGCTGCTGCAATTGCTGCAATTGCTGCAATGTATTTGTTAAAAAAAGAAAAAAAAATAGATATAAAAGAAAGTTTTGGGTAGCTCCGATTTTTGTAAATCGTAATGAGCACAGTTTCTTTTTTGCATCGGGCCGAAATTGTTACTAATGTATTTACCGCTTTTAGGATAAAAATAATATGAATTTTTATCTATGTAACATTCAATCCTCCATACAAGAGTGTCGATATATTTCTTCACTTTCTTATACCACAAGTATATGAGGGTATAACAAAAGTATAATAGAATTTCCTACAATATAAAAAACACAGTTATTAACACAATATAACAAATAAAGCTATCTCACATAAATAAAAAACAAAAAGCAACCTAGCCTAAAAAGTATGCTTACTATATGTATATAGTATATATTAACTTCGTTTGTATTTTCAGATGATGTCAATTGATTTAATCTTTCAGTCATAACTTTTTTCTTATATATTCACTTTTGGAAGGTAATTAATTTGGAATGTAATATTTAAATTTCAGCGTCGTTTTGCTAAAAGTTGGACTGTGTCAAACTTTGAGTGTTTATCCTCTGAATTTGCCAAATTGATGAAAATTAGTGGAGAAGGGGTAAGTAAACGCCAGCGTTTAGTCGCTAAAAGTTGAACTGTGTCGAACTTTGAGCGTTTATTTGCTGGATTCGCCAAATTGATGGAGAGGGGGTAAAACGCTAGCTTTTATTCGCCGCGTAAACTTGCGCCTTTACAGTATGTGATACTGCTCATGATATGTGGAAAAAATTATCGACGATCCACGAACAGCGATTATCAACGAACAAGGTATCGTTATTAGAGGATTTCCATGGGTACGCGATGGAGCCGGGCTGCACTATGGCGCAGCACGTGGCACGTGTGCAAAATCGTGCTTTCCGGCTACGTGATATTGGGTAGGAGATCGACGACAACACGGTCATGGCCAAAATTACGTCGACGCTGCCGTCGAAATATTGTGCTTTTAAGACCACATGGGCCAATGTTTCGGAGAGTGCGCAGACCATCTCAAATTTGCTTGATAAATTACTACAAGAAGAAAAGAATGTACTCAAGGAGGAACAAATCAGTGAAGGGCTCGTTGCTATGGTGGTCAATCCAGCAAAAGACACGAGGGGCAACGCGGAAAATAAAGGCGGGAATAAGGGCAAGCAATTCAAGAAAGCCGAAAAGAAAGGAAATGCTAGATGTTTCCGATGCTTTGAAAAGGGACATTTTGCATGGGAATGTCCGACGAAACCGAAGAAGAAGCCTGCTGAAAATGGCGGTACTTTCGGTAGTGCATCGAGTGGCTCTGGTGCAGCGTGCGCGTTCGCGTTTCCGGACATGTTTGATCATGACAATATGGCGTCGGAAGACACGTAGTTTTTAGACAGTTGTGCATTCCATGTTTTGTCGAGAGTGGATCAAAGACTATAAAGATGGAGCACTTGAGAACATAAAAGTGGGCAACGACGGAATTTGTCCTGCGAAGGGCTACGTCGAAATAATGAAATGCGTCGATAGAAAATACGAAAAGGCTTGCATTGATAATGTGTTTTTTGTGCCGACTTTACGTAGGAACCTTTTGTCTGCGGGACGCTTAACAGACAAAAACATATGTGTGACTTTCACGAAAAGGAAAGCGGAACTAATCCACAATGGCGTTAAGGTAGCTGAGGATGTGAAAGCGTCGAATAATGTGTATTGCTTAGCATTTAAAACTATTCCTTGCAGCGAGGCGAATGCTGCAAAGTGTAATTCAGATTTAAAGACGTTACACGAGAGACTCAAGCATGTGAATGTTGAGACTATTAAGAGGATGGTCAAACACAAATTATTGCCGTCGGTCAATCTCAAGGAGGTAAAGTCATTCTTTTGTGAACCATGTCAAATAGGAAAGATGCATCGAAAATCATACAAATCGACCAAGGATGGACGTGATACTAAACCAGGTGAGGTCATACACAGTGATGTGGTGGGACCAGTAGAAGTTGAGTCAATTGGTCGATCGTGCTGGTATGTAAATTTTAAAGACCATGCTACTGACTTTTGCGTGATTTGCTTTATGCAAAATAAATCTGATGTATTTGAAAAATTTCAAATATTTGAAGCTGCGGTGCGAAATCGCTTCAGAAGATCTATTAAAGCACTTCGAACGGACCGAGGTCGCGAATACGTCAATAATGAAATGAAAAGTTACTTGGAGAAGAAAGGTATTGAGCATGAAGTGACAGCACCGTTTACTCCTGAGCAAAATGGCAAGGCGGAGCGTGATAATCGGACGATTGTCGAGTGCGCGCGTACTCTTCTCCACGCGAAAAATCTACCGAAGATCCTGTAGGCAAAAACAACGGCCTATGCAGTATATATTCTCAATCGTATTGCTAATCGAAAGGACAGAGATGTGTCACCTTACGAGATGTGGACTGGGCAGACACCAGATTTATTGAAATTGAAAACGTTCGGTTCCGATGCGTATATACATGTTCCAGGTCTATTCCGTAAGAAATTTGACTCAAAAGCTCAAAAGGGGATTTTTGTAGGTTTTCAAGGCAAATCAGGGAACGCAAGAGTGTATCTGCCAATGACGAGAACTATCAAGGAATCGAAAGACGTGACGATACACGAGAAAGATGTTCCAGTGAGCGACAAGAAGGCGGCGGAAGTACAAGTAAAAATTCCGATTAAAGAGGATGTTGGTTCTGTGATGAAACAAGAAATTCAAGGAGCAACATTGCTAAAAGAGCTCCCAATGATTGAAGACGAACAGGCTAAAAAGGCGCATAAGCTTTTGATTGAAAAAGTAGCGAGTGAAGGTGTAAGGCGTTTGCAACAGGAACGCAGAGCACCGGTTCGCTATGAGGCGTATTGGACAACGATTAAGGAGCCGAGAACATTTGTCGAAGCTATAACAGGGCCAGACAGTGAGAAATGGGAAAGAGCAGTAAAAGAAGAACTACACGCACATGAAGAAAATGGTACGTGGAAAATCGTGAAAGACGTTGGGCAGAAGACGATAACATCCAAATGGGTTTTCAAGGTCCAAGATTTAAAAGACGGCCGGCGTTACAAGGCTTGTCTTGTCGCACGAGGTTTTATGCAGATACCGGGAGTGGATTACAATGAGACGTTTTCACCGGTGGTACGTTACGACTTGTTGCTGGTGTTACTGGCAATGGTGGCACAGAACGATCTTGAATTAGTACAATTCAATGTCAAAACGGCCTTTTTGAATGGAAGATTGAAGGAGAACATTTACATGAAGATTCCAGATGGTCTGAAGGTCGAGGACGATGAGAAAGACTGCGTCCTAAAATTGGAAAAATCGCTCTACGGGCTGAAGCAAGCGTCGAGATGCTGGAACGAGACGTTCAACGGATTCCTGTGTAATTTCGAATTTGTGAAAAGCTAACCAGATCCATGTGTGTTCAATGGTCGCATCAAAGGCAGTGCGGTGATTTTAGCACTGTATGTAGATGATGGGTTAATTTTATCGAAAAACAGTGACGCTATAGAATATGATAAAGGCTTTGAGTGATTTTGTAACCATAAAGATTCTAGACGCAAATAATTTTTGCGAAATGCAAATATATAGAGACTCTAAGAATGAAATTGTGTTTGTAAATCAAGAGAAATACATTGAGAAAATGTTGGATAAATTTGGAATGAATGAGTGCAAGAATGTGAGCATACCAATCGATAAGGCTTTGATAGACAGTGTTCACGGCGGAGGTACGAATGATTCTTCTAAAATTCCATATTGCAAGGTAGTAGGATCGATAATGTTTATAGCGGTTGTTAGTTGACCTGACATTCCGTTTGCAACGAGTTTTGTAAGTCGGTTCTTGTCAAACTACAATAAAGCGTGCTGGGATGCGGTGAAAAAAATTTTGCGTTATCTATCGGGTACGAAAAGCGTAGGTATAATGTATCGAAAAAGCAGATTTGATGTGCCGAGTGATCTATAGTGACGTGGATTATGCCGGAAACTCTGAAACGCACAAGTCGATGAGTAGTTGCATGAGTTTCCTAGCTGGGGGTCCAGTGATTTGGTCTTCAAATAGACAGGATTATGTTGCACAGGATTATGTTCTCTAAGCACCACTTAATCTGAATTTATAGCGGTGAGTGAAACAGTGAAAGATATCGTGTGGTTGCAGAAATTGTTGACCGATATCGGGTACAAGCATAGAATGCCGGTCGACTTGCGGATAGACAATCAGGGTGCTATGAAACTCGCCAAAAATCTCGAGTTCCACAAGAGAACCAAACATGTTCACGTTAGGTATTGTTTCATACGTGACATGTGTGAAAAGAATATTGTAAACGTGACATATATTAAAAACGAGGACCAGGTAGCTGATATTCTGACAAAATCTTTGGCGCGTGTCAGATTTGAATACCTGCGAGACAGAATGAATGTGAGAGCGAGAGAGTCAAATTCTGGAGAGAGTGTTGAAACTATTTAGAATTTGGACTCTCGTGCCTGAGCCTAGTGGCTTGATGGTTCTAAGATGCGGATGTTATCTCTAGGCTATTGTGTTCAACCCTTTTTTTATGTATCTCTCTGCGCATTTTGTCAGTTGAACACCGACCTGCGTTTGTAACGGTTGCATACACGTAACGGACGTATTGCACGTTTATTAACTGAATGCCAATTGCTAAATAAATATCCATAGAACTTTAACAGAATATATAACATTTAATTTCAAAAAATTAAAGAAAAAACAAAACAAAATAAGAAAAATTTATTGAAATAAAAAATTTTTAATGTACAAAAACTTGGCGCTGCTAGATGTCTAATTATAACTAAATATAACTAAATTATAACTGAAGTTTTTTTTTATATTTAATGTTGTTATTTAAATAAAATTATTCTATTCTTATTAATACTAAACTGCATATGTACCCAGATTTCTGATATTACACATGCTGTTTGTTACATTTATAAAATTCTTTTTTATTCAATTCTTATTGCTGCCCTTATCTAGCAGCGCCAAATTTTTGTACATTAAAAATTTTTTATTTTAATAAAATTTTCTTATTTTGTTTTCTTTCCTTTTTAATTTTTTGAAATTAAATGTTATATATTCCATCGAAACTTATTAAAATTGAATACATCCAATTGGGTTAAAACAAAAAGATTTTTCAATGGAAATACAAACTTAAGTATTACTTGAATGTTATTCTAGAAAAAATTAATATCACCACTTGGATTAGACTAATTTTGTGGATTAGCATAGAAAAATTTTGCTGTTCAAATACAAAAATATTATCACTTAAGACTTAAAGAAAGAAAAATAAAGATTTGAGGTGCGTTTATTATACAACAGTTATTTCAAAATAATGTATACTCTTTATAATTGGCGCAATTTAAAAATTTCACACATGTTTTTGAATACATACCACTTGGATTAGAATAAGAAAATTTTTCAATGAGAATACAAAGTATCTTGTAATACTTCGATTTTGTAGAATTAGCAGATTTAATTTTGTAGATTTAAAGTTAAACGTAATTACCACATGGGTAAGCATAGAAAATTTTTTCTCCTAAAATACAGAAACAGTAGAGTTTTGATGAAAAACGTCTTTTTTTACTTTTTTTTTTAAAAGATAATTTTATGCTGATCTTACGCGTTTTGTAGTGTCAAGCAATAATTAGCTATTATACTATCAAGGATTAAAGAGGAAGTATGAGGAGTAACCTGGTTTATTATTATACTTGCAGTTGAAACATTCATATTTGGCGCTAGGAATAAAGTTCCTTTTGCTACAATGCCACCCTGAAAAAAATGCCAGTTAATTTCAAACATTCTCTATAGAGTCCTATATAAAGAGAGAAGCGACATCGAATCCCCACCACAACCTTTAGTATCCAATTGAGTCCTCCACCGCCATTTTGGGACCGCTCTAACGTCATCAAACACCATTCGTATCATTCTGCAAACAGCTGTGGTCACAATATGGCTGCTCGCTTAGCCAATCAAGTATCAATCAGATTACCAATCAGAACTTCGGACATCAATGTCGCTTCTCTCTTTATATAGGACTCTAATTCTCTATAATAATATATAGAATATCTGTTATATTTCTTACCATAGAATGATCAATCAATATAACATTGTTCATCTTGCCCTTGTACAAAGCTATTATTACCTTGATAAAATGTGAGACATGTAGTTTGTTCCATGATCCCGCCTTGCATTAATAAATTTGAACGGTAGTTAATATTTTATACAAAAATTATATTAATAGACGTTTTTTAATATTATTTTTTAAATTTTTACATTATCTACCTTCCTTTATTTTTCCTATTTTTTACCTACTTTACACTCTCATAATTCTTCCTCCTTCCCTCTTACATTATTTCATTCTTCGTTTTTTCTTTACCTTCATTGCACATTTTTTAAAATTCAAGATTTTTACTAAATTTTTACTAAAAGAAGTAATGTCCAATTAAAGGAATTTTTATTCTTAAAACACAAAATGTCAAAATGCCACGTGATATTCATCCATTATAAAAAAAATCTTCAAACTCGCGTTTAATTGCATTCTTAACCTCTTTTGTCCTTTATTTAACAATCTTTACCTTCTTTGCTTTCTTTAATTCCGCTCTCCTATTTATTGTTTACATATTTTACAATCTCAAAATTTTTCCTACTTTTTTCTTACATTATTTCATTCCTATTTGTTTATCTACCTTCATTGCACATTTTGTAAAATCTTTACTAAAAGAGATTATGTTCGATTAAAGAAATTTTCATTTTTACAACACACAGTCTCAAAATATAATATGATATTTACCAGTTATTTAAAAAGTCTTCAAATTCGTGTTTGATTGCACTTTTAATTTCTTTCGGGACTTTTATTAAAAAATCTGTACTTTCTCCGCCTTCTTTAATTCCTTTCTCCTTTCTATTTTACTTCTATTTTACACTCTCACGATTCTTCCTCCTTCTTATTTACATTATTTCATTTCTTTTCGTTTCTCTACTTTTATTGCATATTTTTTTAAATTTTTATTAAAAGAGATAATTTTCGATTAAATAAATTTTCATTTTTTTACACAAAATCTGAAAATATATATGATATGATATTTATCCGTTATTAAAATTATTCTTCAAACCCATGTTCAATTGCACTCATAATTTTTTTCGCGACTTTTATTTAAACATCTGTACCTTCTCCGCCTTCTTTAATTCCTATCTCTTTTCTATTTTACTTCTATTTTACACTCTCACGATTCTTCCTCCTTCTTACTTATTACATACTACATTATTTTATTTCTCTTCGTTTCTCAATCCTTATTGCACATATTTTAAAATCTTTACTAAAAGAGATCATTTTTGATTAAATAAATTTTCATTTCTATTACACAAAATCTGAAAAAATATATGATATGATATTTACCAATTATTAAAAATAATCTTCAAACTTATGTTCAATTGCACTTGTATTTTCTTTTATACTTCATTTAGAAATGTTTACCATCTCCGTCTCCTCTATTTCCCTTTTTTCCCGTTTTTTTTAATTCTTATTTTATGGTCCTTCAATTTAAATCTTTCTCTCTCTCTCTCTCTCTCTCTCTCTCTCTCTGATTTTTAACTTTGGACTCCTTCCTTGTCCCCGTTCTTCTTTCTTTCCTTCTATCCACATATTAAAATCTTTCTTTCACCTTCCATTTCTCTGACCATTTCCTGTAAATGAAATGTAACACAAAGTATTCACGTACTTGGTTCTCTATATGAGAAATAGAAATGTGTTTAATTTGAAACTTATCTGTTTTGCTGACACATTCGTTGACAGCAACATTAGCAATTAAACATATGGATGATTGATTAGTACGCACGACGCGATACGCATTCCAAGCGTTGCAAACTTTCAAGATTTGCACAAAGACAGAATTAATAACGCGCGTTCCATCTAATTAGCTTTGTTTCGTGTTACGTCTGGTGTTCAAAATTTTTTATTTTTTTACGCCATCCGATAATATTTTTCTAAAACAATCGCGTTTATTTATGATTTTGTAGAATTCACTATTAATGTATTGAATTCATTTGGCGTGGATGTGTTGGTTTTAAAATATTAAAATTTAAAGAATGCGCCCGCGAACGCGCGCGGCCGTCCAGCGTTCTCGAACGTTTGTCGACGCGCGGTCGCGCAGCGGAATACGGACGCCGGCGGAACGCAGTCCTCCCCCCCTTCTACCTCAGCGGCTTGCCCCCGCGCGAGCGTCTATAAGCGTGGAAGCCGGCGTTAGTCGCGAGGGCGCGTTGCAGCGCCGTTTTCAAACCCATAATCACCCTCGCGCGTCCAGAGCATATAAAAGAAGCGCGCGCGGAGCAATTTTGAACAGATCGCTCTGGACAGTCGGAGTATGCGCTTGACAAACAGCCAGCCAACGGTAAGATCGGCAGAGGGATTCCAACGACGGGAGGGTTATTCTTGTAAAACGAGGCAGCCGAGGAATAGCATCGGGATATCTCCTTCCATACTACCTCTCCTTTGTAGGACATGTTGAACCACACCGAGCTTATGCTTGAGTGCGGCCTCGACCTAACCTACACTCCTTCTCTCCTTCCTCGCTCTCCTTTCCTCAGATTGGTTGCGGCGTAATTTGCTTGCACTACTACCTTCCATTTTTCCCTTTTTACCCCCCCCCTTTTTTTTTTGTTAATGGAGAGGAAATGCATTATCGCATACCCCAGGCCCCGGGGGAGGCCTGGTGGTTATGTGGGGCTCTTCCCCGCCGACGACGTGTCGGCGGGGACATACCCACTAAAACCTCTCCGGGTGTCCTGCCCTGGTCCGTGACTGGGGGGCTCCGGGAACGCGTGCAGCATGCTTCCGGAGCTTCCCTTTTTACCCTGAGAGGTGTGTTTTCTCGAGTTGCGCGCGACCTGGTGTCATGCTTGTGTCTGCGCCTTCTTCGCCACCTCTTCTCCTTTCCCAACCTCTCTCCCTTCTTTAAAAACCCTACCGGCATCCTGATTTATTCTTCGACGCTCGAGTACTCAAGATTTAAAATTTAAACTAAAAATGTTTAATTTTAAATCAGAATTAAATTCAATCAATTGTCAATCTTAAAATTCAAGATCTAAACAGTTAATAATTTAAAAATTGTAACTTTCAAGTTTACTCCGCTGTTCCACACGCCACATTCCTACGCTCACGCTCCTCTCTCTTTAATTAATTTAATAATCGGAAAAGCGGTAAGAATTTATTTTTTATTTGTTTATTAATGAAAAAATTTTTATTAATCAACAAAAATGGCAATTCTTTATAAAGCAACATGGACAAAAAGATCCATTGCGGTAAAGCCGGAGGCCGTAGACGATTCTTACGCAGTCTTCGCAAAGAGTTAAATGAGGTCAAGGACTTTGATTCTTCTACATATTGGACAGAATTCCCTGACGTCCCCTCTTCCACGGCGGAATTACCGGTCCTTGAGTTCCCGGATTTCACAGTTTTCTTCTGTCCTCCTAAACGAGACGTAAGGAAGGAGATCGCCGAGTTTAGGAAGAGAGCAGCAAAACCATCAAACTATTTTATACCAAACAGAATACCCACGCGTCCCATTTTCCCATCTATTTACACAGAAAACCCATAGCGGTGCGAAAATCACCTTGTGTCATATCAAACATTAAAGTAAATTTTAAAATATTGAAAATCGCTATCGGCCTACGAAATGTAGAATCATAATAATTATTATATTATAAAATTTGTTATCTTTCGTTCATGTTAATATATATATATATATATATATATATATATATATATATATATATTTATTTATTTATTTATTTATTTATTTATTTTCTGACGAAACCAATTTAATAGCTTTTCATTTAAATAAAATTATAAAACTATTTTTATATAACCATGCTCTCACAAAATTATTTTAAACCCAATCCCACGCCACTGCTTCCTAGTCATGCTTCCTAAATAATAATAATAGGATACGAAATAATTATTAAAATAAAATAAATAATTTGTCCTAGACAAAATGCAGGACTGGTGACAGCAGCCCATTACAAAATACTAAAATCACAAAATAAAATAATACTTAATCAAAAACCTAAAAACGTCCGACCCACGCCCGAACGCAACATTTCGTTACAATATTTATGTACACTTTGTCAATCATATTATAACTACGGGGGTGACACTACCAAGATTTATGCGTCTAGATTTTGCCTCACATTAACCGGAACATTAAACTGCTAGGTGGCTCATAAATCGACTTGCATCCCGGACTCCGGGCTGCATCCTTACGATCTACGATCCTTACATTTTAAATTTTTGAGAAGGGAAAAAACTTAATCAATTAAAACTATAACAAAATATATATCTCATACAATTGCGTGCGTGCGTGCGCGTGCGCGTGCCCGTGTGTGTGTATATACATATAATACATATATATGTAACATATACGTTATACGTACATACATTATACATACAACATACATTATACAGTTTATATATTATGATATAAAAATATTTATGTCACATAAAACTTTGCCGTTTTTTTTATATGGCGATTTAACTTTTTGTTCATTATTAATTTTTTTACAATGTTGCTGTATGCGTAATTGCATATAGTATTGTACAATATAAGAAATTATATCGTTTATATGGATCGAACAAGGAAAAGAGAAATCATTAGCCCTAATAGCTGTATTGAGAACATCATCAAAAACAGTTGATGATTCAGCATGCTGCAAAAATATATTTTTCAATGATTGAATCAAATAAAAAAAATTTATATTAGGATGAATAAAAGGTGATTTATTATGTTTATTTAATCTGTTTAAAAGAGCAGCTGCCGGCTGATCACTGTAATTTTTGGGGTGCATGAAAGCGTTTTTACAAACCTCACAACTGATAAATTTATAAATTCTATTTAAAATACCTGCCGTAAAACAATATATTACGCAGTCGCTTACTTCAGGGCGACTATAATCGTGATAAGCAAGGTTCTTAAAATTCCAATCGTCGTATTTGACAGCATTATTAATTCTATCTTTAATTTCTTTTATTAATGCTTTGGATGTTGAAGGGTTTTTATAGATAGATTTCAGATCAAATAGAGAGATGAGAATTAGACTTTTTTCTGATTGGATAATTGTGCAATTGACACTGGCAGGAGGTTTGACAGCCACACCAAGGATCTATAGGATACAGTAGATCTGCAGGAACGTAGGGGTGCCCGGATGGTCATTGGATCCACCAATTTGCCTTACACTACCAAAAAATTTCTATAAAATAAAAATAATCAGCCACACATATACAAATTTAATAAAAAGTAGTTTATTATGACAAATCTCCTATGAGACAAATCTCGATTATAATCTGAACGTTGATCATCAGGTGCGGTCAAAGTTTCTTTATAAATGATTTGAAGTCTAATTTGATTTACTAATCAGAATAAAGAATTTTACAAATTGACTAATCAAAAAATGCATTTGCAGCATCATCTTTACCATACCCGTCTTCTACTAAATAAATAAATTCATTCATTTATTTTATACTATAAAAGTAAATATATCAAACCTCAAGAGCATCTTGGTTTACTTTTCCTGTATATAATTCGTTGAACCCATACTTCTCTACAAGTTCACAAGTTAAATCCATGCTGGACTTCAACGACACTCTCAAACCATCAACAGTTTGCGTAATTAGGAATAAGTTTTTGCTTATTTTCTTCCGTTCTACGCGTTCTTCCCATTCGTCCAGCTTTTTTAGTGCAAAATCTGTACAATGTTTTGTAAGGCGAGATGAAAATAAATATGTTAATTATATAAATTGTATAATTTACCTTAAAATTTGAACAGTCTGGTTTTATTCCTTCTGAATCACTGCCGAGATTTGATGCATCAAACATCTCGTTCATCCATTCGCAAAATACGGCGGTAGATTCACAATCCTCTAATCCCGGCAGCCCAGCTTCTCTATAAAAACCTTTGGCCATGGAATTGCTGAGAACCAAAAAACATTGAGAATGTATTGTGGCTACATGTATATTATATATATTGTCACGTATTTTTATCCCACGCCGGAGAGCAGCGGCGGAATACGCGATCAAACACCGGAATTACGCGCGAGACACGCGTGAGCGACGATATAACCAATAGATACCACCAATCGCGAATTTGGGCGCCAGACGCGATTATACCGGTCGCGTCGCCGGGTACACTATTTAATGCTAGATGCGGATGCACACCACGCGATAGCTTCTCAGAACGAAACACGAAATCGTCGCTCGCACGCGGCCAGCTAGCTCCTCTAACCGATAGAGGGGCGGGGTAGCGGAGACAGGGACGAAGCGGCTCTCTTACTGGAGGAGACGGGTAGGCGAGAAATCAAGCAAGATCAGGCCGATATAACAGACAGAAATAACATGTATTGTAGCATATGACAGAGACAGAGTAGAGCCAAACGCGAAGGAATTATCAGTCGAAGCAAGCAAAGAACGGAAAAGATGGAGAGAGTTGACGAAAACGAATAAGCGGAACGCGAAAATTTTCTTAAATACTACAATGCTTACGCTAGCGGCGCGAACAACGGCGGTTGGTCCCGCGCGGAACGAGACAGCCAATCACGCGCGCTCGGAACAGCGCGGCGAGAACACACTCGTCGAACTTTCGCTAACGGACAGTAATTAACTCAAAAGCAATACAACCAAAGATACCTGTGATGGCAATGCCGTCGTCGCGGTCACGATGCACAATTCTCTCGAAGACGCGCGACACGACAACGCACCGATAACGCGGGCGGTCGTGTGATCACGGCCGTAACACGACTCGCGCACGTGCGCGAGGGCTTTGCGGCTTCCCGGGAAGCCGGTCGTCCGCGAGCTTCTACGGCGGGACAGCCAACGTACACGCGGCAGCCGACAGCTGGGTGCCTCGACAAGGTCTCACGCTTGAGGTGGAGAGCCGACCAAACACTAAAAAGGTGCGTTCTATCGCCACGCGGCGGACGCACCTGCACACTAACCCAATGGCTCCACCTCAGAGCGCGAGTCAGCCGGCACCGGCAGCTCGTGGCTTTACACGAAGGTTAGAGGGTCACCTCGACTTCCGCACGGTCCTCCTCCGGGTCCTCGGATGTCCTCTCGCTCCGACGACGCTCGCCAAGGCCGGGCACTCTCGCCGATATCGATCCTTCCGATAGCCACCGACGCTCACAGACCGATAGCTCGCACTCGCTCGCTCGCCAACGCAACGTGTACGTCGAACGCCGGGTCGCACGCAAAAAGCCGAGAGGATCGCGTTCGATGCCCGATCGATGAGCGCCACCCCTCCCACAGGGTGCGCGATATCCTTGCACCTAGCGGCGCGGCCTATCAGCGGCCACCCTTATCTATCCGTGACGTCACGGCTGTGTCGGGTCTCCGCAGGCATCGTGCGGTCCCCGTTGGCATCCAACATCCTTATCGTTCTCGTCGTCCTCGCGGACGACAACAGCAGCAGAAATTTCCCGCGACGATTCTTCGCCGCTACCCTTCTCGACGGACAGCCGGCATTCGACGGCCCTTGTCCTGGCCGTTCGTCCGCCCTGGCCTGTCCCTCGGCTGCGCCAATTGCGAGCCTCTTTTGCGTGGCGCATATCTGTCACCACGTCGAGTCTCGTCCTTCTCTCCGTCGTCGGTTTTCCGTGCGCCGGCCCTGGACGATCGCCTTCTCCTTGTCCTGCTGCTGCCCATCCTCCTCGCTGCTGCTGGTCCTTAGGCGACGTTTGTCAAGGTGCCCGCAGATACATGAAATAAGCCGCGAATAAATAAATGAAATCAATACGCGCCGCAGTCCCGCCGGAGATTTCGCTCTCTCGCTGAGTGCCCGACCCGGCCTTACGCGCCTCCTTGCGCTATGCTCAGGCGGAGGACGAAGTGGCGAGGCAGATAAAACTGCCACGTCCCAATATATATATATATATATATATATACACATATATGTTTTCTTTTTATGTTGAAGAAACATTAAATTTCCTCTATAAAATAAGTAATAAAGCTATATTGTTAATATACCTGTACGGCTAAAAAAACTCTCATTTTATCTGAGCATTTTAAAGTAATGTGATTATTGGTGAGTTTATTGCATACTCTAAGAGTTAAAACCAATTTACTATCTTCTTTTTGAAGAATGTGAAAATGTTCCCATTTTATGAATAATCCGTTGGGATCCATCTAATAACACAAAAATTTTATAATTATTTATGATTCACAATAATCATCACAATGCAAATGCAAAATCAAGTTACAATAAAAACATTCAATACATTATAAATTACCTTTAGCTGCGAATTATTGGCAAGCCGGTTGCGAATGGTCTTAATAAAATGTGGAGTGTCAGAGAAGACGAAAACTTTTCTGTCCTTCACCATAGGGTGTAAAAAATAATTTTTTAGTCCCTTCCTTTTTCCGCTCACTCCTATATTTTCCCAAAAATTTCGATTTGTTGAAGCACCATCGGTAATAACGGCGTGAACTTTAGCTCCAGCATTTTTTACCAGTGAAATTGCTTTTACTACAAGTTGTGTTAATACGTAGCCAGTGACTGGTCCGCGTGAAGCAAAGACAGCAATTGGTTGAATATACACATCAGCGAATAGTTTAAACATTATAACTAATCCGTGGTCTGCTTTTTCATTCAGATTTGTGGGGTGATTATCTTCACCAAAATCCACAAGACCTTTGTACGTTAGATTAGTACTCTTTACGCTGATACTTTTGCAAGTGGACATTTCATTGATGAGAAACGCTTCGTGCCTCTGTAAATCTAATTTGTCGGCCATAAATTTGGTGAACAATTTGAAAAAATTCTTATTAAATCTACACTTCATATCGATAATAAAGAGATACCTGTAAAAAATTAAATCTGTATTTATCGGATTTAATATTGCACATTAATGTAAGAAGTTTCTGAGAAATCTTTGCCTTCGAATTATTTGTATAGCAGGTAAAGGCAATATGCTTTGGTTGCGAAGGAATCTGTAGCTTCGAGGAGAACGCATATGTATTGACATGCATAGCAGGATCCATTCTTAGGAGTATCGTCTTCCTTTCAAGCTTTTGCATCGACTTGTTTGCAAAATTTCCTTTATTGCAATACACTGATTTTCCGGAATATTTTGATCCATCAACAGTTCTTCCGTTTTTGTTTTATAAATTTTTTTAAATTTAGCTTCTTTTTTGCAAGGGCTTTCAATTTTTTAAGAGAGTGTATAGCTCGGGAATTCATTTTTTTGGTTGCTGCATTTAGTTTTTGTATACGCTGTAACAGCTTCTGTTCTGTCATTGAATGCGTTAGGCGTATACTTTGGCTCTTCTTCTCACATTGTTTTGTTCGTAATATACGTTTGGCCAATGTTCTTTTCAAAGGAATGCAATGTTTGCATGCTTTTTTGCTATTGCTCAATAACAACAGACACTTATTATGCTGCCACTTACCCGATTTATCTTTGTAAGCGTAACGGTGGTCTATTTGTTGCAGTTCATGCCTTAAAAAGCCGATACAAATTTTCATAGAATCCATTTGACTTAGCAAGATTTTGAGATGCTCAATCTCAGTAATTGATTTCTTGAATAATCCAATTGCAGCGACAGATGGCCCATAACATTTATCTTTACATTTATGCCCTCGTTATCCTCGGATAAAATTATTTCTTTTTCAATCTGGAGGGAGACAATATTTCGAAAGTTTTTATAATAACTGCTGATGTAAAATCCAATGAGTAGATTCCATCGAAAATTTGATTTGCCATCTGCCAAGCCTACGGCATGCGAATAGTATTATGTAAAATGTCCTGCACTGTCAAACGGCGGGCCTTATCCAGCACACTCGGTACCTATAGAAACAGAGGAAAGAAACTTAAGTGACAGTTCTAACATAATATTGCTAAATACACTTTAAATATGTAAGTACTAAATAACAATAATAAATAATAATGTCAATATATTAGTAACGGGTTCGCTCTCAGAAGTATTCATTATTTCCAAAAATTTGATTGCCTCCATTGACTGCAACATCAAACGGGTCTTATCCAGTACATTCGATACCTGTAGAAACAGAGGAAAAAAAACTTAAGTAACAGTTCTACCATAATAATATTTTTAAATAGACTTTAAATATGTAAATAATAAGTAATAATAAATAATAATGTAAATACATCAGTAATGGGTTCGCTCCGTTCGTTCTTAGAAGTATCCATTATTTCCAATGATTTATCGATTGCCTTTATTGACTCCATTGTAGCTCCAAAAGCTTCATTGGAGATTGACATATCGATAGAAGTATCTTTATCCGGTGCTATCTCTGCAGTTGCTGTAGAAACAAAGACTTGGACGAATGTTGCGCTCTCCGACGGATGTGTGTCGACGATGTTGACAAATTCTGTCCATGGAAAAATCGATGGAACAGTGCCAGATTTCAGTCGCGGAATTTGAGTTTTAGCACCGTAAAAAATAACAAAATACTTGCAATATATTTGATGATACTATACGTACTATATAAACGTATCATTTTATGAATTTACTGACCACGCCAATTATATTTCCATCCTTTAAAACGTTTTGCCACACAATATTGCTTAGGTGAAAGTGGTTTTTTCACACGCAATGTTTTTGCGTTAATTGCACGTCGTAATTTCGACGTACAATAGCCTGCCACTGTTGTTGCAGATCTTTGTTTTTTGGAACACAGAAAAAGTGTTTTTTGTCGGAGTTACTTCTATAGCCCGAAGTGCAGCCTATTGCTATGCAGCGAAGGATTGTACCAAATAGACCAAATACAGACTTGGGTAGTAACGGCAGTAGCTAGTTAAAAAGTTAAAAGTTAAACAAAAGTTACAAAGTTGGTAACTTTTAACTTAATTTAGTTAATTTTAAATGCGTTAATTTTTAACTTTAATTTTTTATTAATATAACTTTAAGCATAACTAATCTAGTTAATTTAGTTAATCTAGTTAAAAAATGTATTAACTTACCCAACTTTAAGCAAATATAAAACACAAAATTCACGAAACGAACGAAACTCACAAAATTCACAAAACGCACAAAACTCACACAAAATGCAAGAAATCAACAAAACGTGCAACCTGCATAACCTAAATCAATCGAGGATGCGATTGATGCGATCGATGCGATGCAGGATGCAGGAATGCAGGTAGGAACTAGCGCCTCTTGCGGATTTTTTGGGCGTGAGGAGACATTTGAGGGACGCGTAAAAGCATAGCGAAGTCACAGATATCTATACTAAACTAGATCACTAACCTGTGGCATTAGCATATGACAGTATTGAGGCAGGAAGGATATCCGGTTTCAGCCATGTTACCTACAACAAAATAGCCGCTCCACTGCCGCTCTTGCTTGGCATTATGGCACGATATCGAAAAAACACACTCGATAATCACAATTAATATGCTCAACGGTGCTCAGCGGTCAACCGGTTCAGTTGTTAAACCTGTCAAACACATACGCACTAACCTAATCTACGCGTAGACGCCATTTTCTTGTTGGGTAAGATGGCCGAATCCGGATATCCTGCCGGACACAGCTATTTAGCCGAAGGTAGCGATCTAGTTGTTAGATAGATATCTGTGAGCGAAGTATAAGCAGTATCACCCCCGTGGTTATAACACTCGGAAAATTTGATGCGCAACACCAAGTGTTATAATACAACATATGATTGACATAGTAATATACAATATCTCATTTTCAATTTTTACGATACATACAGATTCATTTCAACAAATCGTAAACTAATATACAAGATATTAAACTACATGAAACAAAAATTCTAATAACATTCTGTGTTTTTTTTATATTTACAAGAAATAAATTGATTGGCAAATAACTTATATGACGTATAACTTACCTGCAACCTTCTATATTGATGAATAGACGCGATCAATTTGACGCGTTTTTACACGAAACAGACAAATTTGGTTGAAAAAAAGTGTCGGACTGCAAACCAAGATTATTGTTAACGATTGACGAATAAATATCAGGTTAAAGTACCTGTCACGGCGGCTATGATGATGATCAAGAAGTACTACACCACATACACCACAAGTACACCACAAGTCGCATACGGTTGACTGATGTATGCCAGCGCCACTCGTGTCGAAAATATGAAAGGGAGAATTCTTGAAAGGCAACAACGACAATGATGACGTATCTTACATGTAAAACGTCAAAATTTAGACTTTGCGTCGCAATATCTCCGCTCGTAGGGCACGGAGAGAAAAAATAAAAACGCTTTTATTATACAATTCGCCCCTAAGCTATTAAGACTACTCAGAACTTGATCATTCCAGCTGTTACTGACAATAAGTGTTCTATATAAAGTTGGTCAAGCATTTTTTTACTTAACTATTCTGCTGAAATATAAGCTCTCGTACCATATCAAATGTTCTCGAATTCAGTCTCCTTGATGTTCGAAAAGTTGACGCGCTGTAACCTTCATGTATAATTTCGTCATATTATGCCTATAGTGGCATCGCTCTGTTGACGTCACTTTGTTGTGCGTTGACTACTTCAAAAATAAATTTTTCTTTGGAAAGGCTGCTTCAACTGCTTGCACGTATTCATGTTCTCGTCGAACATTTCCCACTAAACAAAATTACGTTTCAGCAAAATTGCAATAACGTTATGGTTAAGCTGTGCGACTTTTTCCGTATCGTCTCAGAAACGTTTATACAATTTTGACATAACTAGAAATGTCTTCACACATTTACTGTTCATATGAAACGTACTGTTCATATGAAATTTGTAACGTTTGTGAAACGTTTGATAGACATATGTGTAACATTACTATAAAATTTGTGTACAACATTTCACATGAAATATTTGTGAAATATTTGCTAAAAGTTTAAAAGTAACATGTTATAAATGATATGTTCTCTAAACGTTGCAAAATGTTTAATATGTAACGTTACAAACTGGACGTTGCTTGAACGTCGGGCAACATTCCATTTGAAACGTTCCCAATATTTGTTTTAATAACCAAAAATATTGGGTTGTTGGAAAAGTCATGATGCATTTTTGCAACAGAGAGCTCTAGTTTATTTTTAGAAGTATTAGAGCATCTATGTTATTATTATGATAGTTTACAGTTCTAGTTTCATTCTAAAAAAAATTGAGCAATTTAGTTGATTTTGGAGATTTTATATCAAATTCAAAATCAGCACAGAATTTCATGAACCATCATTGGCACTGACGTTCTTGTATAGCATTGTCACCATAAACTTTATGCAACTTTTCACAAGTTGACGCACGTTTTTCCTTTTACGGAAGTACAAACAGTAATATACGGCAAAAATGCACAGTTTGCTCTTCCATCTCCTCAATAAGTAAACAATATTTTATAAATGCTTTTTAATAAAAATTATTTTATATTTAATTTATTAACATACAATAACATATATTGACAGGTGATCTATCAATTATATACACGTATCAAAACAAAGTGTTTACAGGTCATCACAAGGGATCAGTTCGCAGCAATTGCAGAGGTTAATTAGATGCACCAGGGTTTAGACTTGGATAGGTGACTGTTTGGGAATTTCCGAAAAAAACTCCTTAAATTTTTTTTATTGCAAAAAATGTTTTTTAAATATTGTTTTGCTTACATAGATGCTACTTGGATGATTTACGTAAAAAGAACGTAGATTCTACGTACTTGTTCTTATCGGGTTACTTTGAATCAAGATTGAAACGATAGTTAAACAGTCATTAATATTTTATACGCTTTCGACGTCGAATCAACCAGAATTTTGACATTTGGTTTCTAACGTTGATTCAACGTTGTATCAACTAGACATTTTTGATTAAGGTAACAACATGTCCAATGTGTACATTTCACGTCCTGACACATGTTTAATTTTATAATAAAATCGCACAAGTTATATGCGACACAGCTGCAATCGCGCTGATAACTTACGTAAGGATCTTAACAAAACCATTAATGGTCTATTAGTAAAGTTACCTCTCTCTGACGGGATGCTCTCATTATGTTCTTGTTTCAATTCTGTTGCCAATCCGTAGCTTGAAGAATCGGCTGATATGCGGGTTTACCGGATTACAGAATGCTATAGTGTAATTGCTTTTGAAATCATCTTTTTATTTTTCTAAAAACCTGATCGTGAACTTGAGTCCATGTAAATTCGTGATTTTTTAATAAATCTCTAAGCGGTTGAGTGACTTCCGCGAAATGATCTAAAAATTTCAGGTAATAATGAACCATTTCAACAAATCGTACCTCAATCGCCGACTGTGGTTTTTCCAATTTCTTCACTGCCTTTATTTTATCCGGATTAGTACGCTGGCCGTTCTAAATACATATTTATTTTTGTTTAATGTGACGTTATTATCACAAAGTCTTAAAACGATTTCCATTTTCTTATCATGTTCGGTTTCCAAATATCAGGATATCGTCCATTAGATTATATACTTTTTTGATTCTTCCTAAGATGGTACTTTGTTAATTTTTGAAGGTGTTCACCTGACGTTAATAAACCCATTGACAATCTATCAGCAAAATCATCCAAAAGAAGTAATAAACGTTAATTATTTTCTTGCTTTTTTGTTCAGTTTTATTTGATAGTATCTTAAACAGCGTCTAATTTTGAGAATATCTTTGCTTCTGCTAACAAATCTAACGTTTCGTCGATCACTGGCAATATATTATATATTGGGTAATTCAAAAAGTATCCGCGGTTGTTTATTCAATTTTTAAATAAAATTTTTCTTTATTAAAAATCAATTTTAATCAAATTTATAGTGGCCATTATTATCTATAACCTTTTGCCATTTTTCGGGTAATTTTCTAATTCCATTTGTGTAGAACTTCTGTGGTTTATCAGTGAAAAACTTTTTCAAGTGATTTTTGGCAGCTTTTTTGTCAGCCAATGTTTTTTCATCAAAAAAGTTTTGCAAAGATCAAAACAAATGGTAGTCAGATGATGCAAGGTCCGGGCTATACGGTGGATACATCAAAACTTTCTATCATCAAGCTCTCTTAATTTTTGGCGCGTCATCAAAGATGTGTGTGGTCTGGCGTTGTCATCATAGAAAACAATACCTTTTTTGTTAATCAATTCTGGTTGTTTTTCCTTAATTGCTTCCTGTAATCTATACAGTTGTGAACAGTGGAGCTCTGAATTAATCGTTGGGCTATGTGGTAACACCTCATAGTAGACCACTCCCTTCCAATCCCACCATATACACAGCATCACCTTATTTGTCGTCAAATCAGGCTTCGAAGTCGTTTGTGGTAGTTCGCCGCGCTTACCCCATGATCTTTTACAAACGATATTCTTGTATTTTACTCATTTTTTATCACCCGTGATGATTTGCTTCAGAAATAGGTCGATTTTGTTGCGTTTTAGTAGTGTTTCACTGATGAAAATTTGGTCAATCAAATTTCTTTGCGTTAATTCATGTGGCACCCAAACATCGAGTTTCTTTGCGTAGCTAGCTTTTTTCAAATAATTTCAAACTGTCACATAACTGATTCTTAGTACATTGGCTATGTCCTGACAGCTTGCATGCCGGTCTTGCTCAACCAGTTGCAAAATTCCATCGACTTTTTCAGTGACTGGCCGACTAGAGCGAGGTCGAACTTTGACATCAAAATTTCCAGAACGAAATTAAACAAACCACTCCTGCATTCTGCGTTCACTTACAGCAAGTAAACTTCACAAATTTTTCTGCATGTTTGTGTTGCGTTTTTGACTTTTTTGTAGTAAAAAAGCATCACATAACGTATTTTTTCAGAAATTTCACTCATTTTCAAACCAATATAACTTTTGACACGATTGATGAATTACTAAACTTTGTTTACAAAAATATAACCTAAAATGTCATCTTTCAGACGCGCGTTTGTTTGATACACTCGGATTAGTGTTGCCCGATATTGTGACGACCAGCGAGAGTTTGAAGCTTTGCGTCGAGTTTCCTTTCTTTGTAACCTTAGGGTTCGAGGAGTGGGGAGTTCAATTCATTTGTTGCCCGGCCACGCATACGATCGCTAGCTTGCTGAATGTATTTTATGTATGTCCGAGTGTGTGTATTTATACTGCAGTAAATATCTGTAATCATTAACAGTGTACTTAACTACTGTCCATACAATCGAACACTTATTTCTGTACGGCATATAGACCTACACTGGTGACCCCAACGTGATTAACTGTGCGTGTTTTGCGAATTTTTTCTTGCTCACGTTGGCCCGTCCCGTGCCCACCGACCTTGCCGGGGGACTCGCGACGGCATTTTTGTTCTGTTACAGACAAGATCTACTTCCTGAGAAGAAGCGCAACGCATATTTCCAACCATCGGAAGCATCTACGTACCTACATGTGCTGGCCGGCAACAAAAGCCAGTTGCACCATACCACACCATTCGACGAAGCCGTTAAAGACGGCCATTAAAAGAGACAACGGCATCACCATCGAGACTCAACAGGCCTGTTTCACGGATATTTGTTTCTGACCAGGTCGGTCCTGGCTCATCGGCAACCCAGCTCAGCGTCGCAGCTTGCATCGCGATTTATCGCGACACTTCGCAACTCGTCGTGACTTGCATTGACACGTCGCGATTTATAGCAACGGACGCCGTAGGCCACCAAAATTGGCATCGCAGCGTGCATCGCAACTCATCGCAGCCCGCATCATAATACATTGCAGGTCATCACAATTGCGACTCATCGCAAATCATCGCAGACCTTTACTGACATCGAAAACATCCTGTATGACGTAACGTTACTTTTTTAATCATTTTAGCCATCATTGCGCGCGAGCTATTAACGTGTCAAAGTCAGCATTTTAAATTTGGTCCTGCGCAGATCGGGTGCGCAGTAAAACCATTTTGTCGTTTGCAATTCTTGTACGCACAATTAACGTGGCGTTGTTACGCATCATTTTTTACATATTGCCTCTTTCGTGTTAGCGCATGTCACCCCTCGCAATATTGCATCATCCACGTTGTGGCGTGTTAGCTCTAGCAATACTGCGTCACTCTCGGCGCGGCATATATTCGTTCTAATGCTCACTATAACTGTTGCGTTTGCATTTGTTACAAACACCCTCGTTAATATAAATAGTGATATTACTAATTTCTATTTGACATGCTGTGTTACGACCGAAATTAATTCGGCGCACATTTTGGTTGAATTTGAAGAAGTATATAAAATCACACGAATAAATATTAGCACTAAAACCTAGCTGCAACCGAAAGAGGCTTTCTTACTATCATTGTGTTGTTACACTATCGGTCCAAAACATATTTGTAATTTGAATCACGTGCCTCAAATGCGTTGTCACTCATATACAAATATTGCGAGAAATATCACTGTGCCCTAGTGGTCGAGGTGGTAAGACACCGGAACTGGAGATTCCGGAGGTGCCAGGTTCGAACGCTGGGTAGAGGGTTATTTTTCGCAATAAATTTCTTACAGTTTTTTCAGGGGGAATGCGTATATAGATGCAAATCAGCATTAATTATTATATTAAATTAATCAATTTAATATAAATAGTGATATTACTAATTCCTATTTGACATGCTGTGTTACGATCGAAATCAATTCGTCGCACATTCTGGTTGAATTTGAAGAAGTATATAAAATCACACGAATAAATATTAGCACTAAGACCTAGCTGCGACCGAAAGAGGCTTTCTTACTATCATTGTGTTGAAACACCCTCGTTGTCATGACCGAGAAACAGCCTCGCGTAGAAAATTACTAAGTTCCAAAAATCCCACCTTTTTGGAAAAATGTCCCCAAGGCATGGTTTATTCAAGTCGAGGCGTCATTGCGCGTAGCAAAAATTACGGTTGATCAAACAAAAGCGGATTTTTTACTCACGGGTGTCGACCACGAGGTCGTATCTCACGTTACCGATCTGGTCACAGCAGACCCACCCCTTAAAAATTTATATCAATAGCTCAAAGACCGCATCTTAACTGTCTACGCTGTCTCTCCCGAATCTCGTTTACGAAAACTAAAGGACAAATGCTCGGCGACCGAAAACCGTCGCATCTACTAAATTATATGAAGAACCTTAACAATGGTCAATGTAGCGTCGCGGTTCTAAAATCTTTGTTCATCGAACAGCTACCCGAGACTCATAAAGCAATACTAGTCGTGGCTAACGAGCCCAATCTACAAAAACTAGCAAAAATTGCGGACAGATTAGCCGAGATAAATAGTCCTAATACGTCGGTAGCACCAATCAACAAACTTAAGCAGCAAAATACTGAGTCCTCATCGGATATTGATGAGACGTTATTTTAAGTAACTAAACTCGCGGCTAAATTAAATCGTAAGGTATCAAAATTGCGGAAGAATTGTTCCCATTCTTGCGGCCGTTCCACCGCGTCTTCTCAACCCGTACAGCAGAAAAATATTGCAGCAACATTGCAGAAATATTTCATCGCAAGATTGTAATATTGCAGAAATGTTGCAAAATATTGCTGCAATGTTTCAGCAATATTTCAGCAAAAGCAAAGGTAAAATGCCCGCTTTAACAATATTGCTGAAACATTGCACATAATGTTGCAGCAACATTGTAATATAACGTTTATGCAATATTATGCTCTGCGTACAATAGAGGAGTACTTGCAACAATATTGCAGCAAAACATTACACAGTGTACAGCAATGGAGGAATACCTGCAGCAATAGTGCAGCAACATTGCTGTAACGTTGGAATGTTAATTATTGCAAACTTATGTATTGTATGGATTAAATATTAGACATACAAAAAATTAAAAATAAATATTAAACAAAACGCACAATAGATACAAATAAGGCATAAAATATTATATTCACTGTGCGTTTTACATTTAAGAGAGAAAGGTTATGTAATCGGCGGAAAAAAGCTAACTTTAATAAATTTTTTTGCAGCACAAAATTTTTAATAAACTGTCCATAACTTTTCTCACATTTTTCTTATAATTCTACATCTACAAATTATAAGAAAAAATATGGACAATTTATTAAAAATCTTATGTCGCAAAAAATTTATAAAAATCAACTTTTTTTTTTACTTTTTCCTGATCTTCCTTCGTTAATCTGTATTTCTAATTTTTTTGTTTCTAATATTTAATAATCATTTTGATTCCTCTATTGTACGCAAGACCTTACTCATGGATTATATACAACTTGACATAATATTCTTAACACACAAAGTAATTAAAATTGTTTAAAAAAAACGCAGCAATCTATTATGGGAAGTTTCAGTATTACTGATATATTAAGACTAATATGCCAATTTATATGTATAATAATATAACGTATTTTATTTAAGATTTCTTAAAGGTTAAAAATTATAGAAGTAATTTTTATTAAATGACCGTGCACTTATAATACAGTAGAATAGGTTATTATATTTTCCATAATATCTTTTAAATAATGTTGCAATATTGCTGAAGTAATATTGCAAAAAAAATATCTTTGCAATGTTTCTGCAACATTGCATTACAACAAGCAACATTGCAACATTGCAGCAATGTTGCTGCAAGCTTTTGTGCTGTACAAGAAACTACTCAAAAGTCAGCAAAACAACCTGGCATTTGCTTTATTCACCGCAAATATGATGAAAAGGCAACATCATGTCGCAAGCTTTGCGCTAATAAGGCAAAAAATTAAAACCCCCTCCTTGTACGGCGACAGTCGGGGGAGAGGGGAAGTCAAAAGACTCAAAACCGTCTTTATGTATATGATCGAATCACCGGTCAACAATTTTTGGTTGATACGGGCGCAGAAATTTCCATCCTTCCGGCATCGCTGCACAGGAAATTATCTTCCAAACTAAAATTATTTGCGGCTAACAATACGGAAATTAGTACTTTTGGTAAATGTCGTCTCACGTTGGATTTGGGACTCCGACGACCCATCACGTGGAATTTCCAGGTAGCTGCGGTTTCTCACGCAATTATTGGGGCTCTTAAAGGCCTATCAATTGCTGATCGATTTACATAAACGTCGATTTATTGACAACCATACCAAACTCTTTACTGTCGGTGAAGTTCGTATCGTGCCAAATACAAAGATTAGAACAATAAGTTATACCTCCAACTACATGAATATTCTCGCCCAATTCCCTGAAATAACCGGGATTAGCCAATCAACACCTTCAGAAGCACGGGACGTATTGAGCATCACATAGTAACTTCTGGCCTTTTGTTAGCAAAACGGCCACGGCGTTTGGCTCCCGAAAAATTAGAAGCAGCTAAAGCGGAAGGGAGGGTTTCGATAGCGCACATCCCGATAGCCCACCAACCAATCATCTTGACTTATCTAACCCAACCTACGGAAAATCTCTAGGCATCTGCTATTGTGAGTGGTTTGTGCGCTATCGGGACCCGCCGAAAGCGAAATTTAAACGGTTAATGGAATTAAGGATCTGCAGGCTATCTAGTAGCCCATGGGCCAGTCCCCTACACCTTGTCAAGAAAAAAAATAGCGAGTGGCGAGTATGCAGCGATTATCGCCGTCTAAATGCCACTTCAGATAAATACCCGATCCCTCACCTGCACGATTTTACTTCTAATCTTGCAGGTAAAATCATTTTTTCGGCATTAGACTTACGTAAAGCCATCACATTCTGGTGACAGAAGCCAACGTACCGAAAACAGCTGTGACCACCTCCTTTGGTCTGTATGAATTTATTTATATGACATTCGGCCTGCGTAATGCAGTTTAATCTTTTCAGCGGTATATTTACCGCGCTCTAAGAAATTTAGATTTCGTTTTCGTCTATATAGACGACATTCTAATTGTTTCGTCCTCGGTAGAGGAACACAGAGAACATCTCCGTATTGTCTTTCAAAGATTCAAAGAATACAAGTTGTTCTTAAACCCATCAAAATGCATCCTTGGTAAGGAAAAAATAACCTTCCTAGGACACTGCGTTAATCGTGATGGCATCCAACCAACTCCTGAAAAGCTCGCGGCCATTCAAAGTATTCCTAAGCCCCGGACTGTTGTCGAATTACGATGTTTCCTAGGAATACTTAATTTTTATAGACGTAGCCTCCCTCATGCAGCTCAAGTGCAAACACGTTGCACACTTATCTCAAAGACTCACGTAAAAATGACAGACGCAAAATCATTTGGACACCGAAGGCTGAAACCGCATTCATAACGGCTAAGTCGGATTTAGCTAAGGTGGCATTATTTGCGCACCCATCTGCAACCGCAAAAACCTGTCTAGTAACGGACACCTTAGACTTTTCGATGGGAGCTGTTATCGAACAAAAAGTGGTAAACACTTGGAAGCTTCTATCCTTCTTCTCAGAAAAATTCTCAGTTTCTCAAAAAAATTATAGCGTTTATAATCGCGAATTAACAGCAATATACGAAGCCATCAAATTTTTCCGGTATTTCTTAGAAGGCCGTGACTTTATGATTATAACAGATCACAAATCTCTAGTTTTCGTGTTTCGACAACGTTCTGAAAAAGCATTTCCGATACAATTATGGCAGCTATCGTTCATTGCCCAGTTTACGATTGATATCGAATTTCTTAAGAAATCCGATAATGTGGTAGCCGATAGCCTATCTCAAATTGAGGCACTCCGCCTTCCGGTTGAATTCGAACTAAATGATCTCGCCGCTCGACAAAGTGAAGATAATGAACTTAAAAACCTATTAACGTGAGATTCATCTTCTCTTAAATTAAAAAAATTTGTTTGGGGTTTTTCCAATACCAAATTGTATTGCGAACTTTCAGGGGAATCTATTTGCGCCTACATTCCATTGTCTCTTTGAAAACAGGTTTTCAATCTATTCCACAATCCAAGCGTAAAGGTAACCGACCGTGTCATTTGACAACGATACATCTGGCCCAACCTCCAACGGGATGTTATCAAGTGGGCTGGAAATTGTACCGAATGCCAGCAGTCCAAAGTATTGAGACACGTTAAGCAAGCGCATGCTTTTTTTACTACGCCAGACAAACGTTTTGACCATGTCCATATGGATATTATTGGTCCCCTACCGCCAATCAACGGCCACCAATATTGCCTCACGTTGATTGACAGATTTTCACGCTGGTCAGAGGCGATCTTTATCATGGACGTCAAAACTGTAGCAAAAACATTTTACGACCATTAGGTCACGCGATTCGGCGCGCTCAAGATCTTAACCACAGATCAAGGAGTGTTGTTTGAGTCACAATTTTTTGCAGCCCTCTTATCTTTAATAGATTGCAAACGAATTCGCACTACTACTTATCATCGAGTATCTAATAGGATGATTGAACGTTGGCACCGCTTATTAAAGGCAGCTTTAATGTGCCACAATTCATCAGACTGGGTCGGCACTTTGCCCACGGTCCTCCTTGATTTACGAACACATGTTTGATACTAAGGCTGTTAGATACTAAGGCTTTTCCGGCCGAATACATCTACGGCACTACTCTACGATTATCAGGAGAATTCTTCCTTCAGAAGATTTCAAACCGGAGCCCCAACTTTTTTGTTGAAGATTTTAGAACATACATGCGTCAGGTTAAACCGATTCCAGTAGTGCATCACTACAAAAAACGCGCATTCGTTTTTAAGGAACTAGCTTCTTGCTCTCATGTTTTCCTACGCAATGATTCTGCAAAAAAACCTTTAGAACAAGCCCCTTGAAGGTATTGCAGAGACTTTCTGACAAAGTATACTTTGTTGAGATAAATAATAGACTTCTTAGCATGTCAATAGAGCGTCTGAAACCTGCGCACTTTATCTCAACTGACTTGAATACGGCGAAAAAAATTAATATATCTCCTACTTCAATTGAAACAAACGAACAATCTCCTCCATTAGAAATTGAGAAGAATCAAGTTAGAACTTATCCCAAATAAAAAAAACAAGTGCAATTTAATTTAAATAAATAACCTTTACATTCTTTTTCAATCAGTTGCGTTTAACTTTATAATATTTTAAGTTCATGTTGTTAATCCGTTAGTATATAAGTTCGCGTTACTATAATAACATTAGTACTTAAGACCAGCGTCCCAGTTGTTCCAAATGCACCATGTTGCTCATTAAGAGCAAACATTATGTATTAGGGTATTGTAGTTGTAAATCATCTAATTATTCTCCGTCGTTAACACTCGGGGGTGGGGGGGTATGTGGCGACCGACGAGAGTTGGAAGCTCTGCGTCGAGTTTCCTTTCTTCGTAACCTTAGAGTTCGAGGAGTGGGGAATTCAATTCATTCGTTGCCCGGCCACGCATACGATCGCTAGCTTGCTGAGTGTATTTTATGTATGTCCGAGTGTGTGTACTTATACTGCAATAAATATCTATAATCATTAACAGCGTGCTTAACTACTGCCCATACGACCAAACACTTATTTCTGTACGGCATATAGACCTACAATATATGACCATCAATACCATCTAGTGACAAAAAACCGCGAATACTTTTTAAATGACCCAATATGTCTCTCCTTTTGTACACTTTTAGTCAGTTGAGTATAATCCACACATATTCGAACATTTCTGGGTATAGGCACAACTGCCATCCCCGCACCATTTTGTCGGTTTATCTATCGGGCTGATAATAACTTTCTTCTACGTAGCATCCAACGTGCGTCTCGCTGCTTCAGAAGAGGGATTGCCACTCTTCTTGGTACCACCACTGCACGGTCGCGTGTTCTCTTTCATCCATATGGTACGTGTATACAGATGGACCATGCACTCTATTCCTTTAAATAATTCTGGATATTTATTCTCGGATTGTTTGATCACGACGTTTACTTATTGATTGATGCCCATTTGCGCTGTACGGCTAAGAAGTGGCTTCTTAGTTTCTGGAACCACGTACATCTTTTTCCTGACGACGAACTTTTATTCCATGACGATGTTGATCTTTCCGCTGACCAAAATGTTGAGATCTCCGACTGCTCGTAGATCGCCCTGTCCTTTGTCTCGCTGCTTAGGAATTTTGTTAAAATGTTTCTTTCATAGCGCTTCTCTAAATATGTTTTTACTTATTGTCATTTCTACTTCTCATAGCTTTACTCCCTAGCAAATAAAAATAAATTTAAATGAATTGAAAATTGCAATTTATTTTAATTTATTTGAGTTTGCGCTTTATAGTCCCGGAGTATTTTTGATTCGAATGGATATTTTTGACTCAAATGGATTAAAGTACAAAATGCGCTATTCATCATTTGAATTCGGACGAATCCATATCCTTATTATATTATTTTTGGATTCAAATGGATTCGAAAATGTCGAAATGAATTTATTTCTATCAATTTCAATTTATTTTGGTTTGCTGCGTCTCATGGCAACGCTCAGCCTCAAGTGTGAGATTTGTTTAAAACGAGAAATTAATTAAGATTGGAGTTGATGAAGGACTCTCGAAATTTCAAATAATTGAATCTCGTCAAGAGGGCTAATGAGAGTCGGCGCGGGTATAGGTGCGCAAATGTTTATTTCTTGTCAACGACAATTTTCAACGTGTTACTTTATTTCTAATTACAATAATTCCGGACATTTCGACTCATTTTGAGTTATCTTCAGCGCAATATATATATATATATATACAAAATAAAAAATAAAAACTCTTCATCAGTCAGCAAAAGGGAAGTGACGCAATGTCCTCCCGTTTTGCTGACTGATGAGGAGTTTTTATTTTTTATTTTGTATATATATATTGCGCTGAAGATGACTCAAAATGAGTCGAAACGTCCGGAATTATTGTAATTAGATATAAAGTAACACGTTGAAAATTGTCGTTGACAAGAAATAAACATTTGCGCACCTATACCCGGACTCTCATTAGCCCTCTTGACGAGATTCAATTATTTGAAAAATTAATTATTATACACAAGTACAAGTACAGTACAAGTTAGAAAATTCTTTACTTTCTCGTCGCTTGTATACATGCTTAGAGTAATACATATTTTTGCTTATATTTTTAAAAGAATTTTTTTATTTTATTTTTTTTTATTTTTTTAATCTAAACATAGTCCAAATTATTTATTAATTGTACAATAGCCTATTCGTAAATTGAGCAATTGAGTTTGATAAATGTATTAATTTTTAAAGATAACCTAATTAAATGCATTTGTATATAATAGAATAAGACTAAAAGTTTGAAGCTTGTTTTTTAAACTTATACAGTCAAACAAAAATATAATAACGTGTTAAAAGAATTGTATACGGCAACATGCAGCATTTAGTTGCAGCAAAGATAGTTAAAGGATAGTTAAAAGCTGTTAATGTTCATTTAAAAACCAAAAACAAAAACTTCTTGATAAATTTCTTCTTCTTTCTTAAGGTGCTATTACACGTGTCGTACGACAACTTTTTTAAACGTGTTGATTGGCTAAAGAATAAAAATTTTTTCGAATCTCTAGAAATTTTCTATCCTTCAGTAAATCAACACGCTTAAAAAATTTGTCGTACGACACGTGCAATAGCATCTTTATACGAGTCTTTCTTTCTAACATATTTGTATTTCAAAATGTTATTAGACAAACTATTAATGTATGTATTCTTTATAAAAAGGAACAGAAATTAGATAATTTTTAATTGTGTTTTCTGAACGCTATCTATATTTTTAGTGTATTTGAATATTCCATGAACATTTACAGAATATGTAAACATTATATTTCTATTGCTAATTTTTACATGTTCTATAAATCAAATTTATAAAATATTCTTTATAAATTAAAATATTTTACACACACACACACACACACACACACACACACACACACACACTCACATATCTGTAAATATTCCGGTTTATAAAAAATATTATGAGAATATTTTCTAAAATTATGTTTGATGCTATGAAATATTAATAAAATATTGTATGTTAGTTGGCTTATAAAAATATCAAGATTGAAATATCATTAATTATTAGTTTACTTATTACATGTTTAAGATGCTCTAAATCAAATGCACAAAATTTAGTAACAACAGTCTGCTCAAATGATTTTATACCTCGCGCGAATAATGCGTTTATAAAATTGTATCGAAAGAAATACTAGTATATATATTTTTTCTCGCTCGTTAATATATCGATACCGCGATATATTGCTCGAAAGTGGTAGAGAGTGTTTGCGTGTCGCAAATTTCGGAAGTTCAGTGTTGGAAGCATCACCTACTACATGCGGCACGATTCAGCAGCAAGCGCTACATGCAAGAGAAGATCTAGAGGGAGGGGCAATTCCAACAAACGACTTTGGAGTAGATGTTAATGTAGTATGTGTGTGACAACGGGATTGACAACATGGATACGACTGACCTAGGAGGAGGTGTGTTCGAATCTTATTTTCGATAATATCGCACCGGAGGAGACCGCGTCATGTTAAAACAGTTTCGCACACGAAGCGAGGATGATGTTGACCCGCGCATCTGGGGAAAATCGGGAGAGAAACGGTGTGGACGGCGGCGAGACACGAAAAAAAATGTAAAAGAAACAGGGAAAGGGAGATGGACGACGAACACACGGGTACATTCAGCGTGCTCTTTCGGCTCTTTTTTTTTGGTGCTCTTCGCACTTCGCCGCGAACAAAAGTTGTCGCATTGTGAAAACGGGGAAATGTGCAAAAAATCACAGGCTGGGATGTTCTGCGTTGACATAGTGTCGATTGTCCGACCTATATTAAACAAGAAAATCCGTGATCGTTTTGGTGAAGAAAGTGTTCAATTGAAAATACGTGCATGCTTGATTTTGCACTATTCGCAATATTATACGAAGTTAATAGCGAACTGAAGCAAACGACATACACATACATATATCTCATATCATTTTCTTTTATTTCTCTCTTTTATATATTTTCTGTTATATACAAATTTAACTATTTGTCTTCTTCGCTTTGTTTTTCTCTCTTTGACAGTGCTCAAATAATCGTAATATTTTTAAATTCTATTCTTTAAAGTTGTAGGTTTTTTCTATTTTTGTTTTATTTAATTTTTTATTTTTATTTTATTTTATTCTTGTACATACATGTTTCGAGCACAATATTAAAAAAAAAAATTCTCTCCACTGTGTGCACATTTTCTTTTTCTCCTTTCAGAATTATTATATCACTCTACTTTTGAATAACTGGTTAGTTGTATATCGTATATAATTGTTTGTTAATTAAAGAGTATTATCCATCCATATCACTTAATTCACAAACTCGTAAATTTAAAATCTATAAATCTGAAATGTTTATGAAGTGAATAAGTGTTTCACGTGAGTAAATATAAATGATATTTAGGTACATTCTGTTATATGCAGGCATATATTAATTTATAGATGAAATGTTGTTTGTGTATATTATCGTATTACTGTTTTTTATGTATTTGACAGGCTTGGGAACATTATTTAAAAAAAATAACGCGTTACTGTTACTGTCACTTAAAAAGTAACTTTTCGTTATTTTTTTTGTAATTCATTACCTTTAAAAATTGTATTATATGTCAATCAATATTAAATATAATAATAAATATTCAAATTTGAAAATCTCTAAGTTATTCTGTATATAGAGCAAGTTTCTTTTTATATTAAACTTATCTAATAATTTTGAATTTTTACAAAAATTAATTTAAACATTTTTTAAACATTAATGTCATTATTAAGAATGCATTCCAATAATCATGAAAACACTGAAAATCTATAATATACATGTAATGCAAAATTTCCAATACACATAGTAGCTATGTAGTCTAAGATATAAAGTACTGTAATGGAATACTTCTATCCAATCATGCGATTAGCGCGCGATAGATATGAGAACAATAGAAAACTAAAATAATGATAAAAGTAACAACTAAATTCTTTACTGTTATTGTAAAAATATAATGATGTTACTATTACAGACAAAAAAAACAACGAAAAGAAGTAAAGAAAAATGATAACGTGTTATTCTTCCCAACGCAAGTTTTTTATTACAATATTTGGCATTTTTTGCTTACATTGTTCATTCATGAAACTACAAACTGAGCATGCATTCATTTATACGAAATTTATTATTTAATTTAAAAAACAATATTAAATATTTAAATCATGGAATGATTAACTAACTCTTGTTGCATTTTATAAAACTTTTTGAAGGTAAATTATAACAATAATTTACTTTTTAGCTGCACAAGCTGTGCGAATATAATGCATGTTTTATGTACTTGTATTAAATATACAATTTAGCAAAATTAAAATAATTTGTAGCACAAATAAAATCTATACTTTGAAATTAACTTACTGATCATTGTTGAACACACGATAAAATTGCATTATTTGTTTTAGATATTAATGTAAGATATCGATAATCTAATTACATTCTAACTATGCAAAATGTAAAGATAACTTAGACTGCGTTTTGAAATTCACTAACAGTACTGAAAATCTATAGTATACGTAACGTAAACTTTAGATTTTTAGTACTGGTAGCGTATATTGAAATCCTTTTAAGGAACCTTAACAAATGCAAATTAACAATGACATAACATAACGTTAATATTATAACTTCACGCTCAACAATATAAAGGTAATATAACACATGTTGTACATAACAGTTACAATATCTAGTGCAAAATGATAATTTTGATGTTATGTTTCTGTTAGTTAAAGTTAGTTTGTAATAGCCGTAACCATAAGAAATTGGCCAATCATAGTTGATTTATAGAAGAATAACACAGAAAAATAAAAGTGTCATGTCCGAGAGACTACACCTATGTACCCTTATATATTTTGACACTTTGAAACCGAATATGACCCAGAATTGCTCCATCAGGTCATAAATTTTTTTACCGGGTTGAATAGTGTGTAATTTTAAGGGACGTTTAGCAATTTTTTGAGTGTAAAAAAATCTTGATGTGATAGAACAATTCTGAGGTCATATTCAGTTTCAGAGCTTCAAAATACATAGGAACACATAGGTTTAATCTCTCGGACATGACACTTTTATTTTTTTGTGTGCCTATGTAATTGACTATGATTGGTGAATTTCTTACGGCTATTATAAACCAACTTTCAGTGTTTACTAGAAAACTTTCGGTGAATTCATCGAGAATATCATTCTTATTGCAGATGTATCTGTTTTTGAGCAAAGCAATATATTAATTAGACGATTCATAATTAGATGATTCATCTTAAAGATACTCGAGAAGTTTGTAAATTTTGCGAAGATATTTCTTCAACATCTTTAAGTTACTCACTATACTAGAAAATATAGGTCTATTAATAGTACATTAACATTGTAAATGGTAACAATGTAAACAGTATAAAAGTATCTCCTCATTGTACTATTGCAGAGCATCTGCATTCATTGCTGCAGTTATATTAATATTTAATAAAAACAATTGTGAAATAATTAGCATGTTAATTAAATTTACAGTTTAATCCACAAGAATTTAGCAGAGAACGACAAAAGAGAGCGGTTTTAAACCAACTGATTAAGGGCCAGTTTCACAACCTACGGTTAACTTAACTAACCGATTAAATGTCAATCGTGATTGGTTATTTTTGGTTAATTTTACTTAACGACAAATGCGATTGGTCAATTCCGATAGAAGAATCAGCCGATTAAGTTAACTGAAGATTGTGAAACTGGCCCTAAGCATTGTCATTTACAATATGGAATAAATACAAATTAATAAAAACGCTCATTATCCTAACACTCTTTGTGTTCAATTATCCAGTATGATAATTGACTTCAAGTTTAAATTAACATATCAAACAGATCACAACCACGTTTTTTTGAAAATATACTTTTTACTATTGTTTCGTGAAGAGATAAATATTTATTGTTTATAATAAGAAAATTCACTGAACTTTATTTTCTTTCTCTGTCTCTTTTTCTTGTGGATTCTATTATTTATGATAGACGGACAATATTGAGATCTAAATATGGATAATTGATTATAAATGAGCTCTATTATTTTTAATATTTTTAATGAAAGCATATTGGGAATGACAGATCAGTTATGGAGTAATTATCAATCATCACGATTACAAAAATTGATGCCATTCGACAATTGACGTTGCTTAACTTGATTACAATGACGGTGCTTAACATTTATAAGTTAATCGAAGCATAATTTAATACACACACTTCCTTTTAATCAGTGCAAATGACGGTTTGTTACAATAAAATAGAATTTAAAAGAATATATAAAGTCGAGTCAAATATACTGACCTAGTGATTTTTTGTTTGACTCCGAAAAGACGAGTGATCTTAAAAGGCGGAAAGGGACACTCACACTTTATTCTAATCCGTTTATTATTATTACCATCTCGTTACGATTTAAATCGATCCTCCGTTGTCTTCCCATATCCTAAAGACCCTAAAGTGCGACATATGTAGAGTGCTGCTCATTATTTTTCAGTGTAGGTAGTGTAGGAACAGTCAATTAGGCAACTCACTTATGCAGCATCTGATTGGCTGAGGTTGCTGTAATTTCTACATCTAAAAAACTCGATTAATGTATTGTACAAACAGCACTGTATAAAATGTGTGACGCTAATCAATATGAACTGATTACGCTTTTTGCTACAATATTATATTTTCAGTACTTTTTATCATCATAACGTCTAATAAAATGCCAAGATGTTATGATCCGTGTTTTCCGTGGAAAGGAAAATGATTAAGGAATATTATACTTTATTGTGTCCAAAAAGGCCTATTTTCAAGAAAGTAAAAAAAAACTATTAAAGTAATTAAGATGCAATTTTTGTAGAAATATTTATTTATTATTTATAGGTTATGATAATAATTTTGATTATTGAAGAACTATCTAATAGATGATGTACAGAGAAGACTATAAATCTTTTCGCGGAAACGATTGAGTCATTAATTGACACAAAACATAAAATCAACAAATTTATTTTTTTATTTCATGTCCACTAACTAAACTACATCTAATAAAAATTGAAAATTGAGAAAAATCCTTTTAAAAATTAAAATAAAATTAAATAAGATAAAAATAAATTAAAACCCCTTTTAATAAAACCCCTTTTAATAGCATTTATGCATTATTTACTTCATAATCCGTGATAATGAAAAACATCACAATTTCTAAAGACAAATATTTCTACAAAAATTGCATTTTAATTGTTTAAAAAAAATAACTTTTTCTTAAAAAAATTTTTGGAAGTAAATTTTTCTTTAGATCTAACAAATTAAAAAATCCTCCTAAAGAAAAAATCGGATTAAAAATCAGGATTAAAGGTTACATTAAAGGCGCGAAAAAAACATTGATAATTGTTGGGACATTGCGCCGGCTATCGGCGAATTAGCAGTTAACCGATTATCCGTTGATTCGTTCATCGGCCACCATCCGCCGGCAACTTGCGCCGCGCCCTTCTGACCGAACGAATCGCCGTAGAGCCCGGGAGAGTCGTTGAGTCGTCGTATATATCTACGTTTATACGACGTACATTAGACATGAATGGCATCTGTTCTACCAAGTTGAATGAGAGCAATTTAACTTCTTTAGGTTGCTTAATCGGTAGGAAGTCACATCCAGTCATATTGCGATATATACCGGTAAAAGACACCAATACGCACATGTTTGCAAGAACATCTTGAGAAAAAAAAAGAATAAGACAAGAAAAGAAAACTGTAACAAAAAATTAAAATATTAAAAATATATATATTTATGTACGTGAGATATAAACAAAAGTATTATATTAACTTTTCTTTTATGCAACATGACAGTTGCGTCGTTCTAGATACGGAGATGGCGCAATTAATTAATCCGAAACGAATTTACTATTATGCCGATGTTTAATTCTTTAAAAAGATAATTTATTGGATGCGGTCAATAAAATATCCCTTGAGATAAACGAATAATGTTAATAATTCAAGAAAATGGCGATCAAGTACTATTTATATAATTAAAGTACATTCTATTTTTGTTGGAAAATATTTTGCAATGTATCCTATTAATTGTTGCATTGACATTTATTAGAAATTATTGTTGTCTCATTAAATAGCCGTTGAATAACAGATTCTGGTTTAAAACGTGAAATTACAATAAGATAGTAGCTGTTTTACCAGTAAAATTGACAATTTTTCGAAAACAAGAGCAGATTTCATTAATTGTTAACGTACAAATTCGAAATTTATCTCTAAATTTCAAATTTTAATGCAATCCATGATTTTTTGTTGCATAAAAATGTGTTATTGGTACATATTCAAACACTGTTTATACGTGGAGAAAAGTCTGTTCTGAAAACTTAAAGATATGTTTCAGAATAAATTTTTTTTTTCAATTTATTATAATCGACGACGTGACATCCGAATAAAAACCTGATAATCGAATAAAAGAACCGAAAAGAAGAGATCGCGTATCTTGATAGTTCGGTAAATATTCTATGAAGAATCTTTTTGGAAAATTTGCCCGTAAAACATTGACATTAACGAATGGGCCGTTCATACATTCCGCGCATATACGTGAGCAAACGTACATTTTTCATATAGTTCACACCTGCTATGTGGTTACCTTTGTACTACGGAACTCCAGTTTCTGTTCGCCAAATAATTCGGTATGACGGTTCCATAAAATTGAAGTAATGGCGAACGTAACGAGACGTTTCCTACTTGGCGTATCGTTATCTTACCACCACACGATCCGATTTGGACCGTCACACCGTTGTGCTGTCGACGTCGCGTCGGTCGTCCGTGTGCTCGGTGCATATGCGTGACATTTTGTGTCAGCGTTCAGCATTTCAGCCGGAACGTTTCTATTTGGCAAGTCAACGTACGTGCTAATACGCCGATTTCGTAACTACTTCCTTGATCTACCTATCTCGTCGTGCCTCTCCGTTCTCTCTGTCTCTCTTAGCGCCAGAACGAGCTACCAGGCAGACTCTAAAAAGATAATGGTTAACTTTAAGCTCTTCTCTCGGCTCTTATCATATTATCCCATGAACAGAGTCGTGTGAGAACGAGGAAAAAGCCTCTGCTTTACATTAAAGTAGCAAACATGTAATTGACGGACGTTTTATACCATTAATATCTTACGAATGACGTAAATGCGGACGGAAGAGCGTTCGCGAAATTACTAAAAACGCTTGAAAAATGTTGTTCTGCATGGAAACTTGTAAATCAAAACGATGGCGTGTTTGATTTAGTTAATACGCACCGCAGTTTTGTATCTGTACCTTGCATTATGCAACGGCAAAAAATCCATTTCGTGGGACACGATTGTGTCTAGGTGCGGTACATCCGCAATCGGGTATTATGTGATTGTAACGAATTGATGCAAGGTGTGGCAAAAATTGTAGCTCAAAGCGAGAGAATCAATTGCGAAAAAGTAAACACAGAAATCGTAAAATAAAATGATTTTCAATGGAAGCTTCATTTTCGGAGAAAGATCAGTCTCAAAAATGTATAGACTCTAGCAGAAGAGAATCAATCATTTGACAAACAACATAAATAAAAGTCTTACTTTTTTCACAATTAAGGGGAATGCTGAAGTCGTGAGTTTTACCGACTAAATAACAATTACATGTCTACAATTTACAATATATACGTACAATTTACAAAACGTAATATGTCATTACACATTATTATTAATATGGCACGCATGATACACAATTTTCAAGCACATTGATCTTTCATATTAAGTATCCAAGCCAAAATCTAAGAACAACGTTGTTTTATCATATAATTTATATTTCAGATTATTTTTGTTTTGTACAAACAGATAAAAAAATTTTGTATGAAGCAAATATTGATTTTTGTTGATAGCTGTAGACACCATAAGGGAAACGGCCCGATACTCGAACATATAAGACTTGGATATCAAAATTGATCGTACATAATTGATTAATTTGATTAAAAAACAAGTTTTTTTAATATATAGATATATTATAATATTTACAATAATAAATGACAAACCAAAGATTATTTTTTATTAAAAATTATTTGTTATATAGATTAAAACACGATAATCTATTTGTCCCGGTACCCGAACGCTATGTCCCGAATGTTCCATTTGTATGTTCTAGTTCTCGAACAAACTTCAAGAAAGAATAATTTTAAGGAAGAGCTTTGGGAATTTATAATAATATATCATTTAAATCATACTAAATCTATAAATCTTACTTTTATTTATCAATACAAATATTTTATATACTAATAAAACATAACTGATAATTAATAATTTGAAATTTTAACTAAAAAATTAGAATAACTAAAACATTAGAATAATTAAAACATTGAATATTTTAGATTTTTTTAACGATCTTTTCTTCTTTTATTTTTCTTAACTAAAAAAATAAAACAATTGTACAATATATGTACCATATATGAAATTGAGGTTAGGTCACACATTTTTCGTTCTTACTTTTAATGTAGGTACTTTTTATAGGAAATAATATATATACTTTTTATTCATGGATCTGATAAATACTTATTACATAAAAAGTATGCATAAATAATCAAGATATTGAAAAACGTCAATAATTGAAGACAGCACATGAATAAATAATCTGCTCATTTCTTGTTCGAGTAACTGGACGTATGACTTATTGCGTGATCCACAATCCGAACGCGATAATTTCTTATAAATTTGAATATATTTTTTATTTTGAATATTTGAAACTTATTCTAAAACTTACTATGACTTTTAACTTATTTTAGTAATACAATTAAATATATTACATTTAAAGAAAACTCTTATTATAAAGTCGGTCTTTCTAAACAAAATTTGTAAAACTGTGCTAAAAATTGCAAATCCATGATTTCATGTTTAAAAAAAATTTTTTTTGCTGATAAAATTGTATTATTAACGATTTTTTAATAAAAATATAAATGGCAAATATTTAAGGAAATTATAAAAAAAATTCTTAGTTATTTTGATATTTATTTCTAGAAAAAAATTAGGAATATATGCAAATTTGTTCGAGTACTGGGTACTGTTCGGGTATCGGGCCGTTCCCCTTATTAGGTAAAACAGTTAGTTAAGAATTGGTAAAATAGATCTAAATTTTTCAATATTTTTTTCCGATCTTGGCATAAAATCGACCGGTCTGAGTTACATTGAGTCTCAATTTGGTTTTTTCATAAATACATTGTAATTTCTTACGATCTAACTATGACTAGAAATTATTTTATTGGCTATTAATTTCTACAAAATTGTTGACGAGGAATTTTTAACACATTAGACCTTCACACGTTCTCGCCCGAAAACGAAGAATGGTTGGGGAAAAAAGGATTCTTTGGACAATTTTTGAACCACAAGACCACAGTCATAGTATTTTTAACCTAATTTATTAATTCAATTGTTTTAACTTTTTGACATAGATATCATTATATTTATTAATTATTTATTTTTACTAATTAATTATTTATTTATTTATTTTTATATATTTATTTGCGTGTTCATCTCAGATTGGATTGAGTGCTCATTTAGTATTTCTATAATTTGTTGTGATATCCGGAATGCAACCCCGAAAAATGTTAGACATATTAAAATTGTTATCTAATAATTTATTAAATTTACTGGTTTTTAATAAGTCCACGAAGGCTAAATGTAGAACGAAACGCATTTGGTTTTTGTAATTTATGACAATTTAGATGTTTTTAAATTATATCATTTTCTCGGAACAAACCTGCTCTGGTTTTTATAATTTATGGTGTTGTAAAAATTTTCAAAGTGTATAATTTTTTGGGGATAAATCTGTTAAGATTTAATTATTTACCGTTGGTTATTTGCTTACACAAACTTGACATTGTCACAGAATTATTAAATCTGTTAATACAATTAAGGAAATATTATAGTATGTCGACAAAATTGTGTTTGATCAATAAAACAGGGTAACTTTAGCACTTTGTTAAAAATTTTTTATTTTTTTTTTTACTTTATAGGTTCCTAGTAAACATAAACATCAATTTGTTATAAATTTCTCATCATTAGTTACGACATTAATGAACAAAACATAACGTTAATGAAATGTAAAAAATAAAATAACGTTTAAATGTCACAAATGTTGTTACAAACATTAATTTAAATAAACATATACGTTATAAGTAAAATAAATTTTATTAAAACATTATTCTAGAATACGCACGACAAAAAATTATGACGAGAAAGGATTCGGAAAAAAGAATTCACATGTCTTCAAATGGTTGTCTTTCGCAAGCTAGAATATATTCATATTTAGCGGTTATTCATTTAATTGTAAGTCAGAATCAAGGCCAACGGAAGACCTATTGAGGATATATAGTAATCACCACTCGGAATTTTTTGTGGTGAATTCAACACCTCGAATTTACAAACGATTTGATTTAATTATTTTGATGAGAATGTTCCAACTTGAAAAGCAACTTTACACATTTATTTTACACATTTACTCCTAATTGGCCGACAATCTTGATATCGAAAAACTTATGGATGATTTTATTTCTAAAAATTTGAAGCAAATTGCTGTTTTTGCTTTATCAAAAAATAAATCTCAACTATTATTGCGTTGAAATGTTTATTTATATATCGTTTGTAAATTGAAGTTATCTTGTAACTAAAAGTTATCAAACCTACAACTATCAAACCTACAATCTAAAAGTTGCTCTTATCCATAAACACTTTATCCTACAATTTACAAAAAAAAAACTTTTTCTCACCACTTTCACAGATCCTACTTCGCCCATCCCCACCCCCACCCCCACTCAACATCCGGAATAAACCTGTTCTGCCGGCATTGGTCAAAATCATTACCAAAGTTGCTTGTCTTCTGTGATCGTATGCGAACTGATACTTAATGATCCATAAACACTTATTGTTAATTCCATGGTAGCTTAATAGTTAAAGAAAAAATAAAAATATAAATGTAAACATAAAATTACAGTTTTTACAATCTTTTACATACATGGAATAACTTTTGTTACTGGTTTAAATATGATATACAAATGTATATTATTAAAATAGTTAAAGTTTACTTTTCATACAATACATATAAATAGAAAAAAGGTGATGTTATGACCACTCCTTTACACGTTACACAATAACTTTGTTAATAAGTTATATTTTAAATTATAAACTTAATGTTTATATTCATCAAATTGTACTTTAAAAGAATTTAGATTCAAAGTGTAATGACATATTTATTAAATATTATTTATAAAATGTAGCGACATTGCATAATGGCTCGAAGAAAAACAGAGGTAGTAATATAGCTCACTACAAGAATAAATTGGAAAATTGATTTTATTTAAAAAAATACAATGTTTTATAATAAAATTACATATTTATTCAAAATAAAGGGAAAATATTACAGAATGTGTGCAAATGTATGTATGTACAGTTATGAGCTAAAAGGTTGCAACATATTTTTTTCGATGGTTTTTGGAATGTAGACTTGCTCATCGATTGGCGAACGTAATTGGTTGAATCCACAGGAAAGAACCATTATGTTCGCCGATCGATGAGCAAGTCTACATTCCAAAAACTATTGAAGAAAATGTGTTGCAACCTTTTAGCTCATGATTGTACAGTGCGGTGCATTAATAAAGTCTTTTTTCGGTGTAGCTAGTGCAAAAATCATAGCAATCTTGGCCAATCAGATGAAGTCACTAAGCCAATGGCAACACATGATTGGTTAAAT
This sequence comes from Solenopsis invicta, assembly GCF_016802725.1. Taxonomy (NCBI): domain Eukaryota; kingdom Metazoa; phylum Arthropoda; class Insecta; order Hymenoptera; family Formicidae; genus Solenopsis; species Solenopsis invicta. The sequence goes on along the minus strand of NC_052670.1, from coordinate 17,838,119 downwards.
TGCTGGAGTTTCTATACCGAAAAAGGACCTCATTAATGCATCGCATTGTACATGTAAGCATTCTGCATATAAACTGCAGAACTATAATGCATCCTAGATAGCCAAGTGTAATTTAGCACATTAGTTAATGATCTGCACGAGTTAATAAAATGCTCGAGTTGTTGTAAAGTTGCCATCAATTTGCTAAATCGAAATCTTGTGTGAAAATTTAGTTAGCAACATGAAATAAACAATTTATAAAATTTTCAGCAAACATTGAGAATTAATAATGTATCATATTGATAGCAAAATAACAACGCGCGGTGAATTCGCATTTCATATTGTACAGTTATTCATACAGTATCGTGTCGGCAATGACAAACTGATAACACATATGATACCTTTTTCACATGTTGCAAAATATTTGTTGAATATCGTTGAAAGTTTGTTAACCTTTTGTAGCTTGTTGCTAACAAAGTATGACAATAGTCACCCGCGAATAGTACGCGATATCGTCGATAAATGGATATGCTGGAACTAAACTTCTTGTAACTGAAAACTATTATACATTATAGAACAAAAGTTGTAACGTTATGACGTAATGTATCACTCTCACATATTTTGATAAGAGTATGTGTTGAAACAAGAGGATTCTATTTCATGAAAGGATTCCTCGAAGTTGAGTCTTCAAAATTGGAGTTTGCATAATTGGTTTCAAGATGAAAATTATTGAAATATGTTTTAACAACACAATTATATGGCTTCTTATGCTAATAAATAAGACCTTATCAATAAGGCTATAACATGATTCCTTTAATTATTTTATACATAAAAGTATTATGATAGAATTATCGAAAAATTAATAGTTTCAAAAATCGTGTTTTCTTCAAACGCACGTCATTATTTTTGCAAATTTTTCCATTATATTGTCGTCATTATGCTGTTAAATGCGACCAGCAAGCAAATGAAAACAGTTGCTATCATGTTGCTATCATATGTACAGTCGTGAACTAAAGGTTGCAATACATTTTCTTCGATGGTTTTTGGAATGTAGACTTGTTCATTGATCGGCGAACGTAATTGGTTGGATCCACAGGTAAGAACCAATTATGTTCGCCGTTTGATGAGCAAGTCTACATTTCAAAAACAATCGAAGAAAATGTGTTGCAACCTTTTAGCTCACGACTGTACATTCATTGCGCACAACGAAGTAATACCATTAACATACTATCAACTTATTATTACAAAATTTAAAATTCACGTGAGAGCAACATTTCACACACACTGAGGAAGCATCTTGTCTCTATTATAGTTTGCCGATATTTATTGCTGTAACGATTAACAGCAATATGAACGGTATTTTGGTAATTTATTTGGTGGTCATTAGCAAAATTCTATGTTTAACTTTGCATAACTTAAAATGTGTATAGATGAAAATAAAAGAGTTAAATAACAAAAAAAAATGCTCGAGTATACATACATTCATATGATAATACATTCAAGTTAAGAACAATAAGAAAGTATGTGTTATTAAATGTTAAAATATACTTTAAAAAAGTTTCGAAATGTTTGAAAGTAGAAATATTTTATAACAAATGTTGGCCATTGTGTATTAATATATTAGGGCCATTGCATAATGGCAGGCTATTAAACAAATGATTCCATAAGTAATTATAAAAATTTGTTATCTAATAACGGAAATAATGAGTGACTATTATATCTACAAGGTCTATATTATTCCCATAATATTATTCTTTATACAACAATTAAATTGTGCAGTAATATAATTTAGATTAGGATAACTTCAATATATACGCCACATTTAATGAAAACTGAATTTATCAAGTACTAACAATAAGATAAATGTTAGTACTTAAATGTTCGGAATTGCGGCAATAGCCCGAGTGATGCTACCGTAATTTGCTTTGTGCCCGTAACAAAACATAACTGATTAAAAATGTTTAAACATTAACGGAAAGCAGTCGTCAAAGTCTCTTAAATTGTTCCGTCCAAGTAAATAAATGCATATAATGTGATTCTCTATATCAAACAACTCCCAAAAACTCATGTCGGGAATCTATCATTTTTTACTGTCTATGCCTAAATTTATTTTTAAATTGTTAGTACGACAATGTAACCTGTAAAATGATAAAATTAAATTTTAAATTGTAATACAAAAGGTTTTAGTTTTGCATAATGTTTATGTTTAAACGATGATAAAATAGTAAAGTATCATATACCCGGTAAGCAAATAAACATTTTTGTGATGTTATTACAACGTTAATTAATAATATGTAACGTTTCCAAATATGTTGTATTTAACGTTGTAATCAACATCACTATGAACAAATTTTTACATTGATTTAGAGGTTTCTGTAACATTGAAATAACAATTACAATTAATTTTGCTAACATCCTTTTAACATTTTGATAATGTTTATTATATCCGCCTAAAAAAGACATTAAAAATGTAAAAAAAACGTTAAGTATATTTTTTTGCAATATATTATTAAGGTAACAAAATTCTTTGCAAAAATTCGTGATTGTGAAATCCGCCTAAAAAAAACATTAAAAATGTAAAAAAAACGCCAAGTATATTTTTTTAAATAAAAACCAAACTAAACCAAACCAAAACTGCAATGAATGAAATCAAATATAATACCATCAAAAAGAAGTGAAATCAAAAATATTGAAAGTATATTTATTACCGATGGGGTGGAAATCTTTTGACCACGTTGCGATTGACCACCAGCCACTTACAGTGTTAAACAGTGGAAAAACTCTAAACACCGGTCGCTCTAAATGACTGTGATCAATCGCAACGTGGTCTAAAAGAACACTCCCGTACCAATGAGCAGCAAATTATGTGACAGATAAAATCAAAGATGGGCAAAATCTCTAGCAGCAGCATACTTAACGCGCCCGTTTTTTTATATAACTAATACCGTTAAAGTTATCTTTTATAACGATTTAGTAATAACGTTTTACAAGTAATAATTTTTTACTACAATAATAATTATTATAAAATAACGATAATCTTTACGAAGATTATTAGTGCAGAAAATGTCATATAAAGTGTGGGATATTGTTTTTATCATTTATGTTGTATGTCTTTAGTCTTTTTTGTTCCTAGGGATATTGATAGATTGCTACTATAGATGACTAAAGGATGTGTGACAGGAGGCAGAACTAAGAATTACGTTGTTTATTTTTTCCCCACTTAACAACGCAGAATGTTACTTGGTTGTCCCGCTCGCCTTGAGAAGATGTTCATGTTTAAGACTGTTAATATATAATCTGTATAAAATTACTTTCAAATATATCTCTTATAATAAATACACGTGATTTGTATTCGTGATTAGCCACATAAAGTTCATTTAAATGCATTAACAAACTTATTAAATATTTATTCAAATTAAAATTCATTGTAAGCCTAAAATTTATTTAACAAAATCTTTTTGAAATATTATATTTATAATAAAGTTTATTTTATAAAAGAAGAAATTTTATAGTAAGCAAATTATTCACACATTGCTTCTTTATGCTTTATTCAGTAAAATCTATATTATTTAAACTTTGTATTCAACACAAAATTTTGTATTTTGTATAAAGCAATATAATCCACTTAAAAAATAGAAATGTTATGTCAAATAATAACTTCTATTGTTACCATAATAAAGTTTAGGAATGAATATCTTTTCAATTTAGACATAAAATGATGATCATTCTATTTTCCTTGTTATTTAAGAAGTAACAATAGTAAAATGAGCTGTGTGTGTATGTGTGCGTGTATGTTGACTTACATCACACGCATGTGCACATACATATATACATATTAATTTAAAATATAACCTACACTTTAATCAGTATTTACAAAACTTGTTAAATAATGATTAAATCAATTTTCAGTACTGGCATTGATTGGAACATAGTTCTAATAATAACATTAATATTTAACAAAATTAATCCAAACTCTGGTAAAAATGACGTTATAAAATGCAGTAGGCTAAAAAATTATTAGAAAAATTATTACGTAAGTTTAACATAAAGATAAGCTTGTTGAATGTACAGAATAGTTTAGTTTAAATTTTTACAATATTTATCATTACATTTAATATTATTCGTCAAATAATGTAATTTAAAAATATCGTGATTTACTAGAGCATTACAGAAAATAATAAAACAGTACTTGTTAAGTTCTAAATAATTATTATTGTTATAAAAAATTATAATGTTTCACTAAATCGTTATAAAAGATAATTTTAACGGTATTAGTTATATTAAAAAAACGGGCGCGTTAAGTATGCTGCTGCTAGAGATTTTGCCCATCTTTGATTTTATCTGTCACATAATTTGCTGCTCATTGGTACGGGAGTGTCCCGTTAGACCACGTTGCGATTGATCACAGTCATTTAGAACGACCGGTGTCTAGAGTTTTTCCACTGTTTAACACTGTAAGTGGCTGATGGTCAATCGCAACGTGGTCAAAAGATTTCCACCCCATCGGTAATAAATATATTTTCAAAATTTTTGATTTCACTTCTTTTTGATGGTATTATATTTGATTTCATTCATTGCAGTTTTGGTTTGGTTTAGTTTGGTTTTTTATTTAAAAAAATATACTTGGCGTTTTTTTCACATTTTTAATGTTTTTTTAGGCGGATTTCAGAAATTTTTGCAAAGAATTTGTTACCTTAATAAAATATTGCAAAAAAATATACTTAATGCTTTTTTTACATTTTTAATGTGATCTTTTTTAGGCGGATTTCACGAATTTTTGCTAAGAATTTTGTTACCTCAATAATATATTGCAAAAAATATACTTACCGCTTTTTTTTTACATTTTTAATATTTTTTTAAGTGGATTTCACGAATTTTTGCTAAGAATTTTGTTACATTAATAATATTACAAAAAAATATACATAGGGGTTATTTTACATTTTTAATATTTTTAAGTGAGTTTTTCTATCTGTATAAATAAAAACTACACGTACGGTACAAAAAGAAAAAATAAGAACACTTTTATAAGGCCATTTTATCCAAGCTATTGTTTCAGATTACTTAAACTTGATCGGTTTAGTTGTTATTGAAATTTAATAATCTTACATGCTTGGAAGTCTATGCCAAAATTTTGTAGTAGAGATACCTCCACTGGTCTATTTTAAGAAATCATAAACTAATCACAAAATGGTATGTGATATTTCACGAATTTTTGGTAAATATTTTGTTACAGTAATAATATATCATAGACATAGTAAGGTTATATAGACGCAAAAGAAAATGTATATGTTTTGTAAACAATTGCAAAAGTAATTATTTGGACTCAAGGAAAAAGAAAGAACAAAAGAGTGCGGTAGAGAACGAGGGAGAGCAATAAAGAGCAAAGGAGAGCAGACGGCAAAAAAGAAAGCAAGGGAGAGTGATAAAGAGCAAGGGATGAGGGCGTGGAAGAGTGGAGAGCGATGAAGAACGAGAAAGAGCAAAGAAGAGCCGTAGAGAGCGTAGGAAAGTGATAGAGAGGGAGGGAGAGTGAAGCAGAGCGAGGATGGGGGAAGAAGAACGGTAAAGAACAAGAGAGAGCAAGGGAGAGCAAAAGAAAGCAAGGGCGAACGGTAGAAAGCGAGGAAAAGCAGTCGAGGGCAAGAGAGAGAAAGCGAAGAAAAGCGGTAGAGAGCGAGGAAAAGCGGTAGAAAGCGTAGGAGAGCGTAAGAAAGTGATAGAGAGGAAGGGGAAGTGAAGGAGAGCGAGGGAGAGCAAAGAAAAGTGGTAGAAAACGAGAGAGAACGGGGGAAGGCGAAAAAAAGTAAAAGCAAACGGTAGAAAGCGAGGGAGAGCAGTAGAGGGCGAGAAAAAGCGGTAGTGGGTGAGAAAGAGCGGTAGAGGGCAAAGAAGAGCGGTAGAGAGCGAGGAAAAGCGGTAGAGAGCATAAGAGAGCAATAGAGAGGAAGGGAGAGTGAAGGAAAGCGGGGGAGGGCAAAGGAGAGCGGTAGAGAAGAAGAAAGAGCGGGGGAGAACGAAAAAAAGCAAAGACGAACGGTAGAAAGCGAAGAAGAGCAGCAGAGGGCAAACGAGAGAGCGATAGAGGGCGAAGAAGAACGGCAGAGAGCGTTTGAAAACGATAGAGAAGGAGGGAGAGTGAGGGACGGCGAAGGAAAGCGATAGAGAACGAGAGAAAGAGCGGGGGAGAGCAAAAGAAAGCAAGGGCGAACGGTAGAAAGCGAGGGAGAGCAGTAGAGGGCGAGAGAGAGCGGAAGAGAACAAGGGAGAGTGGTAGAGAATGAGAGAAAGAATGGTAAAAATGAACGAAGGAGAGCGAGAGAAAGTAAGAAAAAACGATAGACAACGAGAAAAAGCATGGGAGAGCGAGTGAAAGAGCGTAGAAGAACGGTAGAGAGCAAAAAAGAACGGTACAGATCGAGAGAATGGAAGAGAAAGAGAGGGGGGGGAGGGGGGAAGAGAGAAAGAGAGAAAGTCGAAGAACTAGAGCAAGCAAAGGAGAAAGTGAGAAACAGAGAGAGAGAGACCAAGTTTTTGAAATATTTTTTATATGCATTCATAAAGTTTTTCAAAATTACCGCCAAAGGGGACAATTCTGAAATTTTGCGAAGAGGAAGACGACGACGACAATGACGACGACGTATCTAAATGACATAAATCGGGCTAAAAAATACATGCATAATTCATATCTTAGAATCAAATGCACGTACGGGCATCATTCTTGTGTCATTGTGCTCGGAAAAATCGACACGTACCCCCCCTACATTCATTTTTTAATAACATTAATTTGTTTAAAAAGGACAACCATTTATTTGTAAAAAACTGAGTTCCTTCCTGTAAATGATACACGGTAACGTCTTTTATTTACGTGGTTAAAAAAAAATTAAAAAAAAAAAAATACTTAACGCGAGACGCTACCGCGTCTCTTAATAACATTACCCATACAGTACTCTAATATTGCATCAACATCTCAACAATATTTAATGTAAATATCAATGTAAATATTTTTTTGAAATGTAAATATTAATATGGTTACACTACATAATTTCAATGCAAAACGTTATTTTCGTAGCATTTTAAAAACATTTTTTGCAAATAAAATCTCGGGAATTTCTCTTGGAAATTTCCAAGTAGCCACTCATCCAAGTCGTGACCGCGGTAAACGTTGCTTGACTTCTGCGACTGCTGCGAACTGGATTCTTTGTGATGATTTGTGAACACTTTATACTAATACGTGTGTATAACTATAGATTAGGTAAATGTATGTGGAAAAGATGAAACATAATATATTTTATATTATTACACGCGTTTACCCGATGATAATAAATAGTCGACTGATTTTATTAATAAATTTCTTAATTTCTTACTATCGAACACTGTTGAACAATTTTTCGGCAATTGAAATCCGTTCAAAAAAACACACACTTTATTATCGCACAGCATGCATTTATCCGACGTTATCAAAGCAATCGATCGCGATTTTAATGATGGTTATGCATGATAATATAATTTCATTGCAAAGCAACGATTCAAAAACATTTAATGCAACATTATATAAGAACGTTGAAAAAATATTTAGAACAACATTATTAAAATGTTTCTTAAATATTTGGAAATATCACATTATTTAGGTAATGTTTTAAAAACCTTTTTATAACTTATAAAAACGTTGAAAAAAATATTTGGTACAACATTATTAAAACGTTTTTTAAACATTCGGAATTATCACATTATTAGATAATGGTTTAAAGACATGTACACTATATTATATAAGAACGTCAATAAAAGTCACAAGAAATCTATGTTTTAAAACGTTTATTTAATGTTCCTTGCTTATTGGATAATTAAATAGTTTTTGTAAAATTTAATGTGGGTGACCAACACACACAGATAGAGTGGCGTTATTTGGAACATATAACGTAATTCAGGATATTTGCACTTTATTCTTTTACTAGAAAATTTTTGTTTGTTTAGTCGGCCAAACCAAAGAGGCAAATTTTCTCTTAGGTAATGTTAACCTACCCAGACAACACAGGACATCCAATGGACGTCCAGTTTTGGTTTCAGTTTAGTCCAAACGTCCATGGATTTAATACGAACGTTTTAAAAACGTACGTTATACAACGTACAAAATATGTTTACATTTACACATTTGGACAGTTTAAAAATAACCATTTTATTCAAAAATTTTTCTAAGTTTGCTCGTATAGTGTTGCTTTCGCTTTTTTAACAATTTTTTTTAAAATCGCACAAGAGGTTTTACTTTCATTATGAAGCATTTCGTGTGAAATATGCTCTCAATCGGATTTTAAAGCTTAGTTCAGACTGCACCCAACAAACGGCAAGCGTCAAGATTGCACATGGACGTCCAATGGATGTCCATCGGACGTGTATTTTTGGACATTGGACATCATTTTTGGTACAATAGATTTATCGAACATCTGTGACACAAGTTTGAACAAGGACAGATTTCTCTTACGAAAAAAATATTTATTTTAGAATGTTAAAAAACCGTTTTCTTAACGTTAAATAAAATAAAAATGTTTTTTAAAGTTAAAAAAAATTAAGAATCTTTCCCAAGAATTATTTCTCAAAATTACCAAGCGGTCACCCTTTCAAGTTATTTATACAAATAACATGATTTAATTATGTTTCATCCTTTCAATAACGTGTATTGATAGGTATGATCTCGATATACATGTATTAACACAAAATATTCACAGATTATTACCAGGCATCAGTTCGCAGCAGACTTACAGGTCAAGCAACGTTGGGCGAGGTTACAACTTGGATGGGTGACCGCTTGAAAAATTCCGAAAAAAAATACTTGAGAAATATTCCCGATTTTTTTTTTACTATAAATAACATTTTTATTTTAATTAACATTAAGAAAACGGTTTTTTGCAATATTAAAATAAATATTTATAAATAAATTTTTTTTTGTAAGAAAAAATATTCTGCGGAATATGACATAATAGAGCAATTTTATTTACGGAATTATTTTCAAAGATAAAAAATATATTGTATAAGAATCATTTTATCTAGATTGCAGTCTAAAATTGGTTTAGTTCATTAATTTAGTCCAATTTTAATCCATTTCGTTCTAAAGTGAATGTTTTTAAAAAATCCATAATGGTAACACTGGATGTTTTTAAAACATCTTTAAGTTATCCGTAGAGCTAAACTGGATGTTTTTAATATGTCCAAAACGTTCAATACGTATGTTTTAACCCTTAAACACACCGATCCTGTAAAATACGGAAAGACATTTTTGGGTCTGGGAGACTTTTTCAACTTTGAGAAGCTATATCTTTGATTACAATCAATATTTTTCTACGATTTTTTTTTAAACAAAAGTTCGAAATCTTAGGAGCGTGACTGCACAATCGGCATTGGCGAAAAATAATTCATTGTGAAGTTATAAAAAAAAAACCATTAAGCAAAAATAAGAAATTGGTCAAAAATCCACTTTTCCTTCAAAAAATCATATCTTTGCAACAAAAAACATTTAAGGACTTTCAAATACGGCGTTTTAAAGCTAAAGAGTCACACTTTCAAAATAAAATTTGGCAAAGTCATTCTTTTTAAAAAGTATAATTATGTAACATGGAGAATATGAGGTATTTTTGTGTATCTAAAAATCTACTTTAAAAAAAAAATCATATCTTTGCAACAAAAAACTTTAAAGAACTTTACAATACGGCGTTTTAAAGCTAAAGATGCATACTTTAAAAAAAATTATATCATTGTCATTTCTATTAAAAAATGTACTTATGTATCAAGGCAAATATGAGGTATTTTTGATTAAATCGTGTCTAAAATTGAAAATTGATATATTTCATGATATTTCGGAAAAACTCCCTTTTCTACAGCATTTTATAGTATTCCAACTTTAGACAGAGTATATGCAAGTAACATCCGCAAACCGACTTGGTCGAACGTATTTTGTCCAGCTTTTTTATGTAAAATACTCACAAAAAAAGTTTCACTTACACACTATATGGGCCGCATTGTCCCTAACAAAACTTTGCTGCCGTGCCGTTCTAATTCTAGTTGACCAAAAAAGTTGATCAACCATATCAATCGAAAGCAGAGATTTCAAACTTTTTTTACGTTTTGGTCCGAACCTCCTATCTCATTCCGTCTTCACATAGCAAGCGTTCAAAACTTCATATGGGGTCTCTCAGACCCACTTACGTGTTTAAGGGTTAAGTTTGTTTTTAAAACGTCTTTGTGCTGTCTGAGTAAGAACAAGTTTACTCAATTCAAAAACCCAATTTAAAAATTTACTGCATGTGTTTAGATTTTAAAATGTGTGTAGATTTTAGAAACATTTTTGTTAAAATATTTTATATGACATTTTGCAGAATTTCTTTCAGAAGAATTGCACATGAAATATGAAAGATTAAAATCTTGATGAAACTTTCTGTAGTCAATCAATGTTGTATAAAAAAAACAGTCTCATGTTTGTTTGTCGCGAGCCACTACCATATCTCTTGATCTTATTAAGTATTATTAAGAGTATTATTGCAAGCTGTCAAAGTTCAGGATTGGGAAGTATTGTTTGTAATGCCTTTATCGTTTTGTTACTTTTTTACGGTAACAAGCGTTAAAGTATCTTTTTATTTTACGCTTGACACTAGTGTTTCGAGTATGACTACACGTGATGCCAGCATCAATCAGAAAGAAGTTGAAATTTTTCAACTTCAAATGTCAAAGTTTTCAAGTGTTAAACTACCAATTAGTAAATAAATTATTATTTGGATAATCTTTTATATAACTGAAAAATGGATTTTAAAAATAGATTGTTAACAAATTCTAAAAACCCAAGTTAAATTGCAAGTTAATATATTGATCTACTTTATATAATATTAATAATTTTATATAAATTTTTATATGGTAATTATATTTATTAAAAAAAGGACGGTGATCATGGAATATATCTGGAGTAGTGGAATATCATGATTTCTCGTATAATTGCGTTGAATTCTAAAAACAACCATTAAAATTACTTCGTTACAGTGTATTATATTTAGACTTTGTAGGATTGTGACTCATTAGTGTTCACTGTGTTTTATGAAAGCTGAATTTCAACTTTGTAGGTAGCAAAAATTTTTATAAGTGTATATAAAAATACACCTATTGTGGAGTGTAAAAATATATCTATTTTACAGGTGTATACATAGTCTCTATGTAATTTTGAAAAGTATGTTACATATTAATTTTTAATCTTTATTCAAACTTGAATGTAAATTACAAATAATATTAGCAAATGTCATGTATAAATGCGACAAATAAAAACATGTTATATGTGGGCTGTGGTTGTGAAATATGCCCAGTCAGAAATAGTTCCTCGAAACGATGTCGTTTCGATGTCAAAAGTGCAAGTCGAAAATTTTCAAAACTTTTATTAATTTCGATGGATTTTTGACTCGAATTTCGAATAATTTTTGATTTTATTCAACATCGAAACGATATCGTTTTGAGGAACTATTTTGATATTTTCCGAGAACATCTCGTCAAACACAAAAAAATAATTAATTTTTTCTTTTTAAAGAATTATTTCTGACTGGGTAAAATAATTAAAAAATTGAGATCGTTTTGATATTGGTTCAAGTTAGGATTATTGTTAAAGGTTTTTTTTTTTGTGTGTATTTAAGATAATAACACTTTTAATTAAATTTATTTTTTCAAAAATTGCTTTATTTTTATTGTTTTATTAAAAATCGATTAATTGATTAAGATTATCTAATCGAAGTACATATGCTTTGGTTAATTTGATCAAACACAGAAGGTATTTTATGCTGCAAAAATTCTATTTCAAAATAAACATCGGAAGAAAAATATATAGTTTATAAACGTATGTAATAACTTCGGTACACAAAAAAAAATAAAACTAAAAAAATCAATTTGAGAAGAAAGATATCATTAGCTCTATTGCTGATAAAAATTTTTCTGAAATATACTTTTTATATGAATTACAGAACATTTGGCAAAAATATTAAGTAATTAAGTTTTTTCTTTAAATTTTTCATGTATGCATAAATTCTGAAATATTCTTATATTCTATAAAAAAACTGAGAAATTTTCTAAAAACTATAAAATATTATAGAAATTTTGAAAAATTCTAGAAATGATTAAAAAATATCTAAAAATTTTGAAAATTACATTTAAAAATCTGAGACAAATTTATATACCCCAATAAAAATTTTTCTTGAAATTTTTCTAATTTTTTGTAAAACATATTTTTTAGAATAATTTTCAGATTTTTTAATGTAAACTTTAGAATATTTAATAATACACATATATGAAAAATTCGGAGAAAAAATATAGATTTCTCAATAAGTATTTCTAAAGTGTTCCAATTTATATACAAATTCTGAACAAAATTTTAGATAACTAATAAAATTATTGTTCAAATCGATGTCGAACAATGTCGATTCTACCAAATTATTACATGCGAAAATTATTCTACTTTTCTTTCATGTAATAAATAATAAAAATAAGCAATGAAAAAGTTGAAATGCAATTAATTAATTTTTTTTGCATTATCGCATCGTCGAATCGATGTCGAATCAATATCAATTCGATCTTTAAACAAATTTTTCCAGAGTATTGGATTATTCATTATATATACATTCCAAAAATATTAAAAAATGTATGAAACTTCCATTATACTCTTTACATACGAAACTTTTGGTTACTCAAAAATGTTATAATTTTGACGTAAGTTCGATCTTAACGATGTCGAAATGACATTGTTTCGAGGAACTATTTCTGACTGGGTGCTTGACTGCTAAGTGTATATTACTTGCGACTTTACAATCTCATTGTAGACGTTGTATAATATTTATCAGAGGCAAAGAACTGATTTTACATAATTTTTAAAGTTTTATAAATAATTTTTTAAGTCAAAAAGTTATTAAAAAGAAATTTTTTAACTATAATATATTTTATGAAATGTTCGTAAAACGTAGTTTGTGTAAAATCTATGAAAGATCTATGAAAGAAAATCTATGAAAGATCATTTGTTTTTTTTTTTTAAATAAAAGTGTTTTTCATGATATTAGTTGTTAATATTTCACGATTACTCTACTGTTCGACAAATGCATCTTTTTTTTCTCCTACAGTAAATTGTAAATTACGTTCATTCTATGTACCCGATGAACTTTTATACATACAGTGATTAGTAAAAATCTATGGTAAATAAACTATCATTGTATCAGGTTAATATTTAGTGAGTTATTTTCAAAAAATAATTAGTATTCCATTAGTCCCACCTTTCCTCTATATGTAATATTACATGTTATTTGAAAAATTTAATTACAAAAAGAGTAAAATACTTGGAATTTTAATTAAAGTTAAAGAAGTTTGTAAAGTTTAATCTTTCCAATTTTTATTATAAATAATTTTTAAGATTTATTACAATAATACATTTATTATAACAAAATATTATTTATATTTATTATAATAAATCGTAAAAATTATTTTTAAGAAAAAGATATTGAACTTTACAAAGTTTTTCAACTTTAATTACTTATTTCAAGTATGTGTCCACTTCTGAAATTACATTTTTCAAATAATATATAGGGGAAAGTGGGCTAAATCGGACTGTGTTCCAAATAGGATTTTTTTAATTTAAATAAATACTATTAAGCAGATTTGCGTGCCATTTGTAATGTAAAATCCTTATACGACACCGGACAAGTGACGACAGTTGACAGCTATCTGTTATAACATTCATAGAATAGACGCGAATATGTATGTTCAGCCATCGAGCAAATATTTGAAAAAAAAATTTTTGTAAATTATTGTTTAAAATATATTAAAATTTTGTAAGGTAGTTAATTTAAAGTAGTCAAAGAGTGTAGAATTTAAAAATAACAATTATTTTGTGATCACTTTTGTGGTTAATTGTAAAATTTGTTTCAAAGTTCGAAAGAATTTGTATCCAAATCGGATTTTTATATCGGAATTGTAACATTGTTATTAACAACCGATAATAACCATAGTTATTATCGGTTGCTGACTTTTGGTAATAAAACTTAAATATATAATTTCCTCTAATTTTGACATAAAAGTAGAAGTTAATATTATAAATTTAAAGAAGCATTCAAAAAGAAGGTATCGGGTAAAAGTATAGGGTAAAGTCGTCTATTATGAAACATCTTTCTTTAAACGTTTGTAATTTTTTTAATATTTATTGTGTGCGTGTGTGCGTGTGCGTGCGCGCGCGTGTGTGTGTGTGCGTGTGCGTGCGCGTGTGTGCGTGTGTGTGTGTGTGCGTGTACGTGTGTGCGTGTGCGTGTGTGCGCGCGCGCGTGTGATTTATAAATTTTCAGTACTGACCATTGGAATGTAATTTGACGTATAAAATATTTAAAAATAAATAAATTAAAAATATATTATAAAATAAATAATATTTAATTCTGTTTATTGCGTGTAAGTTTTAATTTGATGGATTAAACATAATACAGTGCAGCATTTTTTAAAATTATAAATATATTTGCAAATACAACTGTGTACATTAAAGAAAATTATCAGTAAAATCGCATTTTAAATCTTAAAATTAAATGTAAATTTTTTTAACAATATTTATAAAAAAAGATTTCAATTTTTTAATAAGTGCAAAATCTTTAAAAAATCTCGTACAATTTGTATAAAGAAAACCTTATTAATTAATTTGTTTGAATTTCTGTCAGGGGTATTAAAACTACAACGTTCTATTAAAAATTGATAAAAACTGACCAATAATGTTTTTCTTTTTTATTCAAATAGTGCGGAGTTCTTTGACATAAAAAAATAGACAAGAAACTTATTTATTGCACGATAAAAAACATTTCATATACACTCAGGCATATGATTCAATTATTGAATTTTATCCCTTACAGAGAATACATCCAATTAGTGTCCGAAACAATATTCATTATCAACTGAGTGTTAACTCTCAAATTAGAGGTTTATTTGGGAATTAACACTGATTTAAGTGTTAATTCAAAAACTAGTTTGGTATATTTTTGGAAGAAATCACAATTGCGATTCGTAATCATATGTAAACAATTGTGATTGATTATCAGTGACGGTTAATTAAATATTATTTATTAATACTAAATTCAGCTTTAAACTAATTTAATGATTAATTTTATTTTGAAGAATTTGTACATTGTGCAGTATTTTGATTTTGTAAAATTTATTGCTATTTTATTTGTATAGAAATGTTCGAAATATTTCTATCAATTAAGATTCTGATGTGCGATTATGATGCGCAATCTATTAAATAGAATAGATAATCAAAGTAACGACTGCATTCGTTACCGTTACTATAAAAACATAACAACATCATCATTGCAGACAGAAAAAAGTAAAAATACGTTTTTATTTGATGCTTGCATTTCAAACAATCTCGTGACAACACGTCTCAGAAATAAATTTTTTATACAATATTACATGTAATTATAAAATTTTATATGATAAGCATATACATCATAATTTAATCATTAAATATTAGGGGAGAATAAGATAAGTCGGACCAATTTTCAATTTTTGCTTTCCATAAGGGACATATAAAGTCCAACCGTAAGTGCCGTTAGAAAGATAATTTAATTCTCTTTATTTTTGCTTCAAACCATTTTGACCTATGTTGAAGTATAATGGAAAATGTAAAAACATTTTTTTCAATCTGATTTGGAACTGCTGGTTCCAGGGCCGTATCTACCGAGCGGGCAGTGCGTATACCACACGCAGACGCCTTTTGCATGAGGGCGCCAAAATTACAAGTTGAAAAAATCTCTTGCGCTCTTAAACGCGTTTATTAATATTATACATTGCAAACGGTCAATGTTTAAAAATTTTTAGGAATGTATTTCAAGTCCGTGCTAAAATCATATGATGGAGATACCCTATCTATATGATTTTAACATAGACTTAAATCATTTTTATCGACAGCGTCGCAAAATTCATGTAATTGATAGTTCCATACGCGAAAATGAATGTTGGTGACGCTAGTATAACGGATCCACGAGAAAGGCCGAGATAATTGTTTTCAGTAGGCTTCTCTCTAACTATACATTTCATATGTTATGACTCAAAGAGTTGAAGCGAGGCGAGTGCTGCAGCCATCCCCTCTACTGGCTGCACGCTGCTACCAGTGTCCGAACTGGTATCTTTAATATTGCATTTTGTCGGCGATGCTCATTTATTTCAAAACAAATGTTTTACCATTCTTACTGCTGTTCACAACAACAAAAACTAGCGCTACGTATATGAGAATCACTCATAGTTTGCAAGAATCTTAATATATTGCAGTTACGATTCCCGTAATATATAAATACATTGGACTAGTATCACTAGTGTTTGTGTTTCGCATTCAAAAAACTCAACGCTAAGGCTGAGGTTAGTAGACTTTAATATAAAATATAATGGATCTCTATATAACTTAATCATCAATGCAATATACAGGTTTTTAAAATTTGATTTCTTCTTTTTGTAGTCAATATAAATACTAAAAATGCTGGGAAAAAAGCTTTTTGAGGCTGAAAATTTAAAACGTAAATTAGCGAAGCAAGCAGAAAAAGACAAACTATCTGGAAGTTTACAGAAATTTCTAAAAACTAACCAAGTAAATATGCCTAATTATGAAACGGATATTCAATATCCTTCCACATCGAGTACTGCTAGTAATATACTTCAACATCAAAAGCAAGAACAAGAACTTCAAGAATTAAATTTAGACAACGACACTAATTTTATAGCTCCAATACAAACTACAGAAAATTTAGGCACAATTTATTTTAACATAGAAGAACCAGCAAGCTGACCAAAATGCTTAAATAACAAACAAATCGACTTAATTGTAGAAAAAGGTCCCGTTCAAATTGTAAATCAAGTTTTTCCAACTTCGGGTAACGGTAAATTTTCAAGTATTTATTATGAGCGAGTGCTTCCAAATAAAGAAAAAATTCGAAGGGATTGGTTAATTTATTTTACAAAGCTAAATAGCGTGTTTTGTTATCCATGTAGAATTTTTGGTAATCCTGAAAATATTATAGTAGTGCACTACTAACAAGTCAGTCTGGATATAACGATTGGAAACATTTATCCACTACTCTAGTTCAACATGAAAAAAGTTCCTTACATTTTAAGAATATAACCACGTGGTTAGAATTAAGAAATAAATTAAAATTAAATTTAACAATTGATAAACACCAACAAACGTTATATCAATTTGAACAGAGAAGGTGGCATTTAATTATCGATAGAATGATTGCAATAATAAAATTTTTAGCTACTCAATGTTTGACCTTTAGGGGTGAGTCTGATAAACTTTTTGAACAAAATAATGGAAATTTTTTAAAGGCAGTTGAAATGATTTTCAAATTTGATCCGGTTCTTATGGAATATGTCAGCAATATTAAGAAGTTTACAGTTTCAAATACACATATGCCACATTACTTAAGTCCAACTATTCAAAACGAAATTATATGTTTATTTGGAAAAGCAATAAAAACTCATATTATTAAAGAGATTAAACAAACTAAATACTTTTCAATAATTTTAGATACTACTGATGCAAGTCACGTTGAACAAATGACTTGTGTTATAAGGTTTGTTAGTGTTTTAAATTGTAAAGTACAAATTTGTGAGAGATTTTTGGGCTTTTTTCCGCTATTAAATACAACTGGAGAAGATTTTTTCAATTATGTGACAAAAATTTTATTGCCTAGTTTTGATCTAAGTATTTATAATTTGCGTGGTCAAGGCTATAACAATGGCTCAAATATACCTTGGAAAAAAAATTGGCCTACAAAACAAAATTTTAGATTAATTCAAGAGCAATGTTTATTCCTTGTGCAGCGCATACATTAAATTTAGTAGTAAATGATGCAGCAAAGGTAACTAACAAAATAATAAGTTTTTTCAATATAATACAGGAACTCTATAATTTTTTTTCGGTTTCTCCATCTCGCTGGGCAATATTAAAATCAAATGTAAGTTCTTTAACTACAAAATCAGTGAGTGAAACGAGATGGGAAAGTCGAATTAAAGCAATTCAGCCTTTAATTTCTCAGTTAGGTGAAGTTTATGATAGTTTAATAGAAATAATTAACGATAAAACACGCGACCCTAATACCAAACACATTACATATTCAATTATGGGTAAAATCAAATCATTTAAATTTGTTTTGTCACTAACCATTTGGCACGATTTGCTTTTTAAAATAAATATTGTTAGCAAAATGTTGCAGAATACAAATTCAAATATTAGCCAATCTCTTAGATCACTCAGTAATTTAATTACATACATTGACGAGCAAACAAGCGACGAAAATTTTAATTTTTTTATTGAAAAAGCTAAAAAATTAGCAGAAATGGAAGTAGCACACACATTTCTAGAAATTAATTCTATTTGTCCAAGAAAGAAAAAGGGACAATTTCAATATGGAGCCATAGATGATGTTATTCTTGATCCTAAACAGCATTTAAAGTCCATTTTTATTATCAATTTTTAGATTCAATAAAAAATTCATTAGAGGAAAGATTTCAATTGCATCAAGAACACAACAATCTTTTTAATTTTTTATATAATATGCATAAAATTTCTAACAATAATTTAAAAAAACATTGTTCGGATCTTCATATTAAATTAACTGATACTAGTAGAGAAGAAAAAAATATACTATAGATGGAAGTAAATTATGTGATGAGATTATAGTTCTTAAAACCCTCAAAGTCAATAAAATTATAGAACAATCTAACCCAAAGAAAATATTGCAATATTTAATTTATAAAAAACTAGAACTTGTATTTCCAAATTTGGTGATAGCATTAAGAATTTTGTTAATTTTACTTGTTTCGGTTGCTTCGGGGGAAAAATCTTTCTCTAAATTAAAATTAATTAAAAACTATTTATGAAGTACAATGGGGCAAGATAGAGTTTCCGATTTGGTTTTAATTTCGATTGAGTCTTCACTATGTGATTCTCTAGATATAAACAACATTATTAATGATTTTGTTAACTTAAAAGCAAGGCGTGTAAATATTTAATAACTATTGTATTAAATATTATATATATATATATATATATATATATATATATATATATATATATGTATGTATGTATGTATATATATGTATATATATATATATATGTATGTATATATATGTATATGTATATATATATATGTATGTATATATATGTATATATATATATACATATATATATACACATATGTATATATATACATATATACATATATACATATATATATATATATATATATATATATACAGGGTGTCCGGGAACTAGGGAACTTACTGCTTTGACAACTTAAAGGAGATAATAAAGGACAAAATGTCTTATACCGTTTTGCGATATTCGCTATAATTATCAAATTATATAATAAAACGTATGAGCCAATGTGCGGTGACGCCGTGCCATCGCGCCTAGCTCGTAGGCAAGAGCGTGCGGCGGGACAGATGACGCGTCGTTGTTTGAATTTGCACGGCGCGACAATCTGAATTCGCCGCAGCGCGTGTACATACGAGGTGTGTTCAAAAAGTAACGGGAATTTTTAAATTTCGCGGGTTTGGAGAGTCCGACAGTCAAATTTTTTTTTTGTTTATGTTGGTATACATGCCCCTGAAGTATGCTGAAATGTTGAGCTGTATTCATTGTTTACTTTGTCTGTGGCAGCCGCTAAGGTTACACGTGTTTTTATGAGCTCGGCGATTTTCGTTTCTGAAAAAAAATGGATCAAAGAATTTGTATCAAATTTTGCGTAAAAAATAACATAAAGTATAACAAAGTGTGTGAAATGTTAACAAAGGCCTATGGTGAGTCTGCTATGAGTAAAACAAGAGTTTACGAGTGGTATAATCGTTTCCAAGATGGCCGTGAAGACGTTGAAGATGATGAACGCCAAGAACGCCCCAGCACATCAAGAACCGATGAAAACGTCGAAAAAGTGAAAGAAATGGTTATGAACAATCACCGAATCACAATCAGAGAAGTCGCTGATGATGTTGGCATATCAATTGGCATATCAATGGAAAAACAATTCATGGCTTTTGCACCACGATAATGCACCTGCTCACACTTCATTGCTTGTTCGTGAATTTTTGGCCAAAAACAATACTGTAATGATGCTCCAGCCTTCATATTCGCCAGACATGGCTCCGTGTGACTTTTTCCTATTTCCAAAAATAAAGAGAACCTTAAAGGGCCGTCGTTTTACAAGCATAGATGACATTAAAAACGCATCGCTGAAAGAGCTAAAGGCTATCCCAAAGATCGAGTTTGAGAAGTGTTTCGGGGATTGGAAGAAGCGCATAATATGCATAAGTGCATAAGTGCATAAGTGCATAATATTTAATGGTGACTATTTTGAAGGCGACAACATTAATGTAGACGAATAAATAAATATTTTTTTCAAAAAACGAAAATTCCCGGTATTTTTTTAACACACCTCGTACGTTGCAAAAATCAAATGTGTTATTTATCAAATGTATAAGAAGACGTTTTAGCTAAAATAACACATTTGTTTTTTGCAGTGTATGTACATGCGGTGCGGCGAATTCAGACCGTCGCGCCGTGCAAATTCAAACAACGATGCGTCATCTGTCCTGCCACACGCTCTTGCCTACGAGCTAGGCGTGATGGCGCGGCGTCACCGCACATTGGATCATACGTTTTATTTTATAATTCGATAATTCTAGCGAATATCGCAAAATGGTATAAGACTTTTTTGTCCCTTTTTATCTCCTTTAAGTTGTCAAAGCAGTAAGTTCCTTAGTTCCCGGACACCCTGTATATACAGGGTGATTCAGAACGACCCATGTGTCCCTGTAAAGACGTGTTCTTGGATAAATTCTGAGACGATTTTTCCTGTATGAAAATTTTGTCCGACGCTTACTTTTTGAATAATAAGAAGATAAAGTTAGCAAATCACAGGCCGTGTACACATGGTAGACAAAGGCGGCGCAACTCACCGTCCGATACGGGTAAGCGCCCGCGTGTGTTATATAACGTAACGAGTGTGTTATATAACAGTTACATTGTTGAGTGGGAAATTACAATTAACATTTACGTTACATGTAACGTGGTGTTTGCTGGGATATATATCGTGTATATGTGTGTGTGTGTGTGTGTGTGTGTGTGTGTGTGTGTGCGCGTGTGCGCGCGTGTGTGCGTGCGTGCGTGCGTGCGTGCGTGCGTGTATGTGTGCGCGCGCGTGTGTGCGTGTGTATTTTATAATGTTTGTTCAGCATATTATAAATATACGTTTGTTATTGATTTCTGAAGATTGCTCATATCGATTCAAAAAATGACTTACAAGTAGGCATGTTATATTTTTTAGAATAAAAAATTTTTATCATTTTATGTGCAGTATCATATCATTTTTTACCTTGGGCATGGTGGGATGGGGGCGGGGGGGGGGCGTCAAATACCAAGCTTACACGCAGGCGACTTAATACCCAGATACGACCCTGGATGGTTCCAAATTGGACTACTCCCTGGACTAAATTAAACATTTTTATTTTTACCGATTTTTACATAAAATTTTAAAAGATTTAAAAGATTAATATATTTTTTTTAGTATTGACAAAAGAAGGACCAAGTGACTTACTCTGGAATTTTTACCCCAATTTTTTTAATTACTTTGAAGATGAAAAAATAGATACGTATCCCAGCGTTTAATTAAATAAGCCTTAGTTTCGGAGTAACAAATTTGTGAAAATTGGCCATATGCAAAGCGCACCGCGGCGCATCATATAAGACTTCCCGGTAACTGTACAGACGTGAGCTAAAAGGTTGCAACACATTTTCTTCAATGGTTTTTAGAATGTAGACTTGCTCATCGAACGGCGAACATAATTGGTTCTTACCTGTGGATCCAACCAATTACGTTCGCCGATCGATGAGCAAGTCTACGTTCCAAAAACCATCAAAGAAAATGTGTTGCAACCTTTTAGCTCACAACTTTACATAGTTTCAACCAGCGCAGTTAGTTTCGTCAGTTAGGTGCTTGTTTCATAATTTGTAAGATCCAAGTGCGCTCACGGAGGTAAACAATAATTTTTTTTTAATAAATGTTTTTATTTATTTATATTTATTTTGATGATATTGATATAGTATGGAAATTTGGAAATAAAAAGTTAAGTTAATATCACATTAATTTAAATTTAATTTTAAGAGAATTTTATTTAAATAATAATATTAAAAATAATAAATAAGTAATAATAATAATATATAAGTCATTTGTAATGTATAACATATAAAGGCATCTAAAGGTATCTAAAGGTATCTAAATTTTAAAATTGTTTAAATTTAAAATTTAATTGGAAATAATATTAACAGTATTTCAAATTTCTAGTTTTTAAAATAATAAATCGTAGAAGAAGAAAAATAAACAAATATTTGAATGTGAATATTTTTATTACAAAATTCAATTATTTAAGTATTGCGGATTTATAAGAAAATTAAATTACTTTGATGTGGAACAATTACTGGAATGATAAACATCACAAAAACATTTAAAGTTTAGTAAATTAATTTAAAAAGCATCTTAGAAACATTGGCGTACCACGCTGCGCTTTAGATATGGCCAATTTACACAAATTTATTACTCTGAAACTAAGGCCTATTCAAGTAAATGACGGGACACGTATTTTTTTTCTCATATCCAGAATAATTAAAAAAATTGGGTCGAAATTTCAGGGTGAGTCACCTGGTCCTCCTCTTGTGAGTAAAAACGAGCAGTTTACAATGAAAATATTAAAACAAAATTAGTGAGAGTTTATATAATTGGATGTTTTCCGGGTATGTTATAATAACATTATTACATCATTAGAGTTGAAATCAATAAAATTAAATTATTCCGAATCTAGTGATTCATAATATTTTACTAATTTAATATTTCTAGAACCACATTTAATTGGCTGATCAGTGTTATGATGATAACTTTGTTTTACATAAATTTTTTATCAAAAGTGCCAATTCTGCCATTTTAAAAAGAAGGGTTTCTAATCTGACAGAAGGATTTCCTTATACAAGATTGTATCTTATAATAGGAAATCATAGAAAAAAGAAAAACTTTGTATATAAATGTTTTTATTACATTAAATAAAAAAATATAACTTTCAATGTTAATTATACTTAGTGATTATAAATTTTTGGTGGTTTACATCAAAACACATAATCCTAAGCCTAGGAAATAAATCACAATTAATGTATCAAACTTATATATGTAAGAGTGAAATTCACATTCTTATTAAATTCTGCTTAGGTTGAAAAATGAAGTCGCTCAATGTCTCTGTAAAACTAGGTTTTATTAAAAATAAAAAAAAAACGTAACATCACAGACAGTTTCCTTCTTTATCTTTCAACGCGATAGCGCCATGTTTATGAGATAACGCGGTGCTCCGCATTTCACATCTTGGTTCACATATCTTACAAACATATAAAACGAGAAATCGAAAGCACTGCACCTTCTTACGTCAAGTTGTTTCTCCTTTCGTAAATTGGCAGTATGTCCAATGCTCGTACTGTTCCTTCTCAATCTCTGCTCCCAAATTTTCCGAGTCACCCCTCTCTCTCTCTCTCTCTCTCTCTCTCTCTCTCTCTCTCTCTCTCTCTCTCTCCTCTCTCTCCCCCCCTCCCTCCCCTCCCCCTCTCCTCTCTCTCTCTCTCTCCTCTCTTCCTCTCTCTCCCTCCCTCTCTTCCTCCCTTGCCATGGTGGAAGTAGACATGGTGTGCGCGAAACTCGCAAACCACACCCCTTTTTCACATCGAGAGACTGTAAGTCCCCAAGTCTGCCAACTACGAAAAACTAAATGTTTGATGATATCAGGTTACTACAACTGTTTTGATTGCATCTTTGTCACACTCTGCTATATGTTCGTTGTGTCCTTTTCTCTCATACCTGATACATATCATTATGTCTCTGAAGGGTACCAAATAATGTATCCCTCTGATGAATTAATTCATATTAGTAAAATTGTTGAAAAATGCTTTATAAATTTTCATGGTGACTACTTTTCCCAAGAAAATTATGTAATACACAAAATAATTACACTTGTTAAAGAAAATATCGAATACTATCAATGCATTCTCGATGAAATATTATAATTAATGTTTGGTACGAACTCGTACTTATATACGAGTAGAAAAATAAATAAAAAATATGTTCAAAAAGATAGTAGATTAATGTTAACGTTACGGCTGAAGAAGGTCAAGTAAGACCGAAACGTTTCGTAATCACAATCTTTTTAGATTTTAATAAATTTATTAAATTAATAATCGTCTTGCTTGTTTACGGCCTATAATTAATCTGTGATTTATAACACGAGCGCGAAACCATTGGTTTAAATATATCAGAGTTTTTTTTATATAAATAAAAGTCGTTTATTATTATCCTTTATTATATTAGTTTTTTTCCTTTAATATTATCTTACATTTATATACTTTATTATTATCTTACATATCGTAGTTGTCGTTAAATAAAATTGACCAGAAATAATCAATTACAATTGGTATTGAACTGGTCACAAACAGGAGATTTTAAAACCAGCTCTTAGAAATTGTAATAATATTACGATATTCTTTGATTACTATGGAAAAGTTTATTTATAAAAGCCCGCGATGCTGGAAATGGCTAGAAATCGGTCCGAGTTCTCAGATCGAAAAGTTTGTAACCAATCAATGTTTAGCTTTTACGGAAAAGTGACAAGCTAATTGATCACACAGTTCTCAGCTCGAAAAGTTGCACCGAGTTTTAGCATTGTGGAGATGAATCTTAAGATTTTCTTTTCAAAATTATCGACATCTTCCATACGTTTTTTATATCGAATTTAATGTACATTTTATTATAATTATACGATAAGTGCAATCATATGACATTCACGCACGTATATGATAAAAAGAGACCGAAAGAATACTAAATGACGTGCGTGCAACGAAAACAAACACATTCAGTTGTAACAACTTTACGGAGTTAAACAAGGTTGGTACACATGGGGACTTACGGTCAAAAAATAAGTGAGAGGGCAAAGAATTAGAGAGAGACGCTTGCAAACTGCGCACACCATGTCTACTTCCACCATGCTCCCTTGCCCTCTCCCTTGCCCTTGCCCTGGCCCACGCCCTCACTCCCACTCTTTCTCTCTCCCCCTCCCTCCCTCCTTCTCCCTCCATTCTCTTTCTCCCACCCCTCACAATCGCTTTTTGTCACCTGCTGCCCCTTTTCGGGTAGGCGGCCGTTCGATTTTCTTCGAATTGTCGCGAATTTTAAAAGGGAGATGGTTTCCCCATATCTACTTTTACATATATTTATCATAAAATGAAATAAAAATTAAACAAAATAAAATATCTCAATTTTCAGAAATTAAACAAAACTTAAACTTCTTAGTGAGAATGAAAAATAATTGGTCATACATTAGGAAAAGTGTAACAGCTGTTTAATTGTGATAACAAATAGCACAGAAAAACCTTTCAGATTTTACTTTACTACATTGTTTATAATATTTAAGACAAACTTGACAAAACTTCCACTTCTTTCCATGTGAATCTTTTGAAAATAATCCTGAATATGAATATTGTGCCTTATTTTCTAAAGATGAACTACTAGATTGATATGGAATTAAATCATTATTATGTTCGCTTGAGGATTTCAGTTTTCTTTTATAATTTTTAGTTTTATTTTCGCCTTGACCTTTAAGTCTGATCTATAATGTGCTCTTTGCTTCCTATTTCTTGCTTTTTGCTTCTTGCTTTTTTGTCTCTTTGCGCACTGTTTTACCGACAATCGTGTTTTTTGTCACGTGTTTCTTATCTTTTCTGAAGTTCGTAAAATATTATCTCGGACAACAAAAACAAAGAAACATGTTGGTTAGGTTAACCCTTAAACACATAAGTGAGTGTAAGAGACCCCATATGAAGCTTTGAACGCTTGCTATCTAAAGACGGAATGAGATAGGAGGTTCGGACCAAGACGTAAAGAAAGGTTGAAATTTCCTCTTTTGATTGATATGGTTGATCTACTTTTTTGGTCAACTAGAATTCGAACGGCACGGCAGCAAAGTTTTGTTAGGGTCAATGCGACCCATATAGTGTGTAAGTGAAACTTTTTTTGTGAGTATTTTACATAAAAGAGCTGGACAAAATACGTTAGAACAGGTCGATTTGCGAATGTTACTCGCATATACTTTGTCTAAAGTTAGAATACTATAAAATGCTGTAGAAAAAAAAGTTTTTCTGAAATATATCATGAAACACATCAATTTTCAATTAGACATGATTTAATCAAAAATACCTCATATTTGCCTTGATACATAAGTGCATTTTTTAATAGAAATGACAATGATATAATTTTTTTTAAAGTATAAATTTTTAGCTTTGAAACGCCGTATTGTAAAGTTTTTCAAAGTTTTTTGTTGCAAAGATATGATTTTTTTTTTAAGTGGATTTTTAGATGCCCAAAAATACCTCATATTCTTCATGTTACATAATTATACTTTTTAAAAGGAATGACTTTGCCAAATGTTATTTTGAAAGTGTGACTCTTTAGCTTTAAAACGCCGTATTTGGAAGTCTTTAAACGTTTTTTGTTGCAGAAATATGATTTTTTGAAGGAAAAGTGGATTTTTAACCAATTTCTCATTTTTGCTTAATGGTTTTGCTTTTATAACTTCACAATAAATTATTTTTCGGCAATGCCGATTGTGCAGTCACACTCTTGAGATTTGGAATTTTCGTTTAAAAAAAAATTGTAGAAAAATATTTATTGTAACCAAAGTTATAGCTTCTTAAAGTTAAAAAAGTCTCCCAGACCCAAAAATGTGTTTCCGTATTTTACAGGATCGGTGTGTTTAAGGGTTAAATACGACCACGGTATTGTGGCAAATCGAACATAATCTGATATAGAATATGTTTGATAAAGAAAATGAAGGTGAGATACAAGTAAATCAAATTTTTGGCGAATTTTTTGCCAATTTTGTGCAGAAATATCTTTGCTTTTGTGTATGACGATATTTTTCGGCTTTGTGTGCCAAAAATATAAAAAGCAAAGAAACACAAAACATAAAGCAGAAGACAAAACGCAGAGAGCACATTGTAGATCAGGTTTTATTTTTCGTAATAATTTTTATCTTTTTACCTTTTTTTGTTTTAAAAAAATCTTTGATCTGTTTCTTGTGAGAGGAAAATGTAATTAAATTGGCAGATTGTGCACATGTATTAAGTGTTGGAATTAATTCGTAGCGTTTTTTTAGAGAGAAACAACGATTTATTCTAAGTTTAAATATAAAAATACATTACTAAAAATATTTTCCATCGCTTGCCACAACTTTTTCCCATCTTTCGGGTAAGAGACGGATACCCCGTCGAAAAAACGCTTCGTCCTTAGAGGCGATTCATGAATCAATCCAAGTTTTGCATTCTTCATAAGAAGTAAATTTCTCCACGGACAAACCATGGGCCATCGACCGGAACAAGTGATAATCCGAAGGAGCAATATCTGGAGAATACGGCGGGTGGGTTAGGACTTCCCATTTCAGTGTTTGCAGGTACGTTTGCACTGGCTTTGCGACGTGCGGTCTAGCATTGTCGTGCAGCAAAATAATTTTGTCGTGCCTTTCGCTCCATTCCGGCCGTTTCTCCTTCAATGCCCGACTCAAGCGCATCAATTGCAGTCGGTAACGATCCCCAGTGATGGTTTCATTCGGATTCAGCAGTTCGTAGTAAACCACACCCCGTTGATCCCACCAAATGCAAAGAAGAAGCTTAGATCCATGAATATTACGTTTTGGTATTGATGATGATGGTTGTCCAGGCTTAACCCATGATTTTTTGCGCTTGGGGTTATCGTAATATATCCACTTTTCATCACTCGTAACAATCCGATGTAAAAAACTTTTTCTTTTGTACCGTTGAAGCAGTAACTCGCAAGTCAAAAAACGCCTTTCAACGTCCCTCGGCTTTAATTCGTATGGGATCCAATGTCCTTCCTTTTGGATCATCCTTAACGCTTTAAGTCGTTTTCCCACTGTTGAAAAGTCAACCCCCAACGATGTGGACAACTCTTCGAGCGTTTGAGTTGAGTTCTCCTCAAGTAATGTCTCCAATTCTTTGTCTTCAAACTTTTTTGGCTGTCCAGGTCGTTCCTTGTCTTCTAAGTCAAAATCACCGCTCTTGAATCGCGCAAACCACTTCCGACACGTTTGTTTAGCTAAAGCTTGCTCACCGTAAACTTCTTCTAAAATCCTATGGCTTTCCGCAGCAGTTTTATTCATATGAAAGTAATGTAATAAAACTCCCCGCAAAAACACTTTATTTGGTATAAATTTAGACATATTTAAATAATTATAACTTGATGTTATTAACAAGTGAAAGTAAGATGTCGTAAAAATAACACCTAACCTAACAACTGATTTAAGATAAATTTGCTTCTGACGGTAAAAACAGAAAACTGTAGTATCCCCGCCCACATAGAACTAAAACCTCCAATGGACGTCTAATGGACGTCTGCCGTGGAAGTTCGGACCTTCCAGTGGACGTCCCATGGACATCCAATGGACGGCCACCAGGCATCCACAGTTCCGCATTGCGCACGTCCATTGGACGTCCATTAGACGTTAAAAACGGAGGTCCATTAGACGTTACGTGGATTATTAATAAAGGGTTCATAGAGCCTTAGTGGATGACAAACCGACGTCACGTGGATTATTAGTAGAGGCTTTATGGAGTTTCAGCAGACGTTATTTAGATTATTAATGGACGTGTACCGTAGAGGTTCGGACCTTCAGTGGACGTCTCATGGACGGTAAAAAAAATTTTTTTTTAACAGATTTTATTATTTTTATAGCCTTATCTGTATTCACTGTTTCACATATAACATTTTAATTCACTAATTACAATTACGTATTATTTTATAAATTTTTGAAACGCATCGGCGCCGGCGGGATTCGAACCTAAGATCTTCGGAACGATAACCTAGTATCTTAACACTGACCTAAACGTACACTTGTGAGATTGTTTATAAAAAGTTATATTTGAAGTAAAGCTGATTTGAACAAGAAGAAACTGGCGTCTTGGTATCGCGCGAACACTCTTATTAACTTTTTGTTTATTTAGCCTTAGATATTTTTAATATAAATTATATAAATAATTAAAACCTGTTTCTGCCCATGGCCAAATCAGTCAAAAAACAACAATTAGAAATAGTATCGAAGCATGAAAAAACATTAATGACGTAAAAAGCCCGTTGCCAAAGTTAATTTTGCAATTAATTGTTATAAACAAATTGTCAAAACTGACTGTAAAGGAGAACTGATTGCGCAATCGATTCACCGAGAAAAATTACTAAAAAAACATATGACGCTTTTTTAATTGTCATAGTTGTTATAATTGTTATAAACAAATTAGTTGCATAATTGTTTTGATAAAGAGATAATGACCAAATTCCGTAAAGAGAGCGCATGATGTACGTAATATAACATTTTATCCTTGTTTAACTTCTGG
The DNA here is from genome assembly GCF_016802725.1 of Solenopsis invicta. NCBI lineage: Eukaryota > Metazoa > Arthropoda > Insecta > Hymenoptera > Formicidae > Solenopsis > Solenopsis invicta. The sequence continues at coordinate 17,808,628 of NC_052670.1, read as the reverse complement.
TGATCAACAAGGATAACGTCATGCGCATTATACGCTTTACGGAATCTATCTGACTTCTATGATAAGAGTAAAATCTGATGAAGCTATAAAAATTTTATGGACTTCTAATGGACGTCCATCTGACTTCCATGATTGAAGTAAAATCCCATGGAGCTATGGAGGTTGGATGGATGTCTAATGGAGATCTATCTGACTTCCATGATGGAAGTGAAATCCCATGGAGCTATGGAGCTTTCATGGACTTCTAATAGACGTCGATCTAACCTCCATGATGGAAGTAAAATCCCATAGAGCTATGGAGGTTTCATGGACTTCTAATGGATGTCCATCTGACTGCTATGATGAAAATAAAATCCCATGGAGCTATGGAGGTTGGATGGATGTCTAATGGAGATCTATTTGACTTCCATGATGGAAGTAAAATTCCATGGAGCTATGGAGGTTTCATGGATTTCTAACGGACATCCATCTAACTTCCATGATGGAAGTAAAAACCCATGGAGCTATGGAGGTTTCATGGACTTCTAATGGACGTCCATCTGACTTCCATCATGGAGATAGACGTCCCATGGAGCTATGGAAGGGCGACGGACATCCACTGGAGGTCAATTTCTATGTGGGCGCCATCTCTCGTAAAACGCTACGAATTAATTCCAACACCTAATAGATTTATTTTGCTCTTATGTGATTGTTGGAATAGGTCTTAATTGGAATGGTGATAGCGTATCTCCTATATCTTGATTTTGTCCTTGAGAACAACATAAAATAAGGCTAAAATTGCTAAAGACACTTTGGTTTTCTTTATTGGCTTCTGTAGTTAAAATTTCGTCATTGTTACTTAAAGCATCAGGGCAGTCTACTGGAGAAGAATTTTCAGAGCTATGAATTCTGAAGTATTCCTACACCAAAGACGTGGCGGTTATAAGAAAATAGACCGGTCTTCTTAAAAGCATTGATGGAATTATTCATGATAACAGATTTTGATAAACTTTTCTAAAGAGCATTTCTACTTGACGATTTGTAATCATTTGTCCAGGATTGTGCCGCAACCATGTTTCAATAACTTTTACATAATAAGTTTTCAGTGGAAACATAAATCCTACATCTAAAGATTGCATTTTTTATGCGTGAATGTTGCGGCATTCAATAAATATGTGATTTTTACATGCATTGTTGATGACTTTAATGTTTCTTTTATGGGTATGATGTTCATTCAAAATCAAAACAATCAGATTATCTTCGGTGGGCTTTGTATGCTGAATAAAATGTCTTCACCATATCGTAAAAAGATTTGTTTTTATCTCACCTAGATGGTTGATATCCTTCTATAGACCCAAGTAGAGTATTAATTAATTCTGGCGGTTTTACCGAGGAAAAATGATTGATGATAATGGTGGTTTACTTTCTTTTTTTTTCATGAGAAAATCCGTTATGGATATCTTTTCCTCTCGGGGAAGAGAGGAAGACTATATTGGATTCTTACCGACTAGAACCTCATGGTGGTCCTCCTGTTCAGACAAGGGGGGCGCCCCGGGATTGCAAGCATTTCAAACAACGGGCGCCTTCCGAGCCCTCATTAATCCCCACCGCTTCCCCAAGGGGGGGAGGGAGATAGTAGTGGTACACTAGCGGTCATTAATGTCTTTCTTGTGCATATCCATATGCGCATGCGTTCATATAGGATATGTTATGTGCATTATATAAAAAAATAGAGGAAAAGAACTGCACGGGGAAGGCATTAAATACCGTTAGTTTATATAATGCCCACTAGCATTCATATTGGTGATTACAGTTATAAGTTTGTCCCTCTCTAAGACTGTAGAGCATATACTTGCTTCTTTCCTTTCATATACTGTTTTGTCGACATTGTATTCTGGTAGAAATTGAATCGAATGGCTGGCTAATGAGCTAATAAAGTTGTGTCATACATCATCACTGTCTAGTTTTTTTAGGTGATCTAGTAATGTAACGCTTGGGTTGTCTAGTAGCTAGATGTAATAAATTAGCTAATGACTGGATAAAAAAGTTGTAAAATTACCTAATACCTATCTAGTTGCCACTAGATGCAAAAAAAAATAAAATAAATTTTTTCTTGTTTTTTTTATTATAGCACACTTTATTAATCTTACGACATATTTTTGCTAATTAATCCTTACTTCTTACATTTTTATTATATTGTTTATATGTAAAATACTTTTCGTCATCTTATCTTATCACTGGTAGATTTCGAAATCCAATCATTACCCTCGTACTCTATCCACTGCGCCACTTTAATTTATTAGTATACAGACGAGGGGGTATACATTAGTATACACGTCTTTTATTGTTTACATGTGTTATAATTGCCGCAATTACATTATTTTTAATAAATAAAATTAAGTTTAACAAAAAATACAATTAGAATTGAAAATTGATTATTTATTATTTTAATCTTAATATTTTATTTTACCACTCAAATTTAATTAAAACTGCAATTTTTTAACGCTATTAACGTGTCGAATCGTTCAATTAATTTATTAGGACAAATTTCAAAAATTATTTAAATACAATTTTACAAAATAGTTGTTAAAATAGAATATATTTATCTCTATTTAATTAATAAATTAAGTAAAGCATTGTTTCTTGGAAATTTTTAACATTTTATTTATTTTCCTTAACTAATAGCTAAATGCATATTATTTGGCAACTAAGTAATTGCGGATTTTGTCAATAGATAGCCTTAGCACATTCTTTTGTTTTATCAACGTGTTCCAAGCACCTAACTTATATTGTTTTCTTGTTGTTTGGACTTTCGCCTTTAATTTAATAAAAAAATTGTATCAATTATTATATTAGCTATTTAGTTTCGTTTTTATCCCAATTTAAGAATGGAAGAACAAAACGCGCATTTCGAACATATTTTATTGTATTATTTTCGAAAAGACAAGAACGCATCACAAGCACACAAGAAGTTATGTGCCATTTATGGGAATGAAACCTTGATAGAAAGGCAGTGTCAAAATTGGTTTGCCAAATTTTGTTCTGGTGATTTTTTGCTGAAAAATGCGCAATGATCTGACCGTCCACTTGAAGTTGATGAGACCCATATCAAGGCCATTATCGATTCAGATCGTCATAGTACAATATGTGAGATTGCAGAGAAGCTCAATGTATCGCATACATGCATTAAAAAAAAAAAAAAAAAAAAATTAAAACAACTTGGCTGTGTCAAGAAACTCGATTTACAAATCCCTCATCAGCTTAAGGAAATTTATTTGACGCAACGCATTAGCATCTGCGATTCACTTCTAAAACGCAACGAAATTGATCCATTTCTGAAACGACTGATAGCTGGCGACAAAAAGTGGATAGTTTATAACAACGTTAATCGGAAAAAATCGTGGGTGATGTAAGATGAACCAGTCCAGACGACACCAAAAGCTCAGATTCATCAAGAAAAGATTATGCTATCAGTTTGATGGGATTATAAAGGAATTCTGCACTTTGAATTTTTACCAAAAATTCAAACGTGTACGTTCAACAACTTGCCAAACTGAGCGATGCAGTTCAAGAAAAGCGGCCAGAATTAGCAAATCGTAAAGGTGTTGTTTTTCAGCATAATAATGTAAAGCCCCACACATCTTTGGTCACTCACCAAAAATTATCAGAATTAGGTTGGGATGTGTTGTCACATTCACCATATAGCCCTGACCTTGCGCCTTCAGCATTTATTTTATTCCATGCAAAACTTCTTAAATGGTAAATTTTTAATAATGCTGGTGATGTAAAATCACATTTAATTCAGTTTTTTGCTCGCACAAATCAAAAGTTTTATGAACATGGAATTATGACACTGCCTGTAAAATCGCAAAAGGTCATTGACAAAAACGGACAATAAACGGACCTAATTGAATAAAGTTATATTTTTAAGCAAAAATTTTGAATTTTTCTTTTTATTTAAAATCCGTAATCACTTAGTTGCCAAGCCAATAAATAGAAAGTGAAATTAACAAGTACATTTATTAGAATTTATATTAATTACATTACTATTAGATTACTTATTAGTTATTAGACAGATATTTTTCAAATAATATGACCTCAATTCTTATTCGTTAATTAATTTAAATATGCTAGTGGCAAAATGATAGTTTTATTAGATTTGCATAACAATGCAGCGACATCTATCATCATATCTGATATATAATTATTAGACAACAGCTAGATCACAAATAACATATTATAAATTATTAGCTAGTTCTTATTCCTGATAAAAGTTTTGGATAGGATTTTAATACGAACTTTTCCGAATTTTTACAAACAGTTCCGAAATCTGTCCTCGTTCTAAACCAATTTGTAACCCTTTTTAATCCGTGCATCAATTCCAAGTTCTATCTGAATGAATCCGAAACAGTCATTCAATTTTTTTTTAATTCAGGAGTCCAATCCAAATGAACCAAAAACTTATCTTGATAATCTTTTCAATCCTTCTTAATCCGTGAATCCAATCCAAACAAATCCAAGGCTTGTCCGGACAAGGTTTTTAATTCTTAATCTCGAGTTTTAATCGGAATGAACAATCCTGTAACAATCCAAAAAAAACTTTCTATATAACTATATTTCTTTCTATCTTTCTTTTTTCTTTTTTTCTATCCGCCTATATCCATTTTTGTCCAATCTGTATCTGAACTTTTCCAACACTTTCATCAAGGATATCTATCTGACATTAAAATTCTATGTAGCCTAAACTACCTAGTCACTATCTTTCATATCAGACCGGTTAGTTGAATTTCTACCACAGTATAGATGGTTTGAAGAACATTTTATTTTGAGTAATTGGGGTTTGTTGATATCAGAAAACTTATCTATGTTTTCTTTTGTGAAGACCTTATTCAGTGCCGATAATACAGATTGAGGCATTTTTATTGACAGGATGTCTGCGGAAAAAACCTTCCAACCGTTTATTACCAGCTATTTTTTTGTCTTGTTAAAAGGGTGGCTATAAGATTTCCTCAATGTTCAAAACTCAAATAACGAATGTCTTTAAGTCACAATCAGAAATATTTTTCTTCCAAAATAATACAACATTTAACAAGTTCTTTTTTTAAAGATAAAGACAGCGTTGGTTTTTTCCCAGAGGAATTTTAATAAAAACAGAACTACCATTCTTAACTGTTCAATTGTACGCTTTGAAATATTGAATTGTTTAGGTTTAGATGCTTCCCTGATAGTCAAATAAGTACAAAATGTTGTTATGTTGCTGTCAAGTTATAGCGATAGATTTTGACAAACAAAATGTTTCCTCATTACATATGAAATGTTGCTCTCACGTGAATTCTAAATTTGATGATGATAAATTGATAACATCATGATGGCATCAAAATGCTATCATCTCGTCGCGTCCCGTTACTTTTCTATCAACATCACACATTATTAATCTTCAACGTTTGCTTTTGAGCAGCTCATAAATTGATGATGTCTATTTGCCTTTATGTTGCTAACTCAATTTGTACATAAGATTTCGATTTGGCAACTACACAACAATTTGTGCAGTTCATTAGGTTACCTAATGTGCTAAATTACGCTTGGCTATCTGGGTTTTAAATATCCCATTTTTTTTTGTTTTGTATTGCCTTAATTGCAACCTTTAATTGATTAAGGGGCCATGATTGTCTCATCTTATTTACTTTTATCTGAAAATATGATTAGTTATATATTTGCAAAATTAGTGATATATTTGCAAAATTAAATTTGGAAAGAAATTGTCCAATATTTAAGAAAAATATTTTTAGCTCTGTTATGTATGAACTAGCTAGAAACAAAATTAATCTAAATAAATATTTACCAAAATGCACAATTATTCCTAAATTATAATGTAGAATTATTGCTGTACGAAATATTATAAATTCAGCATGGTAACCTTTTATAAAAAATCGAACGGTTTTTGGAATAATTCACCCAAAACAAATAATTTTCGTACTAACTAAATCCGCTAAATCTTAGAAGATTTTATTCTTCTATACGGCCTTAAGAGGAATCCTTTAGAACTAACAAGAAAATTGTCTAAACACAATATTTTTACAGTTAGAGTAACTTTATTTTGTTTTCACTATCAATTTTCTCTTGCATACAGATTATATAATATTGTTATTGCTATTGGATATATTCTAATATAGAGTTCTGACAGGCAGGTAGTCAATGTAGAGATCTAAGCACATAATGTTTACAAGAACAAAAAAATTTTTTTTTTAACAGATTTTATTATTCTTATAGCTTTATATCTGTATTCATTGTATTTCACATATAAAATTCTATTTCGCTAATTATAATTACGCATTATTTTATAAATTTTCGAAAACGCATCGGCGCCGGTGGGATTCGAATCTAAAATCTTCGGAACAATAACTTAATATACTAACACTGAACTAATTGTACACTTGTGATATCATTAATAAAAAGTTATATTTGAAATAAAGCTGATTTGAACAGGATAAAACTTGCGTCTTGAGTAAGCGCACGAACACTCACTAATCCTTTGATTCTTCTTTCTTCACCTTTTTATGATCATTTCACAAAAAGCTTATAGGTTAATGTGTCTTCTCGCGCGGCAGTCACGGTAGTGCCACGCAGCGACACACATTGTTTTTCGTATTGCACGTAAGGTGGTATCCATTTAAAGTAAATATAGTCCTCTTAATATAAGAGGAAAATTTATAACATATATTAGATAATATTAGAATATTATCTAATACATTTTTCATGAACAGTTCACATTTTTACGTCTATTAAGCTGACACAGCCACTTCAGCACAATTTAATAAAACATACACAGAAATTTAGTGCTCTTTTGTTGCTAATTTGTTGCTCAATTCCGGATTTTGTTGCTCCAGCCGATTCGGAGAAAATAGTGGCTGTGCTGACTTAAGATTAAAGCTAGCACAGCCATTTAAAAAAATAAAAAAATAATAAACAATACAGATTCTTTTTCTATTAATTTGTTTCTAATTTGTTGCTCAATTACCAAATTTGTTGCTCCACCCCCAACCCCTGAAAAACAGCCCCAACAAGTCGTACATTAGCACAATAAAATAAAATTTATATTTAATAAGGTATTTTGAGTGATTGTTTCTACGAATTTGTTGCTTGCAATTTTTAATAAATCCGATTTTATTGTTTTACCCCAACCCTCAAAAAACCACCCCGAACAGTCTTACGTGAACACAATTCTCCAAAATTAATATTTAATGAGATATTTTGACTGATTTGGTGTGTGTGATTTTGTTGCTCGCGATTTTCGACAAATCCGATTTTTTTGCTCCATTCCCGACCCTCGAAAAACTATCTCAAACAGTCTTACGTGAGCACAATTTAAAAAAATTAATATATAATAAGATATATCGACTGATTTCGACTCTCGGATTTTGTTGCTCACTATTTTCGACAAATCCGATTTTATTGCTCTACCCTCGACCCCCGAAAGACCACCCCGAACAGTCTTACGTAAGCGCAATTTTCCAAAATTAATATTTAATGAGATATTTTTATTGATTTGGTGTGTGTGATTTTGTTGCTCGCGATTTTCGACAAATCCGATTTTTTTGCTCCATTCCCGACCATCAAAAAACCACCTTTAACAGTTCTAGGCAAGCACAATTTTTCAAAATTAATATTTAATAAAATATTTTGACTGATTTAGTCTGTGTGATTTTGTTGCTCGCGATTTTCGATTTTTTGAAATTCGCGAGCAACAAAATCGGAGAGTGGTAGCTTCTCGGGGGTTGAAGATCGAGTAATAACGGGGTGGCGTTTCGGGGGTCGAGGATAAAACAATAAAATCGGATTTGTCGAAAATTGCGAGCAACAAATTTGGAGAGTCAAAATCAGTCGAAATATCTTATTATACAGGGTGTTTCAGACCACCCGTACACCCCTTTTTCTTCGCAGGATTAGGACCAATCAAAAATATGTTCAGACGAAAGTTGTAGGGTTTCAAAAGATCTATTCAATGATCTTATCAGTTTGACCTTGGATGGCGTCGCCAAGGTCAGATCGAAATCACATTAAGTTTTTTAAATGAAACACCCTATTTTTGATTCCAGAATCTAATAGCTGGTGTCAAGACCTTTCCAAAACACTACAAGAAAGTTTATTTTCGTTGACTACTTTCCGAGTTGTGCGGCTTGAAAGTTACACTACCGCCAGCATCAGCATTACTCAAGATGTACCATGTGGTGGTTACTTAGTCGGATTTAATCTTGTGTGTGGGTGTGTGCATGCGTATGTGTATGGGGGAGGAAAAGGGGAGTCAAAGTTTTTTGTACTCTGCTTTTGTTTATTAACTGGATTGATTATGTTTGATGATCAATCATGTCCAGATTGACTGTATGCATTTTCCCGTGCTTAGCATTATCCAGAATGAACGACGTGGACGTGACGAGAATTTCATCCCATTGGGGTGCTTGATTCACGTGAGTCCCCTTGCCTCTCACGTTTGGGGTGCTTGATTCACGTGAGTCCCCTTGCCTCTCACGTTTGGGGTGCTTGATTCACGTGAGTCCCCTTGCCTCTCACGTTCGGGAATGAATGAGTGTATGTTTTGTTAAGCGACTAAATGTTCAAAGTGAGCACCATTCTTTGCGATGCAAGCATCAACTTTATTTTGAAAATCATTGGTTGCTCGAAGAATTTCCTCGGCACGTAAGGATCGAATTGCTTCACTTATTCTACGAATCATATTATCCCTCGTAGTCGGACGTTCATGATAGACCAAGTTTTTTATCCTTCCCCAGAAATAATAATCAAGGACGGTGAGATCTGGTGATCGGGGTGGATAATTGATTGGACCGTATTTGCCTATCCACTTGTCGGGGAACATAGTATTTAATGCCGGACGAGCAACTCTCGATGTATGAGACGGACATGCATCTTGTTGGAACCACATGTTCAGGCGCAATTGCAGAGGAATATTTTCTAGTAAGACAGGAAGATCTGTCATTATCAAGGCGGAATATCTATCACCGTTTAGATTTTCGTCAAAGAAAACAGGACCTATGATTTGACTTCCAATAATTCCACACCAAACATTGACTTTCCAAATGGTTTGATGATCTACTTCTCTCAACCAGTGAGGATTATTTTGTGCCCAATAACGAAAGTTCCAAGTATTAACAGATCCATCACTTTTAAGTGTACATTCGTCAGAAAATAAAATTTTCAAGTGGAAATCAAGTGGTTGCTGTCTTATAAAGTTGCAAAATACAAGTCTCTGTCTAATATCGTTATAATTCAACGCTTGATAAACAGACATTCTGTAAGGGTGAAATTTGTTATTTTTTAGAATGCGCCAAACACTGATTTTACTAACACCAGAATCTTGTTCTCGTCGTCTTAAAGAATCATAAGGGTTCAATTCTGTCGATGCAAGAATTTCCACTATTCTTTCATCCATAATCGGACGACGAATTTGTGTACCTTTGTTATGTTGAGGCTGAACGACACCTTTAATTTTGATT